>NC_059426.1:65271455-65601455 GCF_021028975.2 Sphaerodactylus townsendi
GGGGCACAAAGATGTGGTATGACTGACGTGACAAGATTTCTTTATGTAAGACACTGAAATCAATCAGGAAGATCTGAGAGTCTTTTCAAGTCAACAAAATAAATTTTTATTTGGACAAACCAAAGTTAAAAAGAAACAAGGCCTACCAGAGCTCTTCATAACAGCTTGCCTATCCAGCTTACCAAAAGCTATAAATAAAATCTGAGCTGGAACTAGGACTTACATTTTCCCACCAGGCCAGGGGATTCCTTGCCCATGGTTCTTGTTTCCTGCTGCGGTTGGTGGGAGAAAAATAATCTTTAAAAATAATTTTGTAACTGTGTGATGGTGTGACATTTGTTGTGTACTGAGCTATTCAAGTTTCTGTAGTTCAGAGGATGATGTCAGCTGAGAGCATTATATTTAAATGAGTGCATGCATAGTTTCACTCTCTCAGCCTCTCAACCTAGTATATTACTGTGGATGCTGTCTGTGTAAATAAACCTTGGGCCCTGCAGCAACACTCATACTCGGTACCTGCGGTCAGTCAGTTACTGGCAACATTGGCAGTGGGTTCAAAGCTTTCCAAAACTGGACTTGGCTCAAGCATATCAGCAACTGCTAGTGGCTGATACCACAGCGGACGCTCAGACAATCAAAGGGCATTTAAAGTAAAGTGTCTGCAGCTTGGGGTCAGTGTGGCCCCTGGCGTTTTCCAGTGTTTGATGGAAAATATTTTGAAGAGCTTGCTGGGGGTTATACCATATTTTGATGATGTCCTTGTTGTGGGTGCCTCTGATGGCTCGGGTGCAAAGTATATTGCAGTGTTTTGCAGATGTCAGGTCAAATGTGACAAATGTGAATTTGGAATACATCAGACAGAGTTTCTAAGATATGTGATTCATGCAGGCGGGATCCATCCAATGCCAGCAAAAGTAAGGGCAATCCATGATGCCCCAGTGCCATGCTCAAGGCAGGAACTTCAGGTGTTCCTGGGACTCTTAAACTTTTATCATTAGTTCTTGATGCATAATGCCACTGTGGCAGAATTGCTCCACCGCCTCTTGGAAAAGCAGGCTAGGTGGCATTGGATCTGCCAGCATGGCTTTCCAAGATGTGAAACCATTATTGTCATTTGTCAGTGTGCTAACGAATTCTGAAGAACAGAAACCCTCGATCTTGACTTGTGATGCTTCCCCTTATGGGTTGGGAGCCATGTTAAGTCATCAGCTGGCAGACTCTCGTGATGTGCCAATTGTGTTGTATTCTAGGACTCTGTCAGAAACTGAACAGAATTATGTGCAAATTGACAGAGGCCTTGGAAATTATGGTGCGTGTTAAGAAATTTCATGACTATGTGTATGGGGGCCATCTGTCATCATGACTGATCATTAGCCATCATTAGGACTGTTTACACCAGAGTGACAGACTCCTCAAATTTTGTCACCAAGTGTGCTCAGATGGGCAATGCTTTTGAATACTTATGATTATGTACTGCAGCACCGGCCAGGGAAGGGAATCAGCCATGTGAATGAATTGAGCCAGTTACCCATACCAACAGTACAGGGGAAATAGTCCGCCATTGTTAGAAGTGCAAATGTTAGAATTGCTGCCCCGAGCCACCCTTGCATGCATCAGAACTAGCTGAAAGGTCATCAAAGGACCCTATTATCATTCAGGTCCTAAACTGGGCATAGAGGGGGTGGCTGGTTGGGAAAGTGGATAAAAATTTACACCGTTCTTATTGAGTCAGTATTAGTTATCTGAGCGTAACCTATCGTGGGAAAATAAAGTAGTGATTCCAGCTGCCCTGAAGACGCGAGTATTGGAGACCCTACATGTGGTTATCCGGGAGTTGTGATAATGAAGGCATTGGCGCACAGCTATGTGTGGTGGCAAAAGATGGGCTGTGCTGCAGAGGAGTGGGTTGTGAGATGTGAGGAATGACAGGCTTCATGGCCAATATCAACACACGCCCCAGTTCAGCAGTGGGAATCGACAAAGACACCATGGTCCTGGCTACATATCGATTTTGCTGGACCCTTTCAGGGTCACCATTTCCTAATTGTAGTAGATTCATATTGAAAACTATTAGAGGTGGCCCCTGTTCTACCAATGACATCCTGCACAGTGATTAAGGTGTTGCATCAACTGTTTGCAATGCATGAGCTCCCAGAGGTTTATTGTATAACGGGGTGCAATTTGTGTTGGAGGAGTTTTGTACATTCTTGGCCTTTGACATTCATCACATCATATCAACCTCCTTTCTTCTGTCTACAAATGGGCAAGCAGAACGAATGGTGTGGACCATGAAGGATGTGTTGAGGCAAATAATAGAGGGGGAGTGGCATCACCATTTGGCAAACATCTTGCTGACTCAACATATTACACCATGTACAGCTACAGCAAGATGTTCCACAGAGCTGCTTATGAATAGGAAGCTGGCTTCTCTGTTGGAGCGGATGCATCTGGACTTGATAGAGAAGTGATCACCTCAATGGGTGATAGATCAGAAGGCACCACAGTCATTTATGGAAAATGACCCAGTCTACGTAAGAAATTATGGGGCTGGGCCATGTTGGATTCTGGAGCAGTAACACAGGCCACAGGGCTGTTATCATATAGGGTAGAGACAGAAGATGGTCGTGTTCTTTGCCAACATGTGGACCAAACAAGGAAGAGGGTGTCCACTCCAATAACAACATCGGAAGACTTGAAGTGAGCAAGAAGGTGAGGTCACAGCATCAGAGTGAGAGGGATAATCTCAGGAGTGGGCAATAGGAGAAAGTGAGTTAAGACAGGAAATAAGGGGCATTGGAGGAGCCGGTATTGGCACCGGCCCAGGATCAGAACAGAATCTGAGTTTAGCGTGGGATCAGCCATCAGTGCAGGACCAGAGGCCAGTGCAGAATCATAGATGGCTGCAACGTAAGAGAGTTCAGCCAGACTATAATGTTCGTTGGGGGAAGGGGTGTTGTATCTTGAGCTACTGGGGTTTCCATAGTTGAGAGCGTGACATCTGCTGAGAAGTGATATTTAAGTGAGTACATGCGTAGTTTCACTCTCTCAGCCTGATGTATTATTGTGGAAGCTATCTGTGTAGATAAACCTTGTTTTTACCCTACTGGTCACCTGATGATTGAGACATAACACATCAATTCTGGGGGAAACCCAGAAGTGATGCCAGTCCATTCTAGGAATTGCTGGAAACTCTATTGTTTTACCATGGCATTTCCAATAATTCCTAGAGATTGCACCTAGATGGAACAACTCCAGATTCGGTTATCCTGGAACTATAAAAAAACTAAAGTGGACTTCTGAATATTACACCGTCATACTTGTTAAAGTTTCTGAATGAGAATGTGTCTATACCTGCTTTCTCTTCCTCCAAAATATGGAGAATTATGCAATTTCAAACTCACAATTAGGCTTGTAAAACAATTGTGCTTTATGTTAGATTTTTACCCTGTATTCAGGCACATTTCATGAATTTGTGCAAGTGCATTCCTTCCAGTTTGCCTTCTCTGTGTGCCCAATGTATGGCATGGTTCATAGGAGACCAGTGTTCCCTGACTAAAGAATACATGACTGTCAAAGGCTTTCACGGCTGGAATCACTGGGGTGCCATGTGGTTTCCGGGCTGTATGGCCATGTTCTAGCAGCATTCTCTCCTTAATGCTGCTAGAACATGGCCATACAGCCCGGGAACCATACAGTACCCCAATGCATGATTCTTACCACTTGGAATCAGGGTTGTATGAATCAGGGAACAGAGGAGGAAGTGAAAAGAAACACACAGTCATTGGTGTTAATGAAAAGATTGGGATGCTGCCCCAGCAGCCTTAGAACTGGTGTGGCAACAGAAATATGCTACTTTACTTCTGCAAAAAGGACTCTGGCAGGTTGTGTTGCTCCAGGAAAATATCCCAAGTCAACTTGCTTTTCCAAAGATGCTTAAAGCTGCAACTTGTACAATTCAAGACTACTAAGCTAATGACTAATGGACTGGAAAAGTCACCAATGATAATTTTAACCCATAAATGATGGTTGTGTGACTTGGGCCATGATCATGTCCTTCCAATGAAGGCTAAGAACTCTGGGTGCCTGAGATTTCAGCTAGGAGTAGACTGAAGAAAGCCAGGCAGAGCTCTGACAATAAAAATCCACAATATTCTGCAAACAGAGGTCCCAAGTCCTTAGAATCTTACTCCACTTTGCCTAGGCTTGGTCCCTCACAAAACCAAATGGTTGGAGTAGCTGTCTGAATTGCTACAGCAGAAAGCTTCTACTTATACATTGTTCCATGGCCCTCAAAATCCCCTCTGCATTATTTTTAATGGCTTTATGACCTTTACTGAAATTCCAAGTCGAACTTCTAATTAAAGAAATAACCAAAGAAGAGAAAAATATACATTCACACCTCATTTGTTTTAGCATCTTCAGCTGATAACAAAAGGGAGAGTGTGTGTGTTGTTTAAACTCTCATTCTTTGCTGAAGTTAAAACTTACATAAAGTTTGCTTGGAATTGTATTTTCTCATCTACATTTAAAGTAGCTGCCTAGTTAAAGTGACCCAAGAGAAGGAAAAGGCAAGTGAGTGTGCAAGGATCAATCATTATGGGTGAATGTATGACAGCCATGATGGGTGATTATGGTGTTGCCTTGCCTATATATTATATATTCAGCTGAAATTCATCAAAAGCATTTTGCTACTTTTCTAAGCAGGGGGTACTATCAGTGTCTTGTGCTAAATCAAGTATTAACTTCAGTTACTGATCCCTGGACAGGACTGTGTAATGGAATATATCTATATAGATGGAACAAGAATATATGTGAAGAAGGCTTCTGCACCATTCTTTCCCTTGCAGAAGTCATGCGAAGCTATGCATACCCGGTTCAAGAGGCCTGTAACATGCAGCCCCTGATTCTTCCAGTGTGGAGAGAGAGAGAGAGAGAGATGTAGGCACTTTTCTGTATTTGTGATTGTCATTGCTCAGCCTCTCTTGTGATCTTTGGAGAAGAAATCAATGCAGGGAATTTCCACATTCACTGGTCTTTTTGGAACATGCTGGGGAGAAGCATGTCCTGTATACTCTACCACAACAAAACTGGAATTCTACTCAATCAATTTCTGGACAGCATGGGCTGGGGAAAGGAAAGGTGATTTTGGGAAAGATGTGTTTCTTTTGGAAATATAAATGTGAATGAAAAATATATCTGCCTAATCATCTTGATATAGTATATGAATTGTCTCAGTGGAGATTTCACAAGATACATTGGTCGCATTGTCTGAAGCCTAAGAATAATTGCAATGAAGAAGCCTTCCTATTATTGATTCACAAGTCACATCCTTTGGTCCTCTGTTCCATTTCTAAGTCAGAAAGAATGATCAAAAGGATGCAGTCACATTAGGGATACTTGAACATTTGGAGCTTGGCTCATTACTTGTTTTCTTTTTTCCTATTGGGCAGTTGATTAATTGACAGGCTGTTTTGGTGTTCTCAATCTGTTCAGCACCAGGGAATCTCAAGCTAACTCCCAGCAGATTGTGCATCAGCTGGGATCTCCTGCTGGGTAAAACTTATTGGGCTCCAGGATTGCTGGACAAAGGGATTGGGGGAGGGGAATCAGAAATTAACTCACAGCTGAAAGGACAGATCAGCTGAGAGTGGGCTTCAGGAAGCTCTACTGCCTACAAGTTTGTTTTTGGGACCCAGGTAAAGACTTATTTGGTGAGAGAATTCAGAAGGTGACTCCCTGTTTACAAGAGCACTTATGAGGTTTCCACTTCTGATGCCCTCTAAGATCTCATAATAATTATCAATGACTTTTTGTGTGTGACCTTTAATTTTTTTATCATGTTTTATCATGTTTTTATCATTGTTGTTTCATTCATGTTTTTATTGCGTTTTTATAATTCTTTTATTTATATTATAAGCCCTCTTGGGTTCCGCAAGGGGAAAAGGTGGCTAATAAATCTTTAAAATGAATGAATGAATAAATAAATAAATGTTGGACACAGTATGTCTGGCTGCCAAACAAGTTCACTGCAAAATTCACAGCATCCCAAATTCTCATGGGGCTTGCTTCAGAAATCTGTATAATCCATGTGCCCAAAACTCAGACAGCCTGAAGAGATGCCAGCCTCTTCATTTGCGTTGTCCACATGTCCTATGCTTCGCATCATTGCAGACTTTTCCTACCCCATATTATACTATTGTTTCATCCACTTTGTTCCATGGAAGAGGAAAACAATCAATTCCACTCCAAAAATGTTTGGCACAATGTGAAATGAATCCATTCTGCTCTGCCAGCAATCTAGCGGGAATTTCAACATCTGAAATAGATTCTTGAAACTGCACTGGGTGTTTGCAGAGGCCTTTGGCCTTGCTATGCCTACCCTGATGCTTCCATCTGGCTGAGCAGGCTACAACGGAACCAACATCCACTCTGCATTTGCTATCTCTAACTTTCCAGACAACACAGACTCTCACTTCTGAAATCCGTTCTTTATATTCCAGAATGATTTTACAGCAGATTGCTGGGAAGTATATTGTCCACATACAAACTTACTAAAAGGGAACCTAATTGTAAATGTCATTGACTGATACAGGATCCATGCCTATTGAGATGTGCAAATAACAGGATCCATGCTTATTGAGATGTACAAATGTGCACTACATAAGCTTGGCTAATTCTGTATTGTTCAAAGAAAAACACAACCAAACTTTGCAAGATTCTAACGTATATCCTGATGGCAAATTTCAGAGGTACAAGGCCCCTTTCAGGCTTTACAGCAACAATGCAACACCTGGAAGGATTAAGACAATTCCATATCTGGCTATGGAAGCTGTAACATGCAAAACTGCTCTTCGTATCTTTCACTGTACCAATATCTATTCACGAATGGTAGGCAAGCCCTGGAGTGTGCTCCGTCCTCAGAATGTATGATAACAGAAAGTATAATTTGTAGCTGCTGATACATAGAGCAGACTTATTGCCATTTTAAATAGTTAGTTGTGGGTTCAGTATGTGTAGGGGTTGTTTTTTTCCCTTCGTTTTTGCTTGCCTTTCTGGCATTGTTCCTAGTTATCCAACATGGATTGCCCAAAGTTGATAGAACCACCTGGCCAAACTGAAGATGAAAAGCATATCTATAACCAGGTCCATCAAAGTTGGGTGCAAGTACACTATGAAGACAGGAGCCACTCTTACATAAGTCTGACCCAAGGGCAGTATCCTTGCTGGGGTGGGGGTGGGGTGAGGGTGGTGACAGAGTTCATTGTAAACCCCTCTCCTACCCAGTTTCAATGGGCAAATTTTATCCCAAAATTTGGTGTCTTCGTTCTTCTCCTTTCCTCCAGTCCTACAAAAGGCTTACCTTAGGGAGGGTAAGAGTTCTGCTAATCCATTTCCAAGGCATGGTGTCTGCTCTTTCAGAAATCTCCCTCCAAACCAATTCCTCTCTCCTCCACAGAAAGTCAGTCCAAGGCAGTGCACTAACATATGACTGAACAGCTTAAGCCTGGCACACAGCAGGCTCCATGCCAGGGCTGGTCAGTTTGCGATGCTGCCGGTTTGGTCCCTGTGGCTCAGAAATATTCTAACCACAAACAGTTCTCCTGTTGTTATTGCTGCTAATGGAAATGGAGCCCCACCTCTTCCTGAGACTGTCTCTCCCCAACACACACCCACACATCATGAGGAAAAGTCATGCAGATATCAGCTGATAAGAATAACAGCTTCCAAGCAAAAGTTATTAAATTCTCTGCAGGCATAGCCTCCAATATTCAGACTCAGGGGAAATGAACTTTTCTGAAGGCTGGGCTTCCTGGTAGTAGTTGTCAGCTCCAATTCCATCTTTGCCAACAGGCACACATGTTGCTTCAATGTCTGTGGCAGCAAAAACAGATCTGAGCCACCAGACACCTTGCTTCAGTAGCCAGTATCAAGGTCATTAAGATGGAACATGAGCTATTTTCAGTTGCCACCAATGAAGTCAAAGGGAGGACAAGAAGGAGACATGTACCACTCTGTCATCCAGTCCTCCTCAACCCTGTTTTCAGCTGCCCTTGATGGAACTACCAGGAGGAGAGGAGCAAGAAACCAGTCCCCCCCCCCCACACACACACACCCTTTATAGTGCCTGAGCACAGGTCATCTGAGAATCCCTTCCTTGAAGAATATCATTATTTGGATGAGTTATTTTAAATTCCATGAGCTACTCAGAAAGCCAATTTTGGCAGGAGAATCAGGATAAAATATCACCAAATATCTGATTGGTGTTTAATTGTTTACATTTTATTTTAGCTATTTTATCTCTTTTGTGTATTTGTGAAGGTTGTTTTGTTGTGTTAAGCAGTGGTTCTTACAGAAGCGTTTCGGTACTGACATGTCTGCAAAGAAGCCCCCCACATATCGTTGAAGATTTAGAGCAGTGTTGTAGAACATATGCACTGCTCTCAGGAGGCGCAGGCCAGTCCTGTTGGAGCTTGTCATTGCCGTGTAGAAACAAAAGCCCACCCTAAAACATAAGCTGCATTTCCCTGTGATTGCATGCTATGGGGAGGATTGGAAGTGATAAAAAAGCTGTCTTTTGGGAAGCCATCTGTAAATGAGAAATCCCTGACAAGGATCCCCAAACCTCCATGGAACACAGTCCAAAAACTACACCTTAGTAGATCAAAGGGTAGATAGAAATAAAAATAAGGAAGTCCTGTATTCTTGTGATGGCCCATGAAGCAGCATCAAGTTATTTACTGAATTCAAAATAACAATTGTACCATTCAACGGTATGAGCTAGAAATGCTGTGCTATGAACAGGCTCTGCAGGGAAAAGCCTGTGTAGATATCTACTAGCTGTATATGTAATGGGAGGAGGGGGGAATTATGCGAAGAGAACTCTGAAGAATGCAGTAGCCTGGTTTCTTTTAAAACTGCACAATCTGATCTTTGATTCTCTGATCATTAAAAATTTTGTGTGGATTGTCAGGGACAGAACAACTTATTGTATGAGCAGTAGTCAGATCTCTTTCTCCTATAATCCATGGGATTTGGCAGCCTTGTGGTGCGAACAAAACCACGAGGGTCTGGATGGAATTATCTGAAGACATCCAGTATTATCCCATTATTACTAGGGCCCAACCACTACAAGACTATCTTGAGCCCTCATTCCATTTAGCCTAATATTCTGAGAAACATTTCTCAGTGTTTTAGATAGAAGTCTACAGTTTCTGTCCATCAGACAAATTGGAATAGCCACCCTCCTGGAAAGATTCTCTTTATATCTGCACAAGGATATTAGCCTGGGAGAAATAGGTGCTACATTTCTCTACAACTATATTTTTGTTTCCAGTCATTTCTTAAATCTCATTAAACTTTTATGTTTTGAAAGTTCTAAAGATCATTCTTTCCTTTCTTCATGTGTGACTGAAGAACTGCAGATAAACAACTGCTACTTCTGTAAAGAGGAAAAATGCATCTTGCAAATGTATTTGATCCTGTAAAGAGCTCCTGTGTTCTTCTGATATGTTCTCACATCACGATGCACAAGCAAGCAGACAATTTGCACTGGTTCACCAGCAATGTTCAGTGATGCCCACTGGCTTGGTACAAATACAAAATCATGGTTTATTTTAACTAGTTTATGAAAACTAGGATGTGGCTTTAGGTTGACTTCAATCTTTCTCTTGCCACCCTTGTAGAGACCAAGCTGTTATCCCAGATTGTACTACTATGAGAAGAGCACTGTGGAATAAGCCAGAATTAAGTCAGCATGTTTCAGACCCTGGTTTGAAAACTAAATAACCTTAATTAATGGCCTAGGGATTTTTTTTACAAGGTACTTAATATATTTCTACCTTGACTGTTCACAATGTGCTCAAAACGACTTTCAATGAAATAAAACAATAAAATATCATTCATAAAAACTGTTGTCACCAACACAAAACAGTTATTACAGAATAAATTCAGAACATTGAGTCAAATTTTGACCAAACAGACATGTCTCAGCACCCACAACCAACCAACTTCTCTTTAGTCATATCTGAACCATGCTTCGGTTTATTGGTTTTCAACTAGCCCATTATCACATCCAAGCAGTCCATCCAGAACACAGTTCGTATAATTAAACTATCAATGCATGTAGTATCTGAATCAAGCCTCAGCCATGAAGTCTTGTCACAAACAGAAATACTTCCTTTTGGATATTTAGGACTACATTTAGGACTGTCATAATTCCGCAATCATGCTGTGCCAAAGGTTCATATTGTATGACCTCTGCCCTCGCAAGTGCTACATGGGAACACAATCCTTTGTGATTGCTTAAGCCTGGGATTTTGGTTTAGATTATGGAGAAGACAGAGAAGTAAATGGGAAATTACAGGATAAGGAGCCAAAGAGCTCCCTGGCACACCCAGGCTGTACTGAGGCATCTTTGGGGCGGTTGTCTTCCTAAACAGATTCCAGTGTAATGGAAGTCAATCATATAACTTACCGGGGTGTCTACATGCTTTGCAGGACTCTCCTCAGTAGATGGCTATTGGAAGAGAGAAGAGAGAGATAGACAATATGTGAATCCACAGTTCAAAGTTTGCTCCCCTTATTTTTCAGTATAAAACTTCATTTTCCCAGGAAATATTTCATACATCCCACTTTCTTCTCATCAACTGAAAAAAGAGGCTCAAAAGGTCTGGAATCCTTGAAAGTATGGAAAAAAGAGAAGAATTTTAATGGATAGAAACTTAATGTAAAGATCTGGGGTGCACAATTCAAACTACTGCAGCACTGCTCTTTTCCACGCAGATGGGCTAATTTGAGAAGCCCTGACTCACTGGTGAAAACCCCATGTTGAGGCTCCCAATGATACAACTGTTGTTTTTCCTGTAAACTGGAACACTGAAGTGGACAAGGACTGCAGTCCAGATGTTCCTTCTATTTAGCCCAGGGTTTCAGACACTAGAGAGGCTCATCTGAATGAATTCCCTCCAGACTTCGAAAACAGCAGTTAAGACCATCTTCTTCTGAAAGGCTTTTGGAGATGGCTAAATGAGCCATCCTCCCTCATTAACTGTAACCGTCTTCTTCTTCTTCTTCTTCTTCTTCTTCTTCTTCTTCTTCTTCTTCTTCTTCTTCTTCTTCTTCTTCTTCTTCTTCTTCTTCTTCTCCTCCTCCTTCTCCTCCTTCTCCTCTTCTATTTATTTTTTACTGTTGTAATTAGTAATAACTGACAGAGAAGGAAGGTTGGTAACAACTCTTTGCCAATTGAATGTGGCTGAGCTTCTTCTCTTCCTCTGTTTCAGGTATTTAGTCTGGGTATGACCAATCATGCAGGCTGAAGGAAATAGCCAAAGTGATCCTGGCCCCTGGCTATTATCCCATACTTCACACCTGTGGCCTTGAATGAGCAGGCCCAGTGAACCCAGCCCAGGTATCGATGTTGTGCTTCATATTGTTTTTCTTTGGCTACTGTATAATTTTCTCTTTTTCAATGTGCTACCCTGAGTCCCCATTGGAGAGAAAAAACAAATAGTTGGATATGTTGTAATTAAAAACATATACATTATACAGATATTTGTGAAATACCCAGAGATGGGTCAAAAGGCAGTCCACAGGGCTCCTAAATATGCGAGTATCAGTTCTTTTCTGAATGGCTTGGGTAGAAAAGCGCATCTAATGTGGTTCCCTGCACAGAACAATGTTAAATGTCCCAGACATAATGCAGTTAGCAACCTGCGCTCTCATCAGGCAGAAAAGCAAAGGAGCTCAACGCATTTTGCAAATCATCTGTAAATGCTGATCTTCCACTGCTGCAAAACAACAAATGCAGCAAGGTTCTGGTCCTACTAGAGGGAGAGGCTCCACTCCTAGCCAGTAATCAGCAAACACCATCCTTGCCTGAGGCTGACTGGATGCTTGCTGCAGACTACCATTTTGCTATAGGTTTTGAGTTGTTCTGCTAGGGTGCTGGTTGAAAGATTTTGCTGGATGTATTTTTTAAAAAATTAATCCTGTCATCCATTTGTTCTCACAACAGCCCCAAGAACTGTTTGGCATATGAAACTTGAAGATGCTGTTGTGTATTAACTTAGCATTTTTTGCAAGATGACAGACAGATAGCACACTTAGCCATGCATTAACTAGGAAGCCTTTCACTCAGCCTTCCCAAACTGCAATCTAGGGATGAGGAAGTAATAAAACTGGCCTACTTTAGAAAGCTATGGTAAGAACTACAAAACACTGATATTTTAGTAAGAGAATGAATAGAAAGAAAAGTCTGCATGGTGATTTAAGGAATGATTTTAGCATGGTTCCCTGAACAGTACTTTAGTCCATGTTTGCATAAAGGTACCAGACGGTTTGGCCATTTGGGTCAGGACAAGCCACACTATAACTATAGTATTTTTCTCACAAATTGCACATTTTACAGCTCTGTAATCGGGAATCTTTCACTCAAATTGGAATCAAATATTTATTTAGCACATTTTTATCCCCTGTTTCCTCCAAAGATCTCCCCATCCATTTTACCCTTGCAACACACTAGTGAGGTAGGATGAGAATCACTTGACTCAGTAAACCTCATGGCAGAATGAGGATTTGAACTTGTGTCCCACAGATCCCAGTCCAACACATTAATTACTACACCACATTGGTTTTCTAGGTAAAAGGAAGGCAAAGAGATGTGACCTGAGGAGTTGGGCAACACCACAGAGGGAAGTATCTGTCTCTGATGAAAAGATGGTAATTGCTAATGGTAGTACAATTGTTATGGAGGTGGGTTCTTGAATGTCTAATGCCTTAAGAAAAGAAATGGGCTTTGCCCAGCATAAGAACTATTCACTAGACAGGATAAATAATAAATACCCACTGGCGATTACAACCTGTCTGAGAAACACCCCTCCCCCTCCAAGAATGCTACATTTTGGCTACACAGTGGTACAACTGTGGGCAACTTCTGCCTCCAAAGAAGGTTGGCAAAGCTTCCTTGACAAACCCACAATAACGGTCCCAAGTAGAGTAGTACATGTGCCTTCATAGATAAATCTCCATGGTTAGACTGGGAAGCCCTCTTGGGGACACTGTCTGCTGTGTTTACCATCCAAATATGCTTGTGCATGCCCAGAGATTAATCTGGGTACTGAGATAATAAGAACCAGACTGCTTGTGAAAACAGACGTATGCAGCAGCTGGCAGAGAGGAGCATGAAAACAGAGTCTAAATGCCTTGTTGTGACCAGGGAAAAACAACAGGATTTGAAAAGGCATGGGGTGTATATGTGGCTTGGCAGAATTCAAAGCAAGAACATCCATGAGACCAGCTCCAAATGCTAACCTGGCTGGTTGCCTTTGCAGAACGGTGCATCACTGAGTAGCCCATGAAGATGCCAGCAAGTGAGTTAACTTTTGGCAAAGGATCACAGGGGCATTTGAAGGGCTCCAACCCTTGGTATGCCAGCCAAAGAACAGAGGCATACATGCTTAAAGGTTGCCAGATCAGAATTTTAAAAACATAATGGGTTTTGTCTGTTCCATGGAATTTTCCAACTCTGAAATAACATTCCTTACGCCTACCCAAATAAGCCTAAGATGGAACAACAAGAAGGTTCACCTGAAATTCAATTCAGTTCTTAAAGATCCTTGAACACAAAAACAGTAGCTTCACTAACTCCAAATACAATGTACAGAGTCCCCAATGTACAGAGTCCCCAATCACACCACAAAGGATTGATGGTCATCAAACAATTTAAAAAAAAACAGCTGATGGACATGAGGATAATTTGGCATGCTGTTTCTTGAGTCTTTTTTTTAATCTCTAGCTGTCTACACTGGAATGCATTACATTCTGTGTGCAATGTTCCAGGATACAGGTCAGTAGCATTTTAGGATGATGAAATAACTGAGTGACTTGATCATGCTAAGGAAAGAGTAGGCCTCTAATGAGACCCCAGTGGGCTATTAAAACATGGAACAGACCGTAACAATGACCCCTACCTCTCAGAATTTCAAGCAACCAAATAGTACAGATACAAAACGGAATGTGGCTCAGTGGTAGAGCATCTCCTTCACATGCAGAAGGCCCCAGTTTCAATCCCTGTTATTTCCAGCTAAACGTATCAGGTAGAAGACTACCTGAAAGACATTTACCCAGGACCCTGGAGAGCTACTGCCAGTCAAAGCAGAAAATGTTGATAGACTAATGGTATGACGAAGCATATGGCAGCTTCGTACATTCAGTTTTATGCATCTGATTTCTGCTCCTGAAACTATGAGGTCTTACTTAGGTAGGATGGCAGGTGGGCATGAAGGATAGGAGTAGAAGTGAGTGTGTCTTGCCTTAGTTGTCACCCTGTTTAATTCTACAAAACTTGACCCACATAAGAAATGATAGAACGAGTAATCTCCCACCACCTGTCACCAGCATTAGCTAATCAAAACTAATAAACATGGCCATTCAATTTAATTGCGGAAGTTTAACTGTCATTAACAGGTTCGTGGAAAATAAACATACTTATGGATACTAGTCATTAAAACAAAACAGAACCACTATGCTCAGAATGAGAGTAATTGGATCACCAATTAAAATGGGCAAAAAAGGGGGGTGCCTTGATTGTGAATTTCCAGAAGCATCTGGCTGGCCCACAAAGGCTGACTCCAGTTTTGGCCAGTCTTTGTATCAAACCAGAGGTGGGATCCAACCAGTTCTCACCACTTCTCTAGAAGTGGTTACTAATTTTTTTCCGAGTGCCGAGAAGGTGTTACTAAAGCAACCTCCCTGCCCAATAGGGACTGGAGGTGCGTGTGTGTGGCGGCGCCACTGTTTGAATCCCACCACCATTGGAACCTGTTATTAAAATTTTTGGATCCCACCACTGTATCAAACCCAAATTTGCATTTGCTTCTGACTCTCCTTGTAGAGTGGGCAGGCAAAATGGGGTCTTGTTTCTGATGACACTGCTACTTGTGTCTCTACAGAAGCGCCCTGAAGAAACATTTAAGTGCATTCAACCTTTGTTGACTAAATATGTCAGTATCCTCATCCAATCCATATGATAGGAGGATGTTTGCCAGCACAGAGTGCACATTCTTAATGACTATTCATTAGTCATTCATTCATAATGACATTAGTCATTCATTCATAATGACAAGCTATAGGGATGAAAGGCAAGGATTTACAGAAACAACTTCATATTGAGTCCTTCAGGATGAATCCTACCAAACAAAAAGCAGAGGCCGTTTCCGCATGGGCCAAAAACGGCGGCCTGGGGGCGGTAAAAACGCCGCCCCCAGGCCGCCGTTCGCACAGGCGGCGCTGCTGAAACGCAGCAGCGCCGACCTGGTTGCCCTTCCCCTCCCTCAGGGCGGCATCAGGCCGCCCTAAAAAACAACCCTTTAAAGGGTTGTTTTTGAGGGAACAGCGTCTTTCCCGGCATGCTGCGCGTAACAGCACCGCCGAACACGCTGTTTCTTCCTTTTCCCACTCACCCATGTGCCGTCGTCGGCCTGCTGGCCTCCGAAGCCCCTCCCTCACTGTCGTCCGACCCCTGGAGGTCGGAGGGCAGCGTGGGCGGGGCTTCGGAGGCCAGCAGGCCGATGATGGGGACAAGGTGAGTGGGAAAGGGAAGGGGGCAGAGGTGGCTCCATGTGGAGCCGCCTGTCGTCCGCCGGCCTCTCCTGAGGCCACCCGCACACTTGCGTGCGAACGGCCTCCGCCCCCATGCCAGCAGAATTCTTGCCGGCGTGGGGGCGCCTGGGGGGCCGTGCGGAAACGGCCAGAGTATTTTGGAAACTCTGTGGAGGGAACAACAGCAAAGAAACAACAGTTCTCTGTCACCATAATATTCATGATGCTCTTTAAGGTTAATAAAAGAGCATCCATTGATGCTCTTTAAGGTTAATAAAAGGTCTATTACATTCTGAATGTTGGGATCAAATAACAGAATTCTTGGTGGTTCACTTTGACTAGTTGTAGACACATGGCTTGCATCTGATCCCACTTTGACAGTAACATCAGCAACAGTAATCAGGAATATTCCTGGGCTACCCATATATCATTACTTGCAAGTTATACCTTGTCAGATCTCACAAACTAAGCAGTAAGCCACATCTGAATATCTCTTGCCTGGAAAACCCTGCTGGCTCATTATAAGTGAGATGCAACCAGATGGCAAAAAAAAATTAATCCACATGTCAGGTTTATATGGACACCTCTCAATTATTTCAACCTGAGAGTGTGAATGAATTAACTGGAGATTACCATCTGTCATCAGGACTAATGCCCCTTGGTGTTTATAAAGATCTTTAAGGGAAGGGGCTGGTAAAGTGGCTGGATTCAATACAAGATGGTATAATGCCATGTATACTTTAAAAGGCCTATCGTTAAGACTATTATTAGACAAATCATCATTAAATATCATAGATCTGAAAAGAAAACACCCTGTAGACTCTCTTTGGGGAAGGGGAAGGATTCAGATCCAGGAAGGCAGCAGAAATGTTACCAGTGTCTGGATTCAGTGCTAGTTTGGAATTCATCATCACCTTCTGGCAAAGATCTGTAGACCATGTTCATACTTTTGACGGGTATTAATTTGTTGCAGTCAAAACAGCAGACAATCTGATGAGATGGACTCCCGACGTGAATGTGAATATCCTGACAGTTGGCTTTTAAGATGCTGCAAGACTCTGTTGTTTAATAGGACCTTTATTTATTTTACAGCATTTATAGCCTGCCTTTCTCAAAAAGGCTCAAGGTGGATCACAATAGGTTTATTGGCCCCACTTTTGGTCATCGCAATAAGGTTTGAAAGCTTTTCCTTAAAAGTAAGAGGCCTAAAAGAGTTTTCCACTTCCAAATGTCATGCAGAAGTTCTTCAATTGGTACTGTGTTCTGTGACAGATTCCATTCCAGGAGACTGCATGAGACAACATATAGAGAGATTTCTACTTTTCTTGTTTGTTCTTCCTAACCAACTCCCTAACAGCCAGCAGCTACCAAAATGTACAGCTCACCATAACCACAATTTTTAGTTGTTATCAAAGAATGGAAAGTCTCTGCCACTAGCGGATATACCTGAGCACCAGGAGTTTTAATCTCTCTAATAATCCAACTACAGAATGATACATTCTGAGTAAAATAGTTTGGCCATCAGATTTTTTTTAATGACAGTGGAACAAACGGTTTCCCTGTGAGCAAACAAACTCCTCATACAGCTGCTAAAACATAGCCCCAGAGCAGATCCTCCCCTCACCCTGAGCCAAGGAGATGATTTCCAAACTGAACTCTGACTTAGTCAGACTTGGCAGAGCCAACCGGGTCCCACAGTATGGTTGGACCAGCATGTGGGTGGTTTCAATATGCAGCAGCTACAAACTAATTTGGAGTTTTAGCTAAGCCAACCCCACCCTTCCAGACTTGGGAGGGATGGAATCTGACAGAAGCAGGCCCTTGAAGGCTGGACATTTCTTACATAAAAACAGAACATTTTTTTAAAAAGCAGCACTGAGTTGAGCTAACAATAACCAAGATAATGCTGGCAAGAACTCTGCATGCAATGGGAAAGCAGCAAAGCAAGGTCTTATTTGGTGCAAGAACTGTGACATGCACAGAAAGACTATTCCAATGATTTAAATACAATGGACACTCTGTAGCCAAAGATCCAACCAGACAAGACACTGCAAGTTCTGTGCACAGAGCTCCCGCTGTTTATTTTCTGTTAAATGGGTGGCCTGCAGGACCCCAACATGGATCACAGCCACAGCACGGTGGGAACCAAGTTTAACCTCTCCTGTGCCATTTCCCTGACCTAATGCAGCCCAATGAGGCATTGTAGCAGGCTACCTATAGCAATTAGGAGGAAATTAGACCTCACCCGTGGGCAAGAAAAGACAAAGGAGAGCAAGATGCAAGTTTCAGAGTTTATTTAACTCTTCTAGATCCCTACATGTTTTGCAATTTCTTTCTTGAGAAGATCTTCTGTAGAAATGTCTCAACAACCACACACCTGGTGAGGCATGCCTTGTCCCTATGCCTAGAGGCAAGGTTTACATGGATGGAGCAGGGGCTGGAAGGTGTGACTAAGGTAGCCTCAAGCACCAGGGCAGCTTTGGCAATCTGTCCCATGGAAGCTCAGAAGGGATGGTGACCTCAGACAGGTGGGCTAAGACAGGGTGTGGTTATAGACAGCATAAGCCAACTAAGAAGCAGGGATGAGGAGGGTGAAGCTTAGCACAAGTATTAGGTGTAGAGCTGGGGTATAAATAGGGAGAAAAAAGAAAAGGCTGGAGGGAGGGAGTACACGAGCAGAAGCTGAAAGGGAAAACCAGGCCAGCTAGGAGGAGAAAGGGGAAGAAGGAGCACAAAAGAAGCAGTAGATTTGGCTCAGGGAGGTTCCCAGGTAAGTAGGCAAGTTACAGTGTTGTGGTCTTCTCCTTTGTAAAGCACCCGGTCCCAACCCTGGGAGGGGACCAGCAGATGGTACATGGGCATCGAGAAGGGGCAACTACTCAGCTGCCAGCTCCCCCCACAGCTCAGTTTTGCAGGCCCTGAGGAACTCACCAAGGTCCCGCAGGGCCCTAACTGTTGGAGGAAGAGTGTTCCACCAGGTTGGGGTCAGGGTCGTAAAAATCCTGGCCCGGGGAGAAGCCAGCTGCATCATAGAGGGGCGGGGAACCACCAGTAAGTTTTCCTCAGCCGAATGGAGAGGCCGAGTCAGGTCATATGGGGTGAGGCGGACTCAGAGGTATGAGGACCCCAGGCCATAAAGAGTCTTAAAGGTCAATACCAACACCTTGAAGATGATCCGAAACTCCACTGGGAGCCAGTGCAAACAGCACAGCACAGGGGTGACATGGTCCCTAACTGAACCACCCGTAAGAAGACAGGCCGCCGCATTCTGGACCAATTTCAATTTCCGGATCAGCTGCAAGGGAAGGCCCATAACATGGCAAGTTTAATGGGACAGTGAAAACTCTGTCCTCAAAAGGTTCGGCATCTCTCTTCTCACAGCACCTCAGAATTTATGACAATAAAAAGACTATATAGAAGACAAATAACAGTTTCTTTGCATCTTTTCTTTCTGGTACTCTGGATTTGATGGTACCACAGCCTGCAGCTGATTCTCAGACATTGAGGAGATCTGCAGCCTATTTGGTTCTCAGGGATGCCACAGAGCTGGATCCCCCACCCTCCCAGAGTTAAGAAGGAGGATGCTGCAGATCCCATTTCTAACCCTCAGCTCTACAGTTAAAGAATATGTGAGAGCAGAGCTAGAAATACTCCTGCTGAACATGTGGAGAACTTTTACCACTCAAAATAAACTATACAAGGAGATCATTGGTCTAACTCAATATATGTGTTCACCTGTACTCAGTATCTACACCTGCTGATCTGTTTTTAAGACTTGTTTCAATTGTTGTTTGATGTGTTGAAAGCTGTGGAACTGTACATCAAGAGAAAATGTAAACAGAACAACAGACAAAAGTTGTACCTCTTTTCATCAAGATTTGCTATATCACTGGAAAGTCATGTAAGCTTTATAAAAGCTTACACTCTGTACATGTTTGTGTATCAACAGTTGGGCTCTTTTCAAAACAAAGAAAGCCAAACATGACTTGCAAGAGATCTGCTACAAATCCATTTTAATTCATATTTACTCTTGCACAGGACTATGACATTTGTCTAAGACCCTGGGCAGCCACTGCCAATCAGAGTAGACAATACTGAATTTGATAGGATAATGGCCTGACTCAGTAACATTACAAAGCCATGTTATTCATACTTAAAGCAAGCAGTATGACATGGTGTGACATTTTCTTATCTAGAATCACAAGAAGTATAGATATTAAGGCATTCTTGTAAGCCACATAAGCCTATTTTGTGAGATGGCTCCCTCTTTATTTATTTATACCGTGTTTCCCCTAAAATAAGACATCCCCTGAAAATAAGATGTAGTAGAGGTTTTGCTGAAGTGCTAAATATAAAGCATCCCCCAAAAGTAAGACGTAGCAAAGTTTTTGTTTGGAAGCATGCCTGTCGAACAGAACACCAGAGGATGCAGCTGTGGAGCGGAAAAATAAGACATCCCCTGAAAATAAGACATAGTGCATCTTTGGGAGCAAAAATTAATATAAGACATTGTCTTTTTTCGGGGAAACACGGTAGATTGCCTTCCAATTTAAAAATGTCACCAAGGCAGTTTATAGCAGAATAAAACAAAATGTATTTACAAACAGTAAAATACAAAATAAAATCTTGTTAAAATACAGTAAAACGCATACAATAAATAAAAATAAATTCTGCAATAGGGCCATTCCCTGTCCTGTGATTTATTTATTTATTATTTTATTATTTATTTCATTTTTAAACCGCCCTCCCCCGAAGGGCTCAGGGCGGTGTACATCAACATAATAATACAAATATAAAACAATCTATAACAACTTTAAATTAATAGAATTTAAACAGTTTAAAATTTACAATTTACAGATGGCGACTTATCCCAACCCCATTCCCGCCCACGGGAGACCAAGATGGTATGGGGGTCAGATGGTCATCCCGGCTGGCCAAAAGCCTGGTGGAACAGGTCCGTTCGCTTTACAGGCCCTCTGGCGGAAAGTCCTTGAAGCTGTCCCGCAGAGGCCCTGGTCTCCTTAGGGGAGCCTGTTCCACCAGGTCAGGCCAGGGCAGTAAAAGCCCTGGCCCTTCTGTTGGAGGCCAGCCGGATCTTTTTTTGGGCCAGGGATTTCCAGCAACCGCCTTCCTCCTCAGAGCCGGAGGGCCCTAGTAGGGCAGTACGGGGAGATGCGATCCCTCAGATATGTAGGCCCAATGCCGCTAATGGCCTTAAAGCTGTCAAGACCAGCACTTTGAAGATGGGTTCTGAACTCGATGGGCAGCCAGTGTAGATGGTATAGGACCTGAGTAATCCAGGTCCCAACTAGCTGTTCCTGTAAGTAGTCTGGCATGCCGCATGTTGAATCGAAAGTTTCAATTTCCAGATCACCGACAGAGGCAGGCTGAAGCCGAGAGCTGCCATACAAGGCACAATCCAGCCTAGAGGTGACCGCTGCATTGGATCACTGTGGCCAGGCTCAGAACGGGACAGATACGGGGCTAATTGTCTCGCCTTCTGTCGCAGATGGTAAAAGTTTATTCGGCAGTTTGAGTGACCTGGCCTCCATTGATAATGTCGGGTCCAAAGCCACGCCCAAGCTCTTAACAGTCGAGGGTTAGATGTAAGACTCCTCGCCGCTTAGCTTAACGCGCAAGCAAAGTCCACCGGTCTCTCTCCTCGTCCCAACCCCAGGACCTTCGTTTTTGCAGGGTTTAGCTTCCACCGACTTCCTCTCAACCAACCAGGTACGGCTTCTAAACCGCACTGGAGGGCTCCAGGGACCGCAGACGGGCTGCACTCCATCGTGAACACGAGCTGGGTGTCATCGGCGCACTGATAGCACCGCAGCCCGGCAAACTCCTGACTAAACTTGCCAGGGGGCGATGTAGATATTAAAAGCATCGGGAGAGGATCGCCTCTCGCGCAATCTCTTCTTCACATTCAATGGGGTAGCTTCTGGAGTTCTCACCTCGATGTCACCTGCAGTCCCCGGTCTCGGAGAAATGAGGCCAGCTAATCCAAGTGCTGGGACCCACAGACCCCGAGTATCAGCGAGGCGGTGGACCAAAAGGTCGCGGATCTACCACGCCTAATGCTGCAGTGAGATCCAACAACACTCAGCAGCGCCGTAACCTACCTCTGTCCAAGTGAAGCCGGAGTTCGCCCATTAATCGGCAACCACAGCACCGCTCTCGTCCCATGGCCAGCACGGAAACCGGACTGGAAGGGGATCCAACACGTGTGCTTCCATCCAGAAATCGCTGGAGTTGTCTCCGCCTATCGGGCCGCCTTCAATTACCTTGCCTCCAGGAAATGGTAGATTGTGGAAACTGGGCAGTAATTGGCCGGATCCTTGGGATCTAACAGCGGTCTTTTTAGGAGCGGGCGGACCACTGCCTCTTTAAGCCACCCCGCGAAAGCTCCTTGCTCAAGAGAGCTGTTGATAATATCCAACAGGTGGCTTCCGGCACTTCCTCGCTGGCTTTCACCAGCCAGGAAGGGCACGGTCAAAAGAACATGTGGTAGACCGCACAGCTGCCAGTGCGTTCTTGTCAACATCTGATGGTAATAAGTCGGTCGGCGGTAACCAGACGAGGGACCCAAAGACGGCCAAGGGGCCTCTAGTTCACTTATTGTATCAACTGTCGCGGGTAGGTTTTGGGCTAAGAGCCAACACTTTGTCCGCGAAGCGAAGCTCTCAAGAATGTCTCTACAGCTTACAGCCAATTTCTCTAATTCTAGGACCCATAGCTGAGGTCAGTCAATGACCGGATCACCTCTAAACAATTGTGCTGGACGCTGAAGCCAGCTTCTGCTAAAGAGGAAGCAAAAAAATACCCTCCTTTGCAGCCTTCTACCGCACCCTCGTAGGATCTCATAAACGCCCGATAAGAGTGCGTCTTGTCTCCGGCACAAGGGTCCGCCACCACACACGCTCCAGCCGCTCCTGTGTTCCTAAGCTTCATCCGCCCGCGAGCTCCTCAGTATACCAAGGAGCCAGTCTGGTGCGCTGGAGCCGAGAGGGGCGCTGTTGCGCGACAGCCTCAATGGCTTTCATAGAGAGCCAGTTTTCCCAGCCCTCTACCAGCTCATCAAGGTGCCAGCCGGTGGTGGGGTCTCCCCGCAGAGCTTCCTGGAACCTCTCTGGGTCCAGTAGGTCTCCGCTGGAGGGCTAAAATATGCCCGCCGCTTCTAGACAGGGGGCATGGCAGCATCTATCCGGGCCTTAAGGACGTCGTGGTCAGACCACGGCACTCTCTATCAATAGAGGATAAGCCCACATGCACACCTCAGCCACAAAGATCAGGGTCTAGAGTGTGGCCTTTGCTGATGTGTGGGACCAGCGGGTGTTTACTAAGGAGAGACCTGAAGCGCCGCCATGAGTTGATTAACTCAGATCAGCGGTTATCAAAGAGGAGGTTGAATCAACATGTGGACGTTAAAGTCACCCAGCACCAAAAGCTGCGCAGGGTACCGCAACGCTCCCATTCAGACGACGCATCTTCCAAAAGCCGCGACAGGCTTTCTGCCGTATGCGCGCTACAGCGAATCGGGTACACCAAAGCAGAATCTGCCAGTCTCTCCCGAGAGTCCCAACAAAGGCCCAAACACTCCAATCCTTATGATCAGTGGGACGGGGACGTCCGAAAGGTGATCAATCCCCGGATGAGCATCGCCATTAATTCACCACCCCGCCCTAGGGGTCCGGTAAGGCTGCTGAACAAACGAAATCCCTTTGGGGTGAGATCATTGAGGGCTACCGTTTCCCCCTCCCTCACCCAGGTCTCTGGTAATGCAATAATCCCATGGGTCTCACGGTCTGATGGTAGATATAGTCTCGAAGCGACTGAAGATTTGTTGTTTATTGACCTCGCTCAATAACAGCAACCTCGAGCAGAGTCACAATCCCCACCACACTACCTACATCTCTTTGGGATAGGCCAGGAGGGTCAGACAAGGAGCGAAAGCATAACCGGTGATCTCTCCCTCGATGTCTCCTCATATGGCCTAGGCCTACCGCTATTTCTCCCCTGCCCTAGTATCACTGGAATCCCCAGCCCCCCTTCTTGTCTCACCGTGGACATGGACAAAAAACCCATCCTAATCCACAATTTACCCACTAACTGGCACTAGTACTTAACCACTCCTTAGCCTAACAACTAACTCTAAAATTAATTTCCTTAACAGTTTACCATCCTATTGTTAAGCTAACCAATTTGCCTAGTGCCTAACCTTAACATTAACAGGGGAGCTCAAGGAAGAGACTAATTACTAACTAAACATCTATTACATCTTCTACTACTACTAGCTAATTTAATCTCTTCCTTATGATCTACAAATCAAGGCCCTATGACAAAGCAAGAACTTCAAACCAATTCAGAAGGCCTTTGGGGAAGAAGCTGTGCTGAACTCATGATGAAGGGTGTTTCAAACTTTTTAGGGTTTGGAATGACAAAATGAAGGCAAAGAAGCAATTGCTGCCAAGGGAAACAAATTATTTCATGTTTCTGCAGCCCCTACACATTTTTGTGTAGCTTTATCTAGGGGGACCTTTCAAATTTTTTAAAAGTAAGCATTTGCTTTAAATGCATGCCTGGGGATGTACTAAAAAGAATCTGAAAGATTCCCCCTGGCAAAGCCATGTGGAATAAGTATAGCAGTGGTGCAGCCCCCTTCTTTTCTTCATTGGTATGAGGAAGATGGAAGACAAATGAGCACCTGGAACCCACTTGCAGGATATGGGCAGCAGACTGGACATCTGAGTAGCAGAATTCTTTATCTGACTGATCAACTGCTGATTTGGATTTAAGGAAATAGGATTTATGTCATATTGATTTTACTATTGTGTGTCTCTATGTTGGCAAATAAACAGACTATATAAGATGATAACTGTTTTTCTTTAAAAAAAAATAACCTGGCCCAGCAAAGGCCACCCCAAAGGATCCATCTCTTGGAGATGCTGTAAAGGTTGTTCCAAAGCAACACCTACCAGAATTGCACATAAAGCATCTCACTGTCAGTTTGCCCACTGCATCATTACTAGGAACCGAATGTCCAGCTGCTGCAGTTGTTTGGGTTGGAAAATACCTGATGATTTGGGGGTCCAGCCTGGAGTGGGCAGAGTTAGAAAGGGGGGCGGGAATCAGCAGAGATGAGATGCATAGAACCATCCCTGGGAGCTGCTGTTTTCTCAAGGAAACTGACCTCTGTAGCCTGGAGACAAGTTGCCATCCCAGAAGAAATCCAAGCCCCCCCCCCCCCATTGGAGGTTGGCAGTCCTATCAACTGCCCATCTGTATGCAAATGCCCTTGGTGGTTAAGATGGCAACAAAGATGGCAACAAAGAGGAAGCAGGGAACTTACCAATTCATTATTGCCTGAAGGCGTGCAAGGCGTGGCAGCCTAAAGGGTTAAAGAAAAAAAAGACCCAACATTAGAATCTTTCTGTGCAATCAAAATGCAGAAAAACAGTGTAAACACCCTCTATGTAAAATAACTACTCCCTCACAACTTTGTCCCATAAATATAGATCAGCTCCATCTGCAGTAGGAAATTGTTCCCTCCCTAGAACTCTTGACTAGCAGCTTGGGGAAAGATCCAAAATTCCAAAGAGAATGAAGAGCCTACTGCAAAAGTCTGACATTCAGGACAGACCAAGGGCATAACCAACTGCAGGGGCGTGGTATTTTGAAGCAAAAAAACGATGAATAGATGCCCAATCTTTGGATTTCAGATTGGACTTGTTCATTTGGCACCACAGAATGAGCACTTTAGCAATAAAGCAACCAATCTGTCCTAAAACATTTTCTATCCTTGCCCAATGACCAGGTGATGAACAAGGGATATATTTAATGGCTTTTGTAGATGCTTTCTTTAAAGCACTGGCTATTTTCTAATTTAGTTCCATTGTTTCTTCACCCCAAAGGTGTCAGCAAATATCTTAAACCCAGGCAGTATAATTGGGAATATCAGCTGTCAATATTGTTTTTCAGCTTTGTGCAAGGTCGCTGGGGCAGTAGGAATAAAGTTTACAACTCAAAGCAGCTGAACATTATAGCAAGCAACTGAGACCAGGGGGTGTTCTACAATCAACTCACACCATCTCAGCAGGAAGCAAACTCAATTGGGTGGAAGGATACATTTTACTGCCAATTGAGACTTTTGTTCAAAGGTCTGACAGCCAAAATCTGCAATGGAAATATTATTTTTGCTAGGTTTTGACCAGCTAGCTTGCCAATCAAGGGTCTACATGTATTGCTCAAGAACATTGGGGGACGCAATTAAGAACCAAATGTAGAAACTTTTGTTTCATATCATTTGTCAAGAATGTTGTAGTGCAATACAGATGTTGCCAGATTAATGTTTTACAAGAAACATACATACATACCTACAGTCTATGTTGTGGGTGGGGCAGAGGTGTAACAAGGAAAACTGTAGCCCTGGGCAAAACCTGAGTTGGGTGCCCCCCCCCCCCATGGGCGGCCACTCCACCACGGCCAAATGTTTTTTGAACCAGGACATTGGTGCCTGAAGGGGGTGCATTTTTAGACATATCAGGACCTAAATTTCACCATATTATCAGGAGACTGTCCTTATGCTACCCCCAGGTTTGGTGAGGTTTGGTTCAAGGAGTCCAAAGTTATGGACTCCCAAAGGGGGTGCCCCATCCCCCATTGTTTCCAATGGGAGCTAATAGGAGATGGGGGCTACAATTTTGAGGGTCCATAACTTTGGCCCCCCTGAACCCAAACTGCACCAAACCTGGGGGATATCATCAGGGCAGTCTCCTGATGAGACCATGAAAGTTTTGAGACTGTGCCTTCAGAAATGTGTCCTCCCAGCCTGCAACCCCCATTGACAGCAATACAGAAAACTCAATGCAGAACAAAGATTCTTGGGAAAATTTCTGGGATGTTCCTGCAGAGGATGCATTTTTGGATGTATCGGCACCAAAATTTCAGGGTATCATCTGGAAACTATCCTGATGGGATCCCCCAAGTTTGGTGCAGTTTGGTTTAGGGGGTCCAAAGTTATGGACCCTCAAAGGGTGTGCCCCATCCCCCATTCTTTGCTAAGGAGATGGGGGCTACCCTTTTGAGGTACAGAAGAGCAGAGGAGAAAAAGTAAACCATCACCACATGGCAGCTAGCCAGGAAAAAATTGAACAAACCATAATAACAATCACCCTTTCCCTCAGACCTGTTATTAGTTATGGTAGGGAAAAAGACAAATACCTGTATTGCCCCTGTCTTCTTCTGCTACTAGTAACAGCTACAAGGGCTAATTTCTATCAGGGAAATGCCATGAGGTTCAATATGGATGGTCCAAATGTAGACCTGCTCTGGCTTTTTAATGTTCAAGAAACATTCACATCATTATCATAATTGTTTGAGTGTACAAAGTGGCCAACAATTCTTGTTATATTTGTCCTTGCAAGAATCCTGCAAGGTAGACTAGAGCTGATGACCTGCCCAAGGCCACAGTGAGCTTTCTAAGCCAGGCAAACAGAGATGCCTCCCACACTTGATCCTTATCCTTTGACCCCCTGCCTCCACGTATGAAAAATTCATCAGTAACCCATCAAGCAGTTCTAAAACTCATCAAAAATCAAGGGAGTTGGCCCCAACTTCATATATATTTAATTCAACCCCCATGTTACTGAATATCTGTAGAAGAACAAAAAGAAACAAGAAAAGAGTTTTTCCACTGATGCCGAGTAAACAACAGGGGCGGCCAAGCTCTTTTCCAAAGGTAATTACATGAGATTTTTCTGCTTGGGAGGTGCTTTGTTAAAATGAACTAGTTCTGGATCTTTCTTTTTTCCTCGTAGTAGGGAGATGGCTCTCCACCCCAACAGAGCAGAGATTCTTAACTGGGATGAAGCAACCCACTAGGGGACAACCTACAAACATGGACGGCATTCAGAATGTAGTGGCAAATGGGGGGGGGGGGGGTTGGGAAATTTAAGGAGCTCCTTCTCCCTACTTTCAATGGGTTCTCACAGCCAACAGAGGACTGCTGCCTACACTGCTTACCCCATCCTGAGGAAAAAATCCCAGATTTTAAATTTCTCTCCCAAGTCCTTAAAAAAGTTGCAGATGCAGAGATCACAGAAGAGCCCTCTCCCTGCTCGGCCAAAACCAACAAAAAACTAATTTCCCTAAGAGCATAGGAAAAGTCCTGCTGGAGCAGATCAGTACTACACCTAGTAGAGCAACCTGTTTCAAATAAAGAGAGGCTGAGATTTACCTTGGCCACCGTTGCTGCCCGGGGGTGGACAGGGAGAGGGGCAGGCTCAGCGCTGGCAATCAGCCCAGCATGAGGCTGGGCCACCCAGCTGCTGGCGTAACCGAGTGACATGCCTGGAGGAAGTGGGGCCCAAGTACCAATGGTTTCTCCTGCCCTCCCTCCCCCGTGGGTCTGAGTTTTTTGTTGTTGGCATTCTGATTATGGTGATTGTTGCTATTATTTACATTTCATCTGTCACAGCCTGGTGGGTTGTGCATGGGGACTGATCTGTTCAGAGGAGGAAGAGCCTGTGTGCAGGTCCTCCTCATTTGGTGGGGGCCTCCATAAGAGGCCTGGGGATGGAGCGAGCCTGAGAACCACATGCCCAGGTGCGGGCTGCTGGTGGCTCGCACCCCCTGACAGCAAGGGGAATTCATCCAGAGGCCAGCACCCATATGGTTCCCACTATCTTGCAGCTCTGGGCATTGGTGTTTTTCCCCATCCGTTGGGCTGGGGGAAAGTTATTACTGGGGGATAGCAGACTTCCTGCCCAGTGCTGGATCCATCCCCTATGTTCCACCTCTGCTTCCTTTTGCCAGCACACCAATAAAGTGACTATGGCCAAATTTTACCCATGCGGGTTTTCTGTGTCTCCTTCTGCCCCCGCAGACTGCTTCCTCCCCTCCTACCAATTACCATGGAGGGCCAACAAATGGCACAGAAACTAAGGCTTTCCTTGATGTTTCCTCCTAGCACTGGCTTGCTTCCTCTGAATATGGATGTTACCTTTAGTGACCATGGCTAATAGTCATATATCGACCTCTCCTCCATATCTAATCCTCTTTTTAAGTCATCCATACTTGTGGCCATCAGTACATCCACTGGCTTTAAATTCCATAACAATTACTCATTGAGTAAAAAAGTGTTTCCTTTTGCCTGTCCTGAATATAATCAATATTGGGATGCCCCTCAAGTTCTACTGTTATCCAAGAGGGAAAAGTTCTCTCTACCTACTCTTCCACCCCATGCAAAATGTTATAAACCTCTGTCATGTCAGCCATCTCGTTTCTAAACTGAAAAGTCCCAGATTCTTTAGCCCTTCCCTGTCCTTATTTTGTTCATGAGACAAATGATGTGTGATGAGCTTTCAGAGATAAAAAACTAAACAAACAAGCAGGCACTATAATAGCAGCATAGATAAGGGAGAACTAAACTCTCTAGAAAGTACCAATCATGTTCAAATAAAAATGGGCATGTTTGAAGAGCCTGTTTCTTTCCTGACTTCATGGGTCATAAATAGATCTACATCAACAATGTTTCTTTGCATGGAGTGTGGCTTTTATGTTATAATTTTTTATTTGTGGCTTGAGGGACATTTGATGATAATATTGCATATTTAGTGGACAATGGTGGTGATGGTTAAGTCTTACTAATGACAGAGGAAAACTAGTTGCAGCAATACTGAATTCCAAACAATAGAGGGCATTGTCATATTGAGACTGTGACAGAAAATGGGAGGAAGCCCATGAAACCTAGAACTGTTAGCAGGCCTTACTCTCTAGACTTATGGAAAGAAAAATGCTTAATCTTTTGGACAAGGCACTAGGAACCAAACACCCTAGACATACACAGCCAAGCAGGCTAAAATCCTCTGAATATCCTGTAGGTAACAGCCTGCTCCACTAATCAAGAAAGAAGCCACTAGCCTAAATCTGAATCTGATCTATTTTGTCCAGCTGCATATTTGAGAAAAATTACATTCCCTTCCCTCCCAGCCTAAAAAAATTATCCAGTATTTTCATGTTGGCAGCTAAAAATACGTTCTCATATGCCTTCCATTATACACTAAATCTCCTCAACAAGCAATATCTCCAAAAATACTATCAAGTGAATAGCACTGTTGCCCAAACATATAATTTATCTTATAACCTTTTTAGCAAAGCACTATTTTTCACTGAACAAAGTGAGCCCTGACAGTCAACATGTTTTATTCTCTGTAACACAAAAAACGAAACTAAATGATTCCTTCCTAGTATGTTTTCATGAAAGAGAACAGTGCTGGAAAATCAAGAAACCCTTCTGGGTATATAAGAATCATACTTTGAAAACAGTCAACAAATCCATTTTTTTGCCGTCCCCATTGCACATGATTATGGATCAGGGAGCTAAGGTGCTATGGAGCTAAGAAGCGCCATCTACAGAAAAAAAAATGACAACCCAGATAGTCCCTGCTGTGTTCAGGAATGAGATATGGCAGAATGGAAGAATTGAGATGTACTGTTTTGTTAAGTAGTAAAGTGTCCTTCAGTATTGACCTGTTCTGGTAATTACAACCAACAGTTAAAAATACATTCACAAGGATATGCTAACTGCATATCTGGACTACAGAGATCAATTCCCCTGAAGAAAATGGCGGCTGAGACTTCTCCCCCGCGCTCCCTATAGGCTCCACCCCCCTGAATCTCGAGGGATTTCCTGCTGGCACCCCTAGTTACTACGTAAAGAAGACTATTACTAAGCACATTACATGACAAATCTTCATAGTATTAACACTACAACAAAAGGATAGCTGGACAAAGAGAAACAGAAACAACACAACACCCCTGCTGGATCAGGCCAGTGATAAATCTAATCCAGTATCCTGTTTCATATAGAGGCCAATTGGTTGCTCTGGAATGCCAGAATAGAAGCCCAGGAATGCCCTTGAGGTTGCCTCTTAGCACCAGCATCCATATTACTGTTAGATATAAGGGTTCCTTTTAGTCACCATTGCTAGTAGCCATGGATGGACCTATCTGCTATGAATCTGTCTAATCTGTAAAAAGAAATGTTTGTCAGCAGATTAAGAAACAAAAAAAGCCTTCAAGCCGGAGCACAACCAAGTGATGCCGTCCATAACTAATTGGCCACTAGCACTGAAAGCACCTAAGAAAGAATCTTTCCCTCACTCTGATTCTCTGAACTATTTGCTGCACCTCCTCAAAAAATGTCTCAGTTAATTCATTAAATGACCAAACAAAGCTCACTTGGAAATGTTTACTCTCCCCTTTGCATGTTGCACCCTGCCCGTCGGACCAACATTCCTGCATTATCGTCCCTCTGAGGGCTGAGAAGAGGTTTTCTCACTCCTAATTATTTGATCTGCCTTCCCACCCAAGGGCTCCCTTCGGCCTTACTGTTCCCTCGCCGACACTGCACACATTCCAGGGGTTGTGTTTGTGTTCTCTCTTCTGTTTTGTTATGGGTTGAGTGGTTGTGGCTTTTTTTATTCTAATGGAGAAATGCTACCATAAAAGGACCTTCTCCTAGCCTTCAGGGCTGGCCCTGATCCACAGAGTGCAAGGAATGTTCTGCTTGGACCCACTTGTGAGTTGAAAACAGGAAAAGATTTTGGCTCTGAGAAGATATTATATTTACACAGCTTCTCCAGGCACTTGCACAGGGGTGGAGATGAAGGGCTAAAGTCTTAGAGCACCCCTTCGACTCGTGCGGCACCCTTGCAATGGCCTCATTCATGAACAGAAATTATTTAATATCTTCTACCACCACCACCCCTCCCAATGATTTGTGTGGTCATAATGTGGTAGAGTCATATGGAACCTGGAAGGGTGAAAGTCATTAGCAGTTGCTTTAAGATAGGCAAAACAAATTGCTTCTTTACACAACAATGGCAAGATTTTGCAATGAACACTACCTTAGATGGCTTTTTCAAAAAGATTTGACAATTAGGATGTCTATAAATAGCAATTAGCCACAGCTAACGTTTAGTGATGCTGAAGATGTACTGGTGCACGAGAGGGTAGCTGAAAGGAACATAAGGCATTGACTAGAGAAGGCAGGCACTGAGGGACTCCAATGTTTGGGCTGAGATGGAGGCTGTGGCTAGCTGCAGAATCCACCAGTTGGTGCTTACCACCTGCCTCCTCCTGCCACCAACTTCAATCCCTCCTCACTGGGAGAGGGGTGGGTGTGGGTGTACCAAGGCAGCAGCAGAAGGGCAAAGGAGAGGTGGGGATTGCTGTTGGGGTAAGAGAGGGAGAAGAAGGAGAGTCAGGAAGGAAAGAGATGAGGGGAGGCAGCAGCCAGAGGCAGGTTGGAGCAAGGTAGTTGGGGGAAGTATGTCAGAAGCCAGAGGAGAAAGCAGGAACTACAGAGAAATTCCTGCAAGTTTCTTGTGAGGCCCCATTTGTAGCTCTTATATAAAACTATTTTTAAAAAATAAGGGACATTTTTTATTTAAATAAAGGATATTTTAAAAATCCACCTTAGCCCTCAGTCCACCCAATCTAAAAACGACTTCCATCAGGATCATCCTCAGGTTATGAACAGAACTTTCAGAGCAGTACTGCAGCTTACCACACTGTGCTACAACGGGGCTCCTTTGGATGGGAAATTTCCAAGGAAAACCAGAGTTGTGATGTGGAGGCAGGCAATGGCAAACCACCTCAAAATGTTTTTTGCCTTGAAAACCCATCAGGGGTTGCTGTAAGTGAGCTGTGACTTGACGGCAAAAAACAAAAGACTGGTTGCTGTGCCATACTGAAATGGAGGTCAGATGGTGATGAGGGGGGAGGCAAAGTCAGGGAGAAGAAAAAGGAGAGAAAAGAGGATGCGGGCTGCACAGATAGAAAGAAGAGCTCAGAGTGGGAGCCACAAGTTGAGGCTGTCAGGAGGAGGTAGATCAAATGGGAGGAGCAAGGGGAAGGATGTAGAAGGAGGATTCCCACTGTGGGAGGAGGGGTTCTGCTTCCCTGTGAGTCCTTAAGGACTTTGCACTTGTTGAACTATAAAACAGAAATCAGGCCTGAAGGACCTTGTATGAAAATGGGGGACAGATAACCTAGTTCATCTGGTACATATATGTACATGTATATGTGTTTGTTTGCATGTGTGTACACAAACAACAAAAAATGTATAAATACACGCGCACAACCGAAACAGCCGGTGTACAAACTACTTGCCCAGATACAAGAAAAACGTGGCATCTGTCTCTAAGGGACTGTGTTCCATGGAATTTGATTGATTCCTTGGAATTTTTGTAGTCTTAGACTGAAATATGTCAACAGAGAAGTTCAATTTTTAAGATTCTGCTAGAACTTGAAACATAAGGGTGTGGGGGGGGCGTGGCATTGTAAAACACTTATTTTAGGCTTGCTTGTGTTTATTCTACTGTTTGCAATTTCATAATACATTTGTTTGATGATGATGATGATGATGATGATGATGACGACAACAACAACAACAACAACAACAACAACAACGATGATGATATACCCTACCATAGCCAAAGGCAGGGCTCAGGGTGGCTTACACATAGTCAGTATATACAATCAATATAAAAGTCAATACAATAATAATATATAATCAATACAGTAATTAAAATCTATAAGTAATATATAATACAAAAAGCAATGCAACTATACATAAATATTTTGAAAATAATAACTAAGAGTTCCCACTAAATATTAGGCCGGCCGGCCCATTTGTACAAGATTATTTGTACATTTAAGATTAAGCAAATTGTTTACATCACTTGTGGCTAACTCACAAATGTCATGTATGCTGTGGCTGTGGAATACAGAGTCTGATCAAATCTTAGTCGAGGGATTAAAAGTCAATGGAGTTCAATCAATCAATATTTATTACGGTCATAGATCAAAAGTTGTCAAAAATAAAATATAAGATCCACATTATACATTTCCGTACTAAAATTGCAAATAAAATGGAGGTACCAAAATTTCCAGTAGCCTATTATTTAAAACCCTAATGTAAGCTCAAATGGAAAGCTGGAATAATATTTAAACAAGGTATAAAATTAGTAGTTCAGACTCCATACCCTTATTACCCTCCACGCCTTTTGACAACATAAGGTGAATTTTGCCACCACTCTGGTAATAGTAGGGTTAGCATCTTCTAGTAGCCTTTTCATGGCCCATTCCTCGGAGCCAAGAAAAATTGTTGTTAGGAGAGAGACAAACAAATTTCCCCTCATTTCTTTATGAAGGGAGCATCATAGGAACATACGTATCAGGGTCTCTATTTCCCCTGACTCACATGGACACAGCCTATCGATGTACGGAATTTTCTTATATCTGCAAGTCAATGGAGTTGAATTAGAATTATTTGTAACGAAAAGAAGAGATGGATGTATGAACCGGGTAAGATTTTTTTTTTAAGGGAGGCATTCTAAATATACAACCCCAAGAAGTTTTCAACAATGCTTACAAGGCAGACTAGAAATTGTGTGTGTGTGTGTGTGTGTGTGTGTGTGTGTGTGTGTGTGTGTGTGTGTGTAATATTAAATTCCCAAAAGAAATTCCATGCCCATACATATCCCAGCACTATTAGATCTTTAAACCCTTAAGGCCCTTTCTGCACACACACAGAAACGAGCCTCCACCAGAATAAACCAGGGGTCGGACGGCAGCGTGGGCAGATCTCTGCAGCCCTCCAGAGCGGCGCTGGACATGATGGTCAGTGGAGGCAACAGGGAAAGCAGCGGTTTGCACCGCGCCAATGGGAAGACGCTGCTTTGCAAAAACCTTGCTAGTTGAGCGAGGTTAAAAGCGGCAGCTTCACACTGCTCCCAGTCGGCCAGGACGGCGCTGCTGCAATGCAGCAGCACCTCCTGTGTGAAAAGCAGCCCAGGGACAGCGGTTTTGCTGTCCCTGGGCCGCTGTATATCACCCGTCTAGAAAGAGCCAGAGATTCAGGAGGATCATCTAAAATACTTCAATAAGTAGAGTTTCCCTCTCTGCAGTTTTAATAATACATCCAAATGTCCTGCATAGTCCTATGACTTCCATTGGCCACACAGCTTCAAGGGCTGAAAGTTACCATCTGTCTAGCAAAATCAATAGATTTTCAGAAATACTTTATATATATAATTTCTAGTCTTCCTTGTGGGCGTTGCTGAAAAACTTCTTGCGGTTGTTTGCAATGAGCTACAGCATATTTAAAATGCCTCCATTTAAAAAAAAAGAAAATTATTTCCTGGTTCATCCATCTATCTCCTTCTTCCATTACAAATAATTCAGTTTCAACTTCATTGACTTTAATCCCTTGATTAAGATCTAAGCATTTTCCACAGCCATAGCATACGTGACATTTGTGTGTCACAAGTGATGGAAACAACTTGCTTAATCTTGAACGTACAAAAATGAAACAAATGTATTATGAATCTGTGAACAGTGGACTGAACACAGGCAAGCCTAAAATAAATGTTTTACTAAAAAAATTTAAAAAGTTCTTGTAGAATCTTAGAAACTGAAGTTCCCTGTTGATATATTTCAGTCTAAGACTGGACAAGTTCCAAGGAATCAATCAAATTCCATGGTTACTAGGCATATGAAAGGCACAAGTATTTAATTTCATGTTCAGAAGCTGGCAGCCCAGTCAACATATATTGATGCCTTTCACCAATGATAGATTCTATCCATAGAAACACATTTTCCACGATGAAGAACACAGGACAACAGAACAAAAATTCCAATACAGTGGAGACACATGCAATGGATGTGGGGCAATCTGGTCCTCTAAATGCTAGCCAGAACTCTACTCACAGCAAATATGAGGTTCTTTACCGGCATGAGATTTTAAAGCCCAATGTTCGATCTTTGCCAGCCCCAATGTTCACCAAACCTGCATGTGAACTTACATTTGTTTCCTCAAGTGTCAGCACTGGGATACTAGGCACTCCAAACTGCACACATGCTCCTTCTCTGCCAGCCTGGAACCGTGCAGATGTCCCTGAATTGCGGAGTGTTACTGGACACCCATCACTATTTTCATAAAGAAACCCTGCCACATGGCAGCACCCAAGCCTACCATCTGCAGCAAGCTGATGAAGCCTAATAGTAGGCCACTAATGGAATTCACTTTGATCATGACCTCTCCTTAGCTATCTGTTAACTCCGTCTGCTCTTTCCTGCCTATCTCAGTAATGGCCTCAGCAAATCTTCAAATAAAAACTTCCTGTAATCTGCACTTCACCAAAAGCTCTCTTTTGACTGCGGCACTTTTGATTGTTGGCCCAGCATGAAAGCCACAGAGCACATGGAATCCATCAGCCAGCAAGCCAGAGACATAGCACTGTTGATAGTGCACTGGGCTCATATTCCAGAGTTGGAGAGCTGAATTTATTCAGCAGGAATAACAGGGGCAGGATTGGCACATGGGATGTGAGCTAAAACAATGAAGGAGGCACACTGAGTAGTACCAGATAATCAGGGGAGAGAGCTATGTAACGTAACACAAGTATCTGCACTTGACTGACACCTCATCTCTAGGGCACAGTAAATTAGCAACTTTGACATTTTAAAATCAGAATTATCATTGAAATCATCTGGCCCTCATATGGGATAGTAAAGAAGAGTTTTCTTTGGTAAGTGACCATATTCTTTCCCAAAATGACGCACAGTATCTTGCCTGATGACTTAATGGACAACTTATATTAGACTGTTTTCTGAATTTTCCTGTAGTTTTAAAGTTCTTTACACCCTGCATTTGTCTCCCAAAGGGACCCAAACAGCTTACTACATTGTTATTCCCCTCCTCCATTTTATCTTCAGAACACTCCTGTAGGTAGGATAGGAAGAGAGGGAATGACTGGCCCAAGATATACATATACTGGCCCAAGAAGCATACATAACAGTCTGGGATTTGAATCCAGGTCTCCCAGATCTCAGTCCGTTACTCTAAACACCAAACCACAGAAGTATTTTAATTCATGTTTGACTCCTGTCCACCTGGGCTTATGGTTCCTAATTTGTCCTTGTTCTAGCTATTATTTCACATTTCTTCAGGCATGCAGTGGCAGAAACACTCAGGAGTGACACAGTTCTGGCATCGCTCCCCTTTATCCATTCCAAATATGCCCAGACAGGATGGAAATTGCCTGCTGTCTGGGGAAGGGGGGAATAATGACCTCTCAACTACAGCCTTATAACCTGTATGTGGCTCCTCCGTAAGTAGCAATCAGCTGTAAACACAAAATGTCCAGGGACTTGTCTTCCATGTATTCTGTTTCTCCCCATTCACTTAATTTCTTACTCCTCCTGACTCAGACAAATTTGTTAGCTCTTTAAGACCAATGCAGATGCGCAAGAAAAAAAACCCTAAATAACAAGGTTTCATGCAGTTCAGGGAAATCATGTGTTAACATTGTGTACTGGGTTGCTTAGGTAGCGGATTCACACTGGCCCCCACTGTGGTCTTTACTGCAATGTAGATGGGAAGGAGATCACTGGGATGCAGTGTGCCTGGGCTTTGAGGGTATCAGAGGTGCTTATGTTATACATGCAGGCTTTGGGATGGGGGGAGTCCAGATGGGGGGGAGTCCAGTGTTAGCTGCACCTTAATGTCAGGTTCTTGTTGGTGCCCACTGTACAGCCAGGTCCCAGGCTGTGCTTAAACTTTGATCAGCAAACCCCTTGAAGTGTTCAAAGCTGTCAAGTTACCCACCACATGATCAATCTCTGGCTCAGCTCACCGCTCCACTACCCACTTCACACTCTTCCAGTGCCTTATAAAGCCCTGAAGGCATGCTCCCTGGCCATGGGGGCTGTGCAGTGCTGATGGAAAGCAGGCTCCGGGTGGCTAGCACATAATTGGCCAAGGGGCTGTTTAAAGGCAGTACACCCTGGTGCTGAGAGACATTGCTCATCTGGTTGGGGAATGTTGCCTGTAACTCTTATCCTCCTTTGCTCTATGCCATGCCTGGAAAGTCAGTTCCAGCTCTGTTCCTTCTGTTCTTAACTCTTGATTCCTTTCCTTATATAGATTTTTTCCCTCTTTAGTGTTGGGAGGGGAAGGAGAAATGCGAGGGAAATATTGTTCCTGAGGGTCACGAGACGATGCCATCACCTGACCATTTGAAGCTGTTTGGCTGGAAATGCTTTGGGAGTGAACACACAGCTGGAACAGGGCTTAGTAACCACGGCTTATTTGTTTGTTAAGAAATGGTTCCTGGGGAGCCATGAACAGATGATTCTTAGCCCTGCACGGAGTGTTAGAGAAGCCTGGCATCTCTGTTTCAAAGTGAGTACTAGTGACAGGATCTGGAAGGTCTGCCTCACTGACAGGCAATTAAAAGAACATGCCCCTCTAAAAAACATTTAGAGCACTGACTTTGAAATGTTCTGTCCCAAGCATGCATAAGGACAGTCATGTGTTCCACGAGGGCACAGGTGTCGAACTCGCAGACCTCCAGATGTTATGGATTACAGTTCCCATCATCCCCTGCCAGTATGGGGACTGTAGTCCATAACATCTGGAGGGCTGAGAGTTTGACACCTATGCACTAGGCTAGGCAACCACAATCTCCCTGTCTATCTGCTTCTTGCTGGAACACGTTCACAGAGTTACTGGTAAAGGAATACACTCCAGACTGTCACAAACTAGAAAGGAGAGAAATGCAGCTGACACACTATGTGATATTATATCTCCCTATGAACGATGCAGTCCCAACAAGGGCTTGCAGCAGGGCAATCTTTTATTACTACTCATGTCTGAGGAAGGGAGACTTGTCTCTTGAAGGCTTCTTCCCTGAAACTTTTGCTGGCCTCTAAGGTGCTACTGGGCTTGAATCTAGCTGTTCTACTGCAGACCAACACAACTATCCTAAGAAACGAAATGATGTGACATTGTCCATCCATAAGACCTAATGGGGGAGACACCAGGCCACACCTACTTCCACTGGATTTAATGGATTCTAACCGAAACACTGAGCACTTTAATGCTATTTACTTTAAAAGGACTTTGGCGTGCACTCCTCTGAATCTCGTTTTTAAGTCACTTTCTAAGGCAACTTCCAAGCAGAGGATTTTGAGGGTAAATGTTTAGATTGAGTCAGCACACTTGACCACCCACACGTGACTCTAGCCAGGATTGTGATCCCTGCTCTTCAAAAAGGAAAAACAAAAGGTTAACTGGTCACCATGGGTGGTGCACTCCAAACAAGAGATTGCAGCAGGGCAAAATATGCATCCTTGTATGGTACTGCTTCCCATACTTCCAGTTTGCTGCAAAACTGACCCAACCATTGGTATATGAAGCTATGAGCTAGACTCCTCCTAACGTTCCTGGGACATTCCAGAAAGATTTGTCCAATCTTTAATCAATTGCTCCCCCCACCCTCAAGCTACAAGCAACATCAGGATATACAAACAGAACTCCAAACACAGAATATGTAATTAAGTTCATGGTATACACACATGATACACAGATCTTGGGTATACATTCCATGAGACCCCCAAAATCCATCCCTTTTTTTACACTAATCTCCAAGTATCAGCAGGGTGTATTCTCCTCCATTTCTAATTATCCCAGTTGCTTTAGAAGAAGAAGAAGAAACAAGAAGAGTTGGTTTTTATACTCTACTTTTTTCTGCCTTTAACGTGTCTCGAAGCAGCCTACAATCACCTTCCCTTCCTCTCCCCGCAACAGGTGGTGGGTGGGGCTGAGAAAGTTCTGAGAGAACTGTGACTAGCCCAAGACTTCACGTGGAGGAATGTGGAATCAAACCCAGTTCACTAGATTAGTCCACCATTCTTAACTACTATACCTCACTGGCTCCCTTTCTTAAAATTCCTCCTTTAACAAAAACCTTTCCTAAGCTATTCTAGCCTCGCTTCACTTGTACCTCCATTGTCAACTGACCGCCATCAATCCATTTTGGCAGGCGGCCAGTTTGGTGTAGTGATTAGAGTGCTGGACTAGAGTCTGGAAGATCTGGGTTCAGATCCCCAGCCGTCCACTGAAGCTAGTCACACACTGTTAGCCTACCCTACCCTACCCTACCCTACAGACAAAGTGGAGAAGAGCAGAATGAAGTAAGACACTTTGGGTCCCGCTGGGAGGAATGGTAGAGTACAAATGAAGTAAATAAATCAATACTATTTTCTCTTACTTATTGTAAATCCTGATCTATCCTATGTAGTTTTGAGCTTTCAAAGAAGGGACTGTCTTTACCACTTCTGTGTTCTGTACATAAACTTGTGTGTTGTCGGCACTAAGGCCGTTTCTGCATGGCAGCGGAAACGGCTGGGTCGGCGTTTCTTGCGCCGACCCGAAGACGCTGGGACCGTCCGCATGGACGGTCCCGGGAAGAGGCGGGCAGCCGGCGCCGCGGAGCGCCAGCGCCCGCACGACCCGGCTTGTCCCTGGGCCTCTGGCGGCGTCACGAAGGCCTGGGGACACGCCCCCTGGCCCTGCACGCCTGCTCGAGTGGCACAGGGCAGGGGGGCGTGTCCCCAGGCCTCGGCGACGCGCTGGAGGCCCAGGGACAAGGTGAGTGCCGGGTGGGGGAGTCGGAGTGAAGCCGCTGCCGTTCGCTTGGCAGCGGCTTCACTGCGGCGTTTCCCCAAAAAGAGCGCTAGGAAGCGCTCTGGGGAAACGCCGGCTCCAGGCCGGGCGGGCGGCGCGAGGGCAGCGCGGCTGCGCTGCAGCTGCGCCCCTCGTGCGAATGGCGGCCTGGAGACAGTGTTTTTACCGTCTCCAGGCCGTCATTTTCTGCCCGTGCGGAAACGGCCTAAGTGAATATGAAGTAGTTACAAGATTCCAGCTTCACATGAGCCGAAGGTTTGTATGCAAAAAGAAGTTTGGATCAGTGGGGAACTAGGAGTTCACATTCAAATAAATATTAAAAACTGGTGGCACAAAGCATTCCAGTCAAATGCTCCTGAAGCTGTTATGATTAGCATTTATAGACATGAGCCTTTGCTGCCACCTCAGTCATAACTCTGCAAGAGCAGAGCAGCTGTGAGCAATGGGTAGTTAAGCTACAAAAAGCAGATTTGTTCAGTCATTATGATGGATGAATGGCAAACATTACATGTTGCCAGAGATTCTGGTTCTCTCTGCCTGCCTGGTTTGAACACAATTGGCAGCCATCCCAGGGCCTTCATGTCATACTGGACTGCCAGGCAGGCCCATCTCTGACGCAAATGCAACTCTTCCTTTTGGGGTTTTTCCACCAGATGCTTCAAACATTCCTTCTGTGTGCCATGTGATCACAACATAACAAACTAAAAGCTTGGGATGATTGGAAGTGGAAGGAACAGAGTTCATTTAGCACAGCTCTTTTCTTTAGGGATGCGCTAGCGGCCATGAACTACTTCTGAGGTTATCCTATTCCTCCAGCCCTGGACAATTCTATGGAAGCTCACCAGTCTTGCCACACAGCAACCTGTTCTGAACACTTCCTATTTTTTCCCATTGTCTCTCAATTCTAACGTGAACTTCCCTAAACAAACATACAAAACCTAAGACACCCATCCACTTAGAACTAGTCAAGATCTTTGCTGGCATTTTAATTTCTGTTTTGTTTTTGGCAGTGTACACAGGAACGACACAGTTTAGGGATATGGAGAACACACACGAACACACTTAAACACCATTTAAGAATCAGTGCTTTTGCCTGTTGGATAATCAAAACCAAACACTAAGAACTGCAACACAAAAAGTGACTGTGGAATGTGCAGTGAAGTTCTGGGGTTCTGCAAGCAGCACAGCATCCCGACAAGTAGAATTAGTCAGATCTATAAACCAGGAGGACAGGGGAGGGAATTATGATGTAATTTCCTTTGGCAAGCCTGATTTTTAAAAGAAACAAAATATTTCCCACTGGCAGACTTCATGGAAAATTGCCCCAGATGTTGCTCAGTGGTCGGCCCTGCGACCCTGCAAATTTCCTCAGGCTACACTGCTTTCCCAGAGAGGAAGGAGACACGGTCAGATCTGGACAGTATGTTCCTCCCTCATTTGCAATTCTGAGAAAGGCTATAAAGCCTTCCGTGGGAGAGAGGGGGGGGGGAGATTTAGTGACATTGCTTAATAATAATAGTAATAATAATAATAACAGCTCTTGAAATATCTTCAAATCAATAAAATCAACATTTGTCAGATTCAGAAGGCAGTCATGATGGGATCCGCATAAATACTATGTCGATACATTATAACTTCCTAGGTCTCGGGGCGAGATGAAAGGCCAGCAACCAGCTAGAGAAGTGGCAGCTGTGATATTAAGTAAAAGGTAAAGTGTCCACGCTTCGATGCGTGGTACGACCACGGGGGTACCACTCTTGCGAGGTAGTGATTTCATGGGCAAAGCTGTTTTGTGTGGGGGTGGTTTGCTGTTGCTTTCCTGCATTATTTCTTTTTACCCCCTAGCTGTGTGCTAGGTACTCATTTACCGACCAAGGAATGGATGGATGGCTGAGTTGACCATGAGCCAGCTGCCAGGATATCTGACCCACAGGGGGCTCAAATTCCTGACCGTATGAGTGGCAGTGCAAGCACTTTACCACTACACCACGTGGCTCCTTAGCTGTGATATTAAACACAATTAAATAACAACAACAACAACAAAGCTACCTGGTAGGTTACACAGAGATGAATTCACTAATGTCATTTCTTTTGAAAGTTGGAAATGCCTTCATTTCTCCTATTCTAGGCAGGAAAGTTTCTGTCACATCTTTTTCTAATTTAAAACGTTAGAGTGCTATCTAGTTCAGCTCAGCTGTTCCTTGGTTATTATTGACAAGTACAAAGAGAATTAGTTTCTTTTTTTGAAATATATACACACACACACACACACACACACACACACACACAAACCATGTATGAGTATTTGTGAAGAAAAATTATGAGTGAAAAATGCCAATGACTGTCATGACCTTAAAAATAAATATCCAGTCACTTTAAAAAATGCATGGCAATTAGATACAATTGAGCAGCAAGGTTCAGAAGCCCCCCCCCCCCCAAATACTGCACACAGACAAGCAGCCCCATCCCCATATCACAAGCTGGTAATGTCCAACACATGAAAAGAGGATTCTACACTGTATGTACTAAGCATTTCTGACACTAAAAAGAAAGCCTGCACATACTGAATTCCATGTGTGTATTACTACCTCAAGAACTTTGCACTCAGCCTCAGGTTGCTATTCATTCACAAAAATGTGTACGCCCAAAATGACCAAAGATTATTTTTTCAGTGAAAATGCATACACACAAGTATGTGAACATATGAATCTATACTTCATTTGGTATTTAAACAACACAGAACACTTGCATTTTTTTTACATCATTTCGATTGGCCTGGCTTCACAAGAGGAATCCCAGGACTAACTGTTTAATAAGGTACTGAGATTTTATTTCTGAAAACCCCGGCCCCCTTTGATAACATTACATTTCCCAAGGCTCTTTGGGAAGGGACAATGACTACTGACCCAGTTTGAATTATAGTAAACAAATATGTCCTGGTCTGGCCCTTAACCAACCCTAGAAAACATGAGGCAGCCTTTCTTCACATGAGGTCTCAGTATACGCACAGTATCCCTAAGGTAGACAGATTTGTTTTACATTCCAGCTCAGATAATGATACCAACTGACCACAATATATATGCATAGCACTCCATGGCTCCAATCCAGTGGCTGGAAAGAGCAGCTGCGCTTTACACACGGCCGCCATTGTAGGAGCGGAGGGGGCAACGAGGGATGTTTGCCCAAGCGTGGGCAGGCTGCAAGGCTTCCCTGGCCTGTTCGCACATAAGCAAGGGCTGGGGCAGCTTCAGAACCTGCTTTGCGCATGCGTGGTAGTCGGACCTCAACACAGAGGCCCATCGACATCAGGCCCAGCTCTGCACACGAACAGAGCCCGGATGCTGATTGGCAGACATACTCTTGCGATGCTCGCGAGAGCATGTCATAAGAGTGGGCCAGGCAGGGCCTATAAAAGGCCCTGCCTCGTGCAGGGACCCACTCTGCTACAGACGGCCGAACATTGCTCGCCCACCCATTCCCTTTAATTCAGTTGTTGTTAGTGTAATATCATTTGTCATACCTGTTTGCGGGTTGCGCATGGAGGATGATCCGTTGAAAGGGGGATCTGAGGGAGCTCCCCTGTTAGTACACTTCCTTAAGAGGTAGGGGTGGAGCAAGCTGATGGTTGGGACACCCTGCAGGGGGGCTAAGGTGCTTGCGCCCCTAGCGTGGATAGGAGGGGGCCCCAGTCATGGGCACTTTGCCGTTCTGGGTATGCCTCACTATAACTCTTCACTAAGTTGCAGATTCCTCCAGCAGACAGCACTCCAGCAGACAGCAGATTCCTCCAGCAGACAGCACTCGGGCTGCACAGAGGCTTGGATCACCTCCCCATGCTGCGCCATCTTGCTTTCCTTTGCCATCTGTCAATAAAATTCTACGGCTATGGCCTATGTTCTTACCCACACAAAAAGTTGTCTGGTGTTTTATTGTAATGCTGGGGGGAGGGGGTTAGGTAACCGAGTGAAGGGCCACGCCTCTGCCCACAATGCACGCGTGTTAACACATACACACATTCAGCATCCAATTCACATGGGCACACACAAAGTCCAAGGTGCAGTGATTGAAAAAATTGTATGCTTCTTCATCAGAATATAGTCCAAACCAAACATGAGAATTATTCATTTTTACGTGCTGCCTTTGTAAAAAAAATCCATTATTTTGTGCATTATTGAACATAGTGCTTTGATACAGGAGCATTTATAGTTTACTGAATGACTATCACCAACACTTGCCTTTTGCAAACTGTCATACTTTTTTTTTTTGGCAAAATGGCCGATGGAGCGGAACGGGCATGTCTACTTCTGGAGAGAATTCTCCTCATTGTTATTTTAAATCCAATCACAAGGGCTATCCCTGGGCTATTCCACAATCCCCATCAAAGTCAGGAGGGCTGGCAGGCCCCCTTCTCTGGTGCTGCTGGGTCATGGGTCCATCTCACAGCTGCTCACTGCCGACAAATGGGATCTTGGCCAGCCAGCACCATCAGCAAGGCTCACTGCAGCAACAGGCTCACTGCAGGTGGGCACCAATGGCATGGCAAGCGAGGAAGGTGAGCCAGGAATAAAGGTGTGAAAGTGAATTGGGCGCCAATATGGTACAATGCTGTGTAATTAAACTGAATGCCAAAAACTATTTTTACTTTCAAAGGGGGCGGGGGGCAAGGCTAAATAGGCACTAGGACACAGGCAGAGCATTCTACAACAAATAAGGTCCAGCATGTGGCAGTTGAATATATAACCCTACTATCATATTTCTGTGAAACACAGTAAAACAGAAATCACACCTATTCTTTTCCAATCAGCCGAGGATTAAACAAATAAAAAATTCCTTCAACTGGAATGCATGCAAATGAACCTTGCATAGGGCTCGCCTTTAGTCTGCTTGCCTCACATTAGTACATCCCAAGCCAATACGCTCAGTCCAATTTGACAGAAGTTCCCTTAAGTCCTAGTTCAGACAGTTAACAGATTCAGTCACTAAAAGCACAAATAGTATCTGCCACTAGTGAAATTAATTTTCCTTCTACTGGAAAGTAGGGCTCAAATATTACACACATTTATTGTACATTACTGAACATCATGATTTTCAAAAAGGTAAGAGACATCTAAATTTCATCTTTTTACTGACTGAAAACTTGAGTCTTACTGCCAACATAGTGGTCTGAATACAGAACTCCTAGTACACACCTGACTTGAGCCTGCTGAAACTTACCTCCTGAAGCTAAGTTGTAACCAAGGAAACTGTAACACTGACTGATCATTTTCAAATTTGAATTTTATTTCCATTTATGGATTATACTGGTGTTCACCTATCCTCCAAGGGGGATCAGAATGCCATTTTAGCCTAATACTACACTGAGGTAATTTCTAGTGCCATTCCAAGCAGAGGTCCATTAGGGTCCATGCTCCAGATAGTATCGCTCATCTGTAAAAACAGAAGACTTGCCAAGGGCCCATTTTTAAAAGAGATGCAGAGCTTCAAAGGGAAGACTGTTGCAGGAAGAATAAATGCCTCACTGAGAAGGAAGGTGGATTACACCATATAAGTCAATGAAATCAACAGGATAAGATATTAAATAAGCGATGGCATAGAAATCTGAAAACAAAGAAGAAATCTGAGCAAAGCTTAACTATTAAACATGACAGTTAAACAAGCAGTAAGTGGTATTACATAAGTAGAAATAGAACACCCTGAAAACAAAATAATACCAGAGGTAACACATACCATACACAGTAGTAAATTCCAGAGACCCATTCCTTTTATTGAAGCAAGTGAATGACTGGATATGAGGACAGATCTTGGTTTGTTGCAGGCCCTGTTTGGAGACTGTCTTTGGGCAAGAAAAGGTTTGCCTCCCATTGACTGTGAGAAGAGCATCATTTTCCAGCATGGGTTGCTGGTTGTTAATGATGTGTTCAACCAGTTTCAGCTGAGTGCCATATTTTAATGTTCTAAGCTTGTTGTAACCCGCCCAGAGCCCTTTGGGGATTGGGCGGGATATAAATCTAATAAATAAATAAATAAATAAATAAACATCTACAGAACCATTCTGTTATAATACAGTCCTATCATAGAATCAGAGAAACAAGAGTTGGAAGAGACCTCCAGGGTCAGCCAGTCCAACTCTCTGTACAATTCAGGAAACTGACAACTATCTCTCCCCTTGCCCACTCCCACAGTGATCTGGTCTGGATGAAAATTCCTTCCTGACCCCAAAACGGTGGTCAGCATTACCCTGGGCATGAAAAAAGGCCATGAAAGCCAAGCTCTGAGGCAACCCTTCCTGCCCTCATTCTCATGATCAGTCTGTTCAAAGAATCAGTTCTGTGGTCAGATGGACATCTAGCCTCTGCTTAAAATTCTCCAAAGAAAGAGAGCTTACCACCTCCCCTAAAATAAATGATCTAATAACAATATATAAATGGTACTAAAAATTTGACCTAGGGTGGAACAACTTACTGTTCCCTCTCCCCATTTGATAAAAGAAGGAAAAGGGAGAAGGGAAGAAAGGAGTCCAGCCAAGATGGACCTATTAATCCACATTGCTGCTCTCAACTATAGGCCTAGCTCTGTCTTGCAGACCCTGTGCTAATCAACTATATTTATTTTTCACGGCAAAAACATAGACTGTGAGATGTTTTAGCATTTGCTTTCTCGTCAACTTTCATTTGATCACTTGACTTTTTATTTTCCTCTGGGCAAGATATCTCCCTTTTCAAGGAATTGTTCTTGAATTTTATACCTTCTTTGACTCTACATGTTAAGCACACAGCCTCTTCTCGGTCTTCATGGTACTTGCCAAATTTGCCATGTACAATCTATCTAAACTATACTTATTATGGTTTCTAAACAACCTCCAAGCTTCCTTAAGAGATCTGACACTCTTGACCCTGAACTTCCTTTTAATTAATCAGCCTGTTTTAAGAAGTTTCCTCTCTTGAAATTAAATGTGATTGTGCTGGACTTTCTGGGCAAGTTTCCACTCTGATATACACTGAACTTAATAGTACCATGTTCATTATTCCCCAGACAACTTCTTGCACAAGGTCCTGGCATTACCCAAGATTAAATCCAGGGTCGCCTCCCTTTCAGTCAGTTCCGATGCACAATCCAGCAATTCTGTCACTTTGTTGAGATCCAAGCATTTGCTCAGCCAATATGACAGCAGTTGAAGTCATGAATTATTCTATTACCTTCTTCTGGGCCACCTCTCTGATGTCTTTCTCCAGCTCACCTTTATTTATGTCTGCATGCTGTTATTTTTGTAGCACCAAACATTCAGGTTTATAGCACAGTTTGTGAATTCAAAAGCAAATTAAAAGATATACAATAATAGTAATTAGACTTCTATAACTAAAGGAAAGGAAACAACTTGTATAGCTAAACATCACAAAACATCAGTAATTAACTAAAATAACATTCAAAAAACTTGTGTGTGTATGTGCATGTGTGCATACGAATGAACACCATCAAATCGCAGCTGACCTGGCAACCCCATAGAATTTTCAAGGCAAAAGAAGTTTGGAGGCGTCTGCCACTGACTGCCTTTGCATCCTGACCCTGGAGGTCACCCATCCAATCTCTCACCTGTTTAGCTTATGAGATCCAATGAGATCAGGCTAGCCTGGGGATATCCAGGTCAGATCTTTGAAATATTTAAGAATTTATTCCCTTGCAGAATTTAGATTAAAGATGAGAAAATTCCATGGCTTAGAATACAATAAAAAAATCCCTCTCCTAGCTGAAGATAATCTAATTCCTTGGAGTATACAATCTTACACCTACAATTGGTGGAGGGGACTTTAATGTAATTAAAGGGAGATGCATAGGGAAATAGTAATAGTGAGTTAAACCTAGAGAAATTTCAGCAGGCAGAAAAGGGCAATATTAACCAATTTACCATCGTATATCAGACATTCAGTTCCCCCTCCTTCATAATGTTCCTGAGATTCCCCTATCCTGCCAGAAGCAACTTTCTGAAAAGCATTTTAGGTTCAGCGGGTGAGGAGAAGCAGGCAAGTTCCTCCACTGATGGAAAAGCCTTCCATCAGGGTAGATTTTGCACAGGAAACATCTCAGTGTTTAAGAATAGGCAGAATAGACCATTCGCTCTGTATCGCTAGGAGCTTCCAAAGTGTCTTCAAATTCTCCACTTTTGAACACACTGATCTTTTACTGAAGTGCCATCAAGTCAGAGCTGACGTATGGCATTGCAGTAGGGTTTTCAAGGCAAGAGACAGTTGTCATTGTCTACCTCCACTGGAGTGAGAGAATTCTGCGTGAACCGTGACTGACCCAAGGTAACCCAGCAGCTTCTTGTGGAGGAGTGGGGAATCGAATCCGGTTCTTCAGATTACAGTCTGTTGCTCTTAACCACTACACAATTACAATAGTTTAATTTGGAAATAACCAAGGAATGAATGACTGTAGAAAAATTTTTGCTGCCTGCCAGAAGAAGCAGCTGGTAAACCTACAGAAGGTGGTAAAAATCTGCCAGATCACTACTACTATCTGAAAAGTCAGAGGGAACATACTTCCAAACTGCATTTCTGATCCTTAAGTGGCAGTGCAACCCACTGCAGAACAGGTACCTTGCACCAACGTAACTTCTGCTTTGCTTGGATGCAGCCTCAGTCTATTCAGCTTAATCACACCCACCACTGATTTCAAGCACTTCTGCAGAGAATCCATTGCCACAGTCAGATGAGATAAAAAGGAGAGGCAGGGATGAGTGTTATCAGCCTACTGATATAAATCTATAGCAAATCCCTGGTTGATGTCACTCAGCAGTCTCATATAAAACTTACACAGCCTGCGAGACCCTTGGGGAAAAAGTGACCGTTAATCTTTGGTATTCTGACACTTCGAGATTTTCTCATTTCAACCACCGCAGAGGGAGAGAGGAATGAGCTAGAAGGTAATTCGGGAACAGGAATATTGTCCAATCCACAGAGTTAATTCAATCTTTTTATTGAAGAGGATTATCCTAATAAGTTACTGTACACAGCTTTTCCACTAATCATTGAAGTGCCTCAGTGGATTTTTAAATTCTATATAAGCAGTGCTGCTACTTTTGTACTATGCAAGACCTTTTTCATTAGATACTGACCATTATGCACAGAACACTTCCCTCTGAACTTTTCCCTGCACAGTGGGTTTACAGTGGGCTCTCCTTGTATTTTTCTGTTTACATGTAAGGAGGAACTCCCTCCTGGGCATGCAGGTTTTGTGCAGAGAGCTCTCCAGGCCTGGTTCTGTCAACTCCACCCATCAACTTATTCTTAAAGGCACAGATCTTAAAGGCTCTTGTTCTTATTCTCAAGGGCACAGATCTCATTACACTCCATAGGCAAGATTGCTGGCGGGCAGCCCCATTCAAGCAGTAAGATGGGTGATAGTGGCACAACCGTACCATGGTTCCCGGAGAGGCTTCCTGGTGGCACAGGGAGGCTTGAAAAACAAAACAGCCATCACCCGGAAGTCACTACAAATCCCCTCCCCTCACCAGCATACAGGTGAATGGCTGAGAGGAAGCCGACTGCTCCTTGGCCACACCCACAGACTGCCCCCACTGCACCTGCAGCAGGGGTGCAGGGATGCTGGCACCATGTCCTGCACCTTGTCCCAGTGCCAGGAAAGGGGAGAAATTGCTGCATGCCAGCAGGGCAAGTGCCCTGAAAATGGCAAATCCACCAGTGCAGCCATCCTGCCACTCCGATGAGCAGATTTGTCCTTTGTTTGGGGAACTTAGGCTTTAAACTGCACTTTTATTGATATTACTGTTCCAAAAATAACACACACACAGGGAAAAATTGCCAAGAGGGGGTAAAGTGCAAATAATGTAGAAAGAGGAATTCAGGGGAAAGTGAGGTGCCCTCTGCAAGTCCTTGCAGGTTCCCCACGGTGTAACTGGACCAGGCCTGGCAGCTGAAACCTGCAACTGGGCCACTATTTTCCCTGGGAGAAGCTGAAAGGGGAAGGAAGGAAGGCCAGCTATAAAGACAGAAGGATATATAAATGTAGGTTGATTGGTGGATAGGAAGGAGAGAAGTAAGGGGAAAGGCTCCTTACAGAAGGAGAAAGGTTTTTCTGGGAAGGGAGAGAGGAACTGGTAAAGGAGGGGAAATGAGAAGCTTCATACAAATTATTGTGATTCACCACTTATATACTTTAATACTAAATTCTGAAAACTTCCACAAGGTACTTTCTATGAGGTACAGCAATGCTCTTCCAGCATCACCTTGTGAAACCTACTCTGCAGACTGAAGAAGTATCACTGCAGCATACTGCCTGCTACTTCCAGGCTATAAGACAATCCAGCAGAATCAACAAAATCAGTTCAGTCACATTCCCTTTCCCCTTCGACTGATGCAAATCATCAGCCAGGGGATCAAGCAATTTCCACCCCAAAACCAAACCTGATATGGATCTAGGTAATTGACTTCCTCCAAGCTAACCTGGAGCTGTCCAGCCACTACTTGTACAAGTACCTTGTCCAAGAGGGGAAAATTCAAAATTGGCCTATAATTACCCAGGAACATGAACTGTTTCAAAAGAAGAAACCTTTCCTACTTACTGCCTGGCTGAGTGAAACAGATAATACTTCAGTAGATGCATGTCATTAGACAAGAAGGTCAAGTGAGCCTGTCAAGTGAGCCTCCTCCAAAGATTTCACCCACATTCTCAGGCAAAATCAACATCTTATCAGCCACAATCAGCAAAGGGTAAGGAGATTGCAGGCTATCAAAGAAAGACCACAGAAGTCAGAATGGATGCACACAATTTTATCTGCAAGATGTTATGCATCACCACGAACTACCAATGAATCAATGCCAACACAAGAAACCTGCAAAGGCTATTTTTTAAAATGTCCAGGTGTCTTTGCTACCAACACTGTCAAAGAACAAGCGTTCAAATGAATTATGGTCTACATTTGAGCAGATTCTTCATGTTGCACTTTGGTTACCATCAAAACTGCTTTATTAACCTGTGCCTCAGTAAACCAAGAAGTTATCTTTTCTCTCTTCAATTAGAGAGGTGTCTAGGAGTGGCCATATCTCCATTATTACGGCAGTTCTTCCCTATATTAAGCCAGTTCTTCAGTATGTTAAGTCATTCCTCCATTAAAGAGGTCAGCCAGAATCCAGGGTCATGCCATGTAAGATGGAGGTCTCCCAGGAGCGCAATGAAAAGCCACAGCATTCAATCAGTTCCAGAGCTGGATTGTCATAATAGGTCGTTCATCCTTGCAACGTCTACTGAAATCTGAGCTTCCAACCTTCACCATGCTTCTAGCTCCTGTTGGGGGCATTTTTTAGTCCTTCCCTGCTTTTTGTCTCCAGCGCTGGTGTTTAATACCTCTGCCCAGTGCTTACATCAGCACCATACCTTCTCATTGAACACAAAATTCCTCACAGAAGCCCAGTAATCTGCTTTATCTTGATTGTGGTTTTTGTTTTCTTATGCGAGCTGCTTTTTTTACGACCCTAAATAATCTTCTGTTTGTATAACATGAGTTCAAGATGTTTCAATTGCATTTTTTTTCCATATGCAGATCAGTTAGCTTTTTTTTTCTCACTGGAACAGTCTGTCACTTTCCTGCTCAAACGTTCAAACGTGCAGTCTTGACCTGGGCAGCAGAACAAGTAGACTGAAATATTAAAAATGGATCCCTGTGGATGGAAATAAGGTCCCCATGATCAGAAAGGAATGCTTGTCGCCCACACAAACATTTCAGGAGCTTTCTTGTGGGTCATTATGCACAGGGGCTTTAGTTCTGCTTCATTGGTCAGGGCCTCAGTTGCTTTATATCTAGCTTGAGATCTGTCTGAGGCGCAGGGAACTGAAGTGGTTTGGCCCAAACCACAGAGTGAGTCAGTGGCTTGGGATCTTCAGAGTCTCCTTTCTCCTCCCTTCCTAGAAGCACCACACCCTAGACAGTATGCTGGTGGAACAATTAGATCAAGATGCTACAGATGGATGAAAACTGCTGGGTTCATAATTTACTCTCAGAATTGTTAGAAACCAACACCAGCCATTTCAGGGAATAGCAAAAATAAATTTGGAACAAACAAATAGTTAACAATGGAGGCTTTCTGTTAGATACTCCCTCCCTGCCCAGGGGGAGTTACTGTTAGCTCTAGGGATTAACCCCTTGTGGAAAACAACATATGAATTAATGGAAGATGAAATTTATGGCTGAGACAAAATTTCATGGACAAATATTTTCAGACGAGTCCAAAATGTTCTCTTGAAGGCCACAAAACCTATCATTTTTGCATAGCTTTACTTAGTCTAATTCATTAGCCTCTTTCAGAACCTGTTTTGGGGCCATTTTTTAAAAAAGCATACTATGTGCTCCAGCCAATCAGGAATCATGTACTGTAGTCAGTGTGCTACTGTGTACCCAGTCACATTGGATATCACCACAAAACAAAACTAAGAGTACACTGGGGAACCCATGTATAGTGGCAGCAAAATTTAACTTGTTTCACACAGATATTTTGGATCCACCATTGCACCGTCCACTATGTGCTTAACGTATATGGGAACATCCTGCAATTAACTGCCCTCGGTTTTTTATAGCACCATGATGGATTGTTGTTGTTTTTTATGGAAACTATGTTGGAAGCCCCAGAGCCTGCTGTGCCAGGGAGAGCAGGATATAAACAAACAAACAAACAAACATGTTATACTGGTCCCTTCTACCATGATTGGAAGATGATCCCTTCTACCATTTTCTGGAAGACTTCCAGTAATGTATCTCAACAACAGTGTACTCTTTTTTCATTACTCAGAACTCTGGCTACGAGGTTTCAAGGGTTAGCCAGAAAATCACACAGTCAGAAGCAATCTTAAGAAGCTGTTTAGGAGATCATCCCTCTAATGTTGAAGCAGTACTGCTTTTATCCCTGAGAGATTCCTATCATTCATTATTTCTACTGCCATAATTATTGATAAGAAAAAACAGAGCAAAGAAATGCAACAAGCTAAAGTTTCAAGAAGTAGCACCAAACACCTGTGCATCTGAAGCTGCCAGTTTAACAGATGTGTAAAGGATTCCTTGTAAAACACTAGTTTAGCAAGCAAAATGAAATAATTTCCTTGCTAAATTTCACAAGCACACAGAACAATGGAAGAAAGGTTGATTTCACCTGGCCATTTCTGAGATGCTATAATCAGTTCTAGCTAGGGGGAGAACCAGGGAATAAAAATCTTTGGTGTCGAGCAAATTTATAGAGAAAAGACAAGCAATACAAATAACGCTGAACAGAAATAACTTTGGTAACATTCATCTAGGTTCCTAAACGACTCCAAATGGCAACTTCAGTGTAAATATAAAGGCAGATTGCCTTTTATATTTTAAAAAATTTTCCTTAGATAGTTTTAGGATGAAAGGAATATTCCTAAATGTCCATCATGATTATGTATCTGCTATGCAACAAAGAACTTCAATGCCAGTCCAGAATTCTATTCTCTAAGGATCTTAGCTGGCTTCGTCCCTGATAAAAGATTCATGTTTAGCCATCGTAACTTTAGAAAATTCTGAAAATATGCAAAAGTGTCTGCGAAAGACAATGACATTGAAAAGAAACAATAAGCCAGACTTCAAAAAGTAAAGCAGTGAGATGTTCTTGGCACAGCTCTTTCATTGCTCAAACTGGACTCTAAATTCTGACTTTCAAACGTGTCCTGAGGCTCTACTGTGCTCCTCCTGCACTCATCCTTCTTTGCCCTCAGTGATACTGGGCCTCACAATACCTTCCAAATTTTAAGGAAAACAGATGAAAAATGGATAGAACAACCTACATAGATAATTGGCAGCAAGACAAATGCTGTAAAGAAATAACTGTCATATTAATCAACAAACCTAAATTCATATTCATCAACAAACCTTCAGAATCTGCAATGTAGTCACCAGTTTCCCATTGATGGAAACCTAAAATCATAGAATCAAAGAGCTGGAAGAGACCACAAGGACCATCCAGTCCAACCAACATTTAAAAACCTCCACCAACCTCTGAGGCAGCATATTCCACCATCAAACAGCCACTATCACCAGGAAATTCTTCCTAATATTTTGTTGAAGTCTCTTTTCTCATAGTTTGAACCTATTACTGTGTGTTCTAGTCTCTGGAGCAGCAGACAGCAAGCTTGCTCTCTCTTCAGTATGACATCCCTTCAAATATTTAAACAGTTATCATGTCACCCCTTAACCTTCTCTTCTCCAGACTAAACATACCCAGCTCCCTAAGTTTCTCCTCACAGGGCATTGTTCCCAGACCTTTTACCATTTTGGGTACCCTCCTCTGGACACCTTACAGCTTGTCAACAACCTTCTTGAATTGTGGCACCCGGAAGTGGATACGATACTCCACATGAGGTCTGACCAACAGAGAATAGAGCGGTACTATTACTTCCCTTCCCTACCTGGGATCTGTTCATATGATTCCACTAGTGGGTCAAACTCATCCACTTGGGAAACACACTGTTTAATCAATTTTATAACTGTGGCTATATTATCAAAGCCTTTGGTAGTAAACCTGCCAATATCTTGCAGCTGCGCATTTCCATAGTTAATATTTTGTTTGCATTTTTCTGCTGTAAAATCGTTCACATTCCTTTTTCATCAAATATGCACGTGCCTTTTGAGAGGGCAAGAAATACAAGAAAGACCAGTGATTCTGCTGGCATCTACCGTTTGGAGTCTATCAGATCTCTCCCTTCTTCTTTCCCAAGTGTTCAGTTCCCACCTGGCTCTCACCTTGTCCTGCAGTGCAACCCCAACTCCCTTTTGGACAGCAAGGTCTTTATTTATTTAACTACTTGGATCACTGATAAAATAATAGTAGTCCTAGAAAAGCCGTAATCTGAACTGAAGTCATACAATTACAAATGCCATGGCATCAGGAAGTTACATATTTAGAGCCTGTTGTTTGTTCCAGATCAGATTTGAACAGATTAAAAGAAAAAATATTTTGGTTGGTTTCTTTCTTTTCTTATTATTCTTATTAATTCACCATGCCTGTTTACTAGCTTATTCTCCTGGGACAAAAGTTCAAGCAAGGGTCTTGCTGGTTCACATCATCATTGCCAGGAAGAGAAATTCTGCTTTCCTGAACACTTCAAAATAGGACCCCTCCTCTGTAAGGTAAGTAGAATGAAGGAAGATTTCTCTTTAAGCAGTGGCGTATTTGTCTAGGGACAGGGGGTACCCTCTGTCCCCGGGTGCCACTGAGCTGGTCACGTGGGGGTGCAAAATTGGCCCCCCCATGTGACCAGGAAGACGGCTTTTCATCTTCTGGTACCCTCAGCCCTGCCCATGTCGTCATCGACATGGGCAGGGCCAAGGAAGCCAGAGGACCCGCTCAAGCCTCACCCCCTCCCGGCTCCCCCCAAGCCCCACCCCGCTCCCAGCTGCCAGCTCTGAGACAGCTGACAGTCCCTTCTGCCCTCCCCTCTGGGGAGGACAGTCCCTTCTGCCCTCCCCTCTGGGGAGCTGACAGTCCCTTCTGCCCTCCCCTCTGGGGAGGACAGAAGCAACAGGAAGGCACTGTGCTGGGGCCTTTGCTTTTATAAGCTCAGGGGGGCGGGGGCACCCAGAAAATGGATGTCTCCAGGTGCCATTTTCCCCGAGTCTTTAAGGCACTGATGTAGGAAGGGGTAATAATGAGAACAGGAGGCCCCAAGGATCTGGACTGGACATGTCACTGGTATTAGTACCACCCGCTGCAGCCTAAAAACAAAGCAATACCTATAAATTCTGTCCAGCGTCTATTAGAACTGTGGTGCTCACAGCATGCAGCAGGATAACAAAACTATTGGATACTTCCTGAAGGCCATTACCACTGCACCCTTTTTTGTAAGACACTGGAGAGTGGCTGCTTCCCATTCACTGTGGTTTGCATAAGAAGGGGATTTTCATTTGCAGCTCTGACTTGTACTTTGCTGCTGTTGGCTTCCAAGCCTAAAAAGGCAAAGTTTATAATGCACGGCTTTGGGACTCCTGGAGGGAGACAATGAAAACTGGCTCACACCCACCAGCTTCAAAGTCTGCAAAAGATCTCCTGCCCTAAAACCTGCCATTTTGCTGCAACTGTATTGTCCTCAGGGGCAGAGTAGGACCAAAGGTACATATAGCACAGCATCCTATCTTCAAAACTGGCCTGAGCCACATTCAATGTTAAGGAAGGAAAAGCAAAGCCCATATAGTAAATGGGAAATGCAGCAATTTATTTGTGGTAAATCTCTCTCTCTCTCTCTCTCTCTCTCTCTCTCTCTCTCTCTCTCTCAAAGTTCTTTATATCAAAATATGCAAGAAATTCCATTTGGGGTCTATAATCTGGATTCTCACTATAGATCAAAGTATAGAAGACTGAATTTATACAAACTAGGCTTAACAGCGGAAGCCCTGCCCAGGGTTGGCAATCTTTCCGTAGCTTCTGGAGCTGTGTCTCAGAGCAGCTTGATGCACAAACACTGAACAACTGATAACATTTATCTTTGTTGTAAAAAAAATTAATCTGCTAATTTCCACACATCAAGTGGCTATTAAAAAGCATAAGAGCCGACGAGGCAGATTATTTGTGCTGATCAATTGGCAATCATATTCCTTCACACATATCGTGTACATGAGGAAAAGTCATCTCAATGACAGATTTACCTGGACTGAAATGTAAATCTCCTGATTGGGCTCATGATGCAATTACAGCCAAGAAACAAATTCACAGAATGACATCCTGTACTTCCCTCTCATATCGACTATTCCTGTGTCTCATGTCCCTATCCAACTTTCTTTTGTGCTGCAGAGGCAGCCCTTATCTCCCGTAGACACAGAGCCATTGCCTGCACACAAATGATCAAGGTTGCATGGAAAAGTCACCACCACATTATCTTATGCTTATTCAAATAAAAGCCAGAATGTGGTAAGACTTGCTTCCAGATAAGAAGCAGACAATGAACATTCAATACAGTGTTCTGGTTTTCATTTTTTTCTTAAGACAAAATGCAAAGGCGTACAACCTATAGGGACATGGGATCACCCATGACCCCAGGTGCATGCCTTCTGAACATGTGGGGAGGGTGTGCGCACATGAACAAAAGACATGCACCCCAGCCACACGCCACTAAACCCTGCCCCTCACCTCCCTGCAGGCTGGCTCAGGAGCCAGCCTGCAGGGAGGTAGGGCTCGGCAGCAGGTGGCCACGGAACCCGCCTGGGCCATCTGCCTCACTGAGCCACATACCCCCACCCCCACCCCAAGCTCCCCAGCCTCTGTGGAGGCTGACTGTTGGCCTCCCCAGGCCCTGGGGATGCCAGGAGGTGGCTTGAATGGAGGCCAGGGGCAGGGCTGGGCGGGAGATGGGCTCCCCCAAGCACCCCGAGCTCTGTGCAGGTCGGCTTCTGGTGTGCCCAGGCCCAGGGGAGGCCTGAAGTTGCCCTGCATGGAGCCCGCCCCCGCCCCCAAGCCCCGCCCCCAAGCCAGGCGCGAGGCATGGGGGCGCCCAGAGAAGGTGTTGTATCTGGGTGCCATTTTCCCCTCGATACACCTCTGACTGTATGTGGGTAGATGGGCCAATTAACATTTTGATAGGTTAGTAACTTTGATACCCTAGTTCTTGAAAACTATGGAATATACATTTCCCTACATGTATAGTTTGCCCTGGCCCATATGGCTCAGACTAGATTGATCTAATAGAATCTCAGAAGCTCAGCAGAATTGTCCCCAGCAAGTATTGAGATAGGAGACCTCTAAGGAATACCAGGGTCATGACATGGAGACAGGCATTGGCAAAACCACCTCTGAATGTCTCTTGCTCTGAAAACCCTGCAGGGTTCCCATGAGTCAGCTGTGACTTGATGGAACTTTAAGCACACATACACAGACAGCATTAACTGGTAGTCAGAGCAGTGATCCCCAACACGATGTTCAAGGCACTCACCAGTAAGTCTAGAGCCACCTGCTTTTCCCCCCTAAAGAAAAAAGTCAATCCAGCCTTTCCTTTACTTCACCAGAAGACCCCAGGAGTGATGACCAAGTTTGTGTCTGCAAAGAGTACTCATTCAAAAACAACCGTTTCTGCTACAGCAATAAGCATGGCTTGTAATGTTCTAATTTAACGTGGAACCCCTCAGTATTTTGTGATTCAACCCAAACCCACATGAAAACCATTTTGTTACAATACCTACTCATGACCTGTTTTACAAATCTTCAAAAAACCACAGTTTCAAGAAGATCTATGTGTTAAGCATTCCCCAGCAACAACCACATATTGTTAGAAAGCAGGTGCTTACCGTATATACTCACGTATAAGCCGAGTTTTTCAGCCCTGTTTTAAGGCTGAAAAATGCCCCCTCAGCTTATACACGAGTCACCGCTTACCAGCCAGCTCTTCAGGCCTCTGCTGAGGCTGGGGGCGTGGCCGGGATGACCTCCCTGCAGCTGCACAAGCCACTTGTTGCTGCCCTGTTCGGAGGGTGAAGGGGGAACCCCGAGGCACCCTGGCTGGCTGGGCTTCCTCAAACCCAGCCAGCAGGCAGAGGGAGCTCCTTATTTGGGCAGTGACATCAGGGGGAGTCACTGCCCAAATAAGGAGCTCCCTCTGCCTACCTGCTGGGTTTGAGGAAGCCCAGCCAGCCGGCAGGCAGAAGGAACTCCTTATTTGGGCAGTGACTCCCCCTGATGTCACTGCCCAAATAAGGAGCTCCCTCTGCCTCCTGGCTGGGTTTGAGGAAGCCCAGCCAGCAGGCAGGCAGAGGGAGCTCCTTATTTGGGCAGTGACTCCCCCTGATGTCACTGCCCAAATAAGGAGCTCCCTCTGCCTCCCAGCTTCCCACCCTCGGCTTACACGCGAGTCAATAAATTTTCCCAGGTTTGGGCAGTAAAATTAGGTGCCTCGGCTTATACACAGGTCGGCTTATACACGAGTATATACGGTATCTATTAAGCAGTTACAAATGTGTGGGTTTGGGAAACTATCTAGGTGACTTAATCTTGAAAATGCATGCCTGAAAACATCCAAATACAGTCACATGTGTACAGTTTAATTTCTGTTAAAAAAGAAAAGAAAGACATTATCTGTAGATCTTAAACTATTAACATGCTAATCAAATTCTTTTTGCACTAACTCTCCTAGCTAAGCTCCGCTAGGGTTTGCTATGTCTTTCTAATCAGATAAATGATTTACCAGCTCTGGCCACCTCAGGCAGGTATTACCAGCTGACATGTGAAGGCAATGAGTGGTGTCTCAGTTATAATCACCTACCTTGCTAAAACATCACTTTCTAGCCTACATCATTGTTCCCAAGCGTGGGCACTGACCCCCAGCAAGCAACATATTGAGGTTCTGCTCCAGATAAGGTTGGGAAATCCAAGTAGGTTTCCTCCACTTATTCCAGGTAAGTTCATAGCTTCAGGGAACCTTGCTTGTGTGCGCGACAAAGATGGGTTTGACTATCTCACATATGCAAACAGATGAAGCCAATCCTAGACCTGAAGTAGCAAGGGCACGAAGTCCAAAGAAAAACAACAGTGCAAAAGTTGATGTCACCTGCCTGTAGGCTACCTTTCCAAACTAGATTTGATCAGCTGTTCCTTACATTAATAAGAAAAAAACTGACATGAGTCATACACCTCTAGCCTCAGCACTTGAACAATAATAAATATTTCTAATTTGCTACATTTGTGCTCCAACAAACTGTCTACTACAATCATGTTTGGCTCGTTCATCAGATAATTTTTTCCCTTATTCCTGTTATCTTTAGATTCTACTGGTTGGCCCTCCACAATTTCTAAAATGGATTACACCTATGCCCCTATCACATTCTCACTTTAATGAATGCAGAAAAATAAGATGTTGCCAACGAAAAGTCACACAATGATAAATCACCTCATTTTTTAAGAGATCCATGGACGGCTAAAGATATGGTTATTCTGATGGAATTTTCAAAGGAACCTGGTGTCCAGAAAGTTCTTAACAATCATTTCATGTGTAAATAAAAATCTGTTAAGTAGTCACAATGACATAGTTCACAATATATTTTTACGGTGGAAGCTCTGGCTTAGTTCCCGTTTGACCAAGCATAATTTGTTATGCTCTTTCTACTCCTTCCCCTATGTTGTCTCCATTATTGAATTTAGATCCTCAGGGCAGAAAGCAGGCTTTTTTAACTCATGATGAGCTATACCATGTACACTGATCAGATGATACGCATATTGTCTTCCTTCATTGCTCCTAGGTATCCACTTCAGTGATAGCAAACCATTTCGAGACCGAATGCCCAAATTGCAACCCAAGACCTACTTATTTATCTCAAAATGCCAACACGGCAATTTAACCTGAATACTGAGGTTTTAGTTTAGAAAAAATGGTTGTATCCGAGGCATGCGTTACTCGGGATTAAGCCTGGTAGTAGTCGGTGGCTTTGCTTTGAAGCAACCGTGCAACTCTTCCAACGGGTGAATCACGACCCTAGGAGGGTTTACTCAGAAACAAGCCCCATTACCAGCAACCGAGCTTACTCTCAGGTAAAGGATCGCACTTTATTTCTTCGCATGAAAATCAGTAGTGTTTAACAGCACTTAACAGAGTTACCTACACTGCTTCCCCAAAACTAGGTCTTAGGTTTAATGCTAATAATCGAGCTCAGAAGCCCAGGCCAGCTTAGATGTGTGTGTGGGGGGGGTGACTCTGCTTGCGCATGCCCACAGAAAGGGCTCTGAGTGTCACCTCTGGCATCCGTGCCATAGGTTCGCCACCACTGATCCACTTGCTTCTTCAGTGAATTAGCTGTGATTTGCAGAGCATATCCATACATATAGCAAAAGCAGATTTAGATATTAAATAAGATATTAAATAAGAGAGGGGGCAATAAACAACCCTGCCTCGCCCCCTTATGAAAGAGAATATCATCAGTTTGTTGCCCCTCAATACCAGCATGCATCTGAACAGAAGATTTAAAACACAGTTGCTTAATTAGCCACAACAAATGTTTACCAATTGAAGAATTGGAATGGAATCAAATGCTTGCTTCAGATGCTTTTGAGTATCTGAGCTGATACAAGTGCTCTACGGCCCTGTTTACTTACTGGAACTCCTGAATGTCAGCACATACAAAACATATATAATAGAGGAGCATGTTGTCAGCTTTATCATACAAAAACAAAACTATACTGGCATGTACTGATTTTGCAAGAAAAAGATATTCAGCCAAGACCTCCATCTAAGAAAAACTGAGCTTTCTGATGCCAGACTCTTGGAATAGTTCAGCAGCTGAGATTGTTGTGTACTCTAATGTGCTGACCTCCTCCCTTTTCAGCTGGGAGGAATTCTTGGATCCAAATCCCCTAATGGAAAACTTGATAGAGATCATGATCAATCCACCCAACTGGAACACATGTCGTAACACCCCACTGCTCTTGCCAAATAGTCCCAGCACCACTGACCAGCAGGCCTGGAAGTCACCCAGCTCCTTCTTTGGCTGTGCAATAAAATGACACTATAATTGCATGTCACAGGTATTAGAGATGGACACAGACATGTACACAGACACACTCTCAGTATGGCAGTATGTCTCTTCCACCACAGAATGCCTGACTGCATATTCAGAGATCTTCATGATACACATCCCCATGGGAAAGGCTTCAGAAGGTAGGCAGTACTAGGCTACAATGCATGGTATGCTTCTGGCTATGAAAAAAGATTTTGCTGGAAACAGTGACAGCATGCACTGATTGCAGAAGAATAACAGGGACTGTCCAAACCATTTCCACACTAATTCTCTATAATGGTGCTAGTGGCTACTACTATTAATATGCTACTACCATATTTACAATTTGAGAAGCTTTTGCTTTGAAATAAAAACGGATCATTTATGTGCATGGGCCATAGAGCTGGAAAGAGCCAGGCAATATTACCCAGCCTAACTTTCACAAGATTGTTGCGCTGGTACAATGAACAAAAGTCCCATTTAGGCTCCTCTGAGCTTTTTGGAAGAAGACCGAGGTAGATCTGTAATAGCTGCAATGAGAAACAACAAGATCCTAAGCATATTTTATATACAAATAAAAATGCCTTTGGAAGCCTGAGCTAGAGCAAAACATAGCAACTAGAGTGTTTACTGGAACATATAAACATATTCTTTTATGGGTACAGTAGGCTCCCAAGCTCAACACAAGGTGCTGTTTTTAACCGTTGAAGTCCTAACAGTTATTGGGTCAAAGTCCCTGAAGGGGCACCTTTCCTGGGGTCCTGGGAATGATGGGGGAAGTCTTACTATGGAAACCTACCCCGCTCAGGTGAGGCTGAGGGGATTCTTGGGAAGGCATTTCCAGCTGCTGCCTAGATGGTGAAGCTGATACCACTTTTACTACTAATCCAGACAAAATGGACAACTTCTGCATTCCATGTTAGGAGGTCTGCAGTCAAGCATCCTCCCATGATGCTAGTTCATATTAGGTGTTCCCTCCAAACACAAAGGTGGTGCTTCCTGGCATCTTTTGTGTCCGTTCCTGCTCTGGAGAACCAGGATTAGCTCTTTGCTTTGGAGAAGGAAAACCAGGATCAGCTTTTTGCTTTGGAGAAGAGGAAGTGTGGGCAAAAAGTAAGTTGATGCCAGGAAACACAATGGTGGGTGCCATGGCTCCTGCAGGGATACTATTGGGGAATACTAGGGAGGGCACCAAGTTCAACCCACAGCATTCTAGTAGAATTATTTCCATGGCAACAAAAAAAAAGAGAGTCCATGTATGCATATGTAGATTACAATTTAGAAAAAGCAAAAAAATTGGAGGAGGGTACAGATGGAATGTGTCAGAAGGTAAATAAGAATGTATTGTATGAGTAAATATGGTGAAATCCTCATTAAGGTGTCTGCAGTTTCCCAGAACAAATCTTGAAGAACAGAGAAAACGCACCTGCTTTAGATGTATTTGGCAGTGTGTAGCAACATTGCCCACAAGATTCACTTCAACCACACAAGGCCAAGTTGCTTTTACTAGATCTGAACCAAGACACTGACTTTCCCAGTAAGGCCAGGAAACAATGGCTGACTCCAGAGGCAAATACAACCACCATCACCAATATACAGCCTTATACAATGTACAAAGTAGAGCACCAATGTAGAGTACTGCAGCAAGTGGCATGGTTAACTCCTAGTAGGAGAAGATCCAAGAAGATTTAGTAAACTGAAGTTCCAGAGCTGATTTACCCACTGCCACCCACCACTGTAAAGAAACGAGGGTGGAAATGATTTTGATTATACTCAAGAGAAGATGAAAATAATATAAGGTAACTGTTTTCTGCTATGCGACTGAGAACAGAGATTAATTGTTCTCTGTGGAGAGGCAGCCTAAGAAGGGGCACATTTTCATTGCATGAAAGTGCATTTTAGAGAATATGCAAATAAAACTCAACTGCTATGCTCAGAAAAGTCTGCAAACATGGCTATGTCTGTACCTTAACCTAAACTGGACTGTTTGTTCTGAATATAATGATCAGAATATTCTGGCAAGGACTGGGGCAATGGCTAGCAACAACGGAGGGAAAGATGAGTAAGGGGAGAAGGAAAGAGAAAGGGGACCAGAAATTGCAAAGCTTAGTCTAAAGTCCTCTTTGGTTTCTGAGAATTCTACATACACTGATGATCAGAAGGGCTTTCTTTTTTTTTTCTTTTTTTAGTTTTAAGCGGAGCAGGATTTTTTCTCTGAAGCTATGAGGGCTGAAAATATCAAAGCGAGAAAGCAAGCAAGAGTACTTAGGCTCAGGCAGCCCAATGTACAAGCCCCCAGCAGCTGAGGATGGCACAACTCCCATGCTGCCTCCAGAGGGCTTTCAGGTGGTGCAGGGAGGCAGCAGAAACAAAACAACCCAGCAGCCTGAAATCACTCCACAGGGCTAAATGGAGTTATACCATTCCGGGTACCTTCCGGGTGGCATAAGTCCAAGACGTTAGATGTGGTGTCCCCAGCTTGAAAGCCTGGATAGAAGCCGACAACAGTCTGCTCCACCCCTGTGAATGCTTCAGCCTGCCCACTCCTATACTGCATCTGCTCAGATGCCATCATATCTCCACAGTGGCACCCACTTCCAGATTCTGCAGCCATGGAGCTGTGGGGCACTCAGATACCAGCATCCTGGACCTTTTACCAGTGGAGGGGGCAAATGCTCTGGCATAGCCCATGACACATCCAAGTGGAAATTTGCATACACACACACACACACAGCCCAATTGGGCAATTAGAAAACCAAATTATGCTTGTTTTCAAGATCTGCACTTTCCACTTGTGAAAGCACCAAATATTTGCATCCCTGATTAAATCCTATGAGGTGCATTTAGATGCCAACAGAAATGGGAGGGTACGGCATCTCTATTGCTGAAAGGTTGTCAAGATACAGTTTGCTTCAGCAACTGGTGTCCTATGTCAGGGAGGGGAGGGAGGGAGGTATGCAAGGGAGGGGAGGGAGGGGGAGGGTCCCAGCATCAGGACATGGCCCACCCACCCTAGCAGAGGGAGGGGAAGGGGAGGAAGGGGGAGGAGTGCCATGCAAGGGGAGGGAGGGAGGGAGGGGAGGAAGTGAGTGAGGGGTGGCATGCGAGGGTGGAAAGGGGCACCTTTAAAGCAACCATTTGTTCCCTCTTTCTCAAAGGTTCATGCTGAGCAAAGAGTAAAGGTGCCAACCTCATGCCCTTCTTTGTTCACATGCTCAGAGGAGCAGCAAGGTTACTTGAGACAGTCAGCGTGGTGCAGTGGTTAAGAGCAGTGGACTCTAACCTGGAAAACCAGGTTTGATTCCCCACTCCTCCACTTGAGTGGCGGGCTCTTACCTGGTGAACTGGATTTGTTTCCCCATTCCTACATATAAAGCCTACGGGGTGACTTTGGGTTAGTCACAGTTCTCTCAGAACTCTCTCAGCCCCATCTATCTCACAAGGTGTCTGTTGTGGAGAAGGAAGAAGGGAAGGGAATGTGTAAGCCATCTTGAGTCTCCTTACAGAAGAGAAAGGCAGGGTATAAATCCAAACTCTTCAAACTCTTCTTTAACTTAGGGTCATAGCTCTGACCCTTGGCTTGTTCTTTGTTATGGTATATGTCCTGAAGCTTGGGTTGTGCCTCCTGTCCCTTTGGTCTGCATACTCTTGATCTGGACACTGACACGGTCATCCCTCTGGCATTCCTCTTACTGACTTTTATCACATACTTGCTGCTTAGTGGGTGCCACGTTCAGCAGGTTCCAAGTGTGGAAAGGTAGAAGACAACTTTCTCAGCTTTCCCTAAACACTAATAGCTCTGGGATTTCATATCTCTGCCATCCACCAATTCTGCCATACCTTCACATAACCATGGCCCTAACTTATTCTTATGCTGAAGTATTGATCTTGACATAGAGAAAATGCTGACCAGGCCCAGTGCAGACAGCAGTGGCTAGAGGGCTGAAGAGGGGAGGGGGCAGCATGGAATGGGTTCAGGAGTCATAAAACTGCAGCCCAAACAAGAATTAAAAGACATCCTAAGTAAGGGAACAGAAACTTGGAACTTTTCAAAGAGTTCCACCAGCCCCAGGAAGTCTCATTAATGTTACACCCTTCCACAAAACAATGCACCGACCACCCTGTTTTAATTTCCAAAGCAGATTTGTTTAAAGGAAACTTAGCTCTTTGGCTCGGTTTCCCCTTTTCATCCCAATGCAAGAAAATGTGAAAAGTCCAAGATTTAGCCTGCATAGTAGCTTCTATCAGTGCCACCCTAATGCAGAATTACAGCCTTCTGCATCCGTCAACTTCAATGGCAGTGTTAAAATGCACCAAGATTAGCTTCATGAGCAGGTGTCAGGTAAAAACAACCTTCCAACCTTAAGGAATCTACCCAAAGGGATTTATGAAAGGGTTATGAGTCAGATTCATTGACACAGTCCATTTTCTTCCATTGTAGCTGTACACATATTTGCTGCTAAAGCTGGATCACCTTCCAACAGTATCTATAGGGCCATCAAGTTGGCAAAGTCAGTCTTCTCTTGAAAGTGGAACCTAAATACACTTGGTAGCATGCAGAAGGTATCAGAATAATGAATACTTTGATACTGATATACATGAGAACAGAACTGGCCACCTGTTTTCAGCACTAAGGGCAGGGTTTTTAATTTAACTGCTTTTAATCCCCTCCCCGCCCCCAAGCAGTCTCCTCTGCCTTCCTCACCCTGCTGCCACTGCCACCTCACTGCAGGCAAAGTTTTTAAAAGACTTTTTAAAAGCTATAAAATAGATTAAGAATCTATCACATACAACAGTATCCCCAAGACAGTGCCCCATGTCCCAATAGCAATATTGGCTGCAGAAAACAAAATGCAAATATGTGACAAATATGAAAAATAATTTTCTGGACTGTATGAAGATGTGCATTTTGAAATTAGAATTTCAAGATGCCCTTTACTGAAGTGTACAGACAGACCACATGGAAGTGACTTGCCTGGTGGCTCAACAGTTACCACACGCAGATCATGGAAACATATAGTCCCATCCAGCACAGGAGACGTGTGTGGAAATGAACATCTGCACAGGTGCTCAGGGCACTCATACATAAAGCCTCCCAAATGCAATTTGACTCCAAATCACAATGGTTACTCAAGCCTCAATGATGAACCAGCTAAATGTGCCTTTGGATGCATATCCTCATCCAATGGCTGACTATAGGTGAATTAGATCCATAATGTAAAGTAAGTTCACCTGTTTTCCTCCATTATAGCATGTTATACTCTCTCAGCAAACTAGGATTACCCCAGGCAAAGTCAAACATGCTCCTAACTTTACCCTACAGACTGCTCAAAACCCATTCATTTCAATGGAATGTCAGCATGCCCATCTTTTTGGAACTGTGCTCATTATGTGATTGCAACGGAACTTTCTGCCCTGCAACATTTAATACAGTTCAGTTTTTAGATATGGGGTTAGGGAGAGTGAGTCTAGGCCTTCGGATTCAGTGAGTTTTCTGTCAAATGGTATTGCTCCAGCTCATCAGTGACATACACACGCAAGTTCAGGCTCCTCTGAAAAGGACCTTCCTTCACTGTCTACCTTTCATTTGAACTTGCAGGATTCATCCTTGCTGACTAGGCTTCCTCTCTTCCATGTGCCCACGACTGCCTCAACATCCACTATCAACTTGTCTTGCTATCATGTGCTGTGATTACACTGTCAGGAGGTTGTTGATTTCTGTACCCTCAAGCTGCTCATTAATGGCTTCCGACAGTGGCCTTTGTTTTGTTTTCATTGTTTGATGACGCATCTATTTCCAGGCTTGCAAGGACTGTTTCCTTTCTCAAAGAACAGATCATGGACCAAGCCTAAATACATCTGTGCTGAAAGCTCTGTCCAAAAGCCAAGTACACACTTTTCCCTAGTCCTAAACAGCGTCATGCCTCTTGAACGAGAGACGACGAGACACATGGATTCTGGCCATCTTAAGGAGCAAAAAGACCCCTTGGATTTCTTCATCTCATGCTCCTGAACTTTGCACCTACAAAACTGCCTCAGCATTCATCAAATTAGAACCACTTCTAGAATCAGTATCTCTTGAGACAGAGAGAGAATTCTGTTCCCTTCCTAATGAAACCTGCACATTGCTGATGATGGACTGGCATTACAGTTCTTTGCCTGCTGCCAAGCCTTGCACATGAATGAATTTTTCCAAATTACTTATCTCTATCCAATCTACCCAGCTATTGCATCAACAGGTGCAGAAGCAAAGTTTCCATGCATACTCTCTTCAGAGTCTTATTCTTTTCCCTGCCCACAACCACTTCTTAATCTGACAGTAATCTATGAAAAAAATAGTTTTATACTCTTGGGCCAGCTAGCAGTGGTATTTATGGGTGCAGATAATGGACAAGACCTCTTACATACTAAAGAGAAGATATACTGTCCAAGCAAAATGGAAGGAATGCCCAACTTGTACATCCAAAAATAACTTAAGGGAACAAAACAGAGGCATGCAACATCATTCTTCCAACAAAATTTCTTCCATAGGACACTGAAATCTTGAGCAATGGGGTAACATTCTCAAGGTGAAAACATGATTAGCTCCATCTGGATGCTCCTTCCAACCCTGCCCTCACAAAACAAAACTTTTTTCCCCTGCTTCCTCTGAAAAAAATATTTTTAGAAATTGCCAGCATTTCATGACACTTTTCTCATTTTTAACAACACCCTCCCTTCTTGCTGCCACTTCCTTCCCTATTCAATCAAAAAACTTTTTTTTTGACAAATGAACACAGTACCTGGTTCATTACGCTTCCAAAATCCATCCTGCTGGGCTGGTTTATTTTTAAATTGCAACGATGACTACTATATCCAAAGGACAGGAAACTCTTGGCCTCACCTCAGTTAGATTTGCTTCTCTTTCCTTCGGCGTGAACAAGAACCAGCAATTGTTTATGCTAAAGTTACCCAGTGCAGATGGTACGAGTCAAAGCTGGCAGAAGGGAAGAAGTTATACAGTCTTCTGGCAAAGATGGAGAGAAGCCAAGGTCTTGGATTCAGACATTAGCAAAAGGGGCAGGCAGACCTGTTTTGCCTGAGGCTTTCTGGGGTGGTGAGCTTGAGACAGAGCAGCGTGCAGTGATTAAGCAGAGAGGAAAAAGCTTTCAAGACTGACTCGAAAGGGATTTTCCTTCCCAATCTCCACCTTATTAGCACTGCCTCTTCCCCCCCCCTTCAGTGCATCGCTGTCCAAGTACAACATTGCACACGCCCAAAAACAACACCACTAGCTGTGTGGGGCTCTTTTTTCCTCTTTCAGCTTTAAAGGGCATGGCATCCATAAACCAGCCTGTATGAAGAATCAGAGCTGGAAGCAGGAATGGATCAGAGGAGGAGCGAAATAAAACACTCTAAGGGCCCTATGCAAACTGGCTGAGTGCTTGAGTTTTATCAGCCTATCCAGATACAGGGCTGGAAAATTTGGCATGCCTGCCATGTCACTGCATGGGGGCAAAAATGGAGGCACTAGGGGACCTTTCCCTGGAGTTCTCTCACTCTGCATTTTATATGGCACATTTCATTACAGAAAAACATACATCTCCACAGAACTTGAATCTGGACAGACATCTCCAATTCTGGAAAAACTTCTGGGGCCCTGAGATTCCACTCGAGCCCCTTACAAATGATCTCAGTTTCAATGCAGAGCAATAGAGCAGACCCTTCCTAAAGTTTTGGAGAAAGGCTTTCACACACAAATACATGTACCAGATCCATAGGCCCCCAAGAGCCATACCATTAGAGAGCTGTGTTGTGCACACCTCACTTTCCACAGCAGTGAGGAGCTCCATGGGCCAGGTTGCCTCCCTTTAGAAGCAGATGCACCAAAGATGTATGGCATTCATACAGTATTTGCTTTATTTACAAATATAAGAGTGGAGTCCAGGTGGAGCCACAGAGGAACTGCAGCACAGTAGCAAATCCACTTCCCCACATCGGATTCCAGAAAAAGAGAGATCCTGTTCAACCAAATGTGCTTCAGCAAATGCCAGCAGTTATTGCCTGCTTCTCTGTATTCCTTTCAACCTCTAAAACTGTGCTTCCTTTTCACACAGACATGCATCTACGAACCCCCTTAAGCCAAAAGGAGGGCATATCATCTCCTCCCAAGGCCTAATAGGCTGCTTAAACAACCATTAAAGAGGGTATCTATAGCCGCTGAGAAACATTACTGTTCCTTTTGGCATAAAGGAGAGACTGAGCCACAATGGTCAAAGGCCAAGCTTGTTACCCTATTTTCTACATACATCCAAAGAACCAGGTCTTCCCAGTGAGCCTAACAGTTCCTTACACCTTATTGTAAAAATCTCTAAGACCCTAACATTTTTAACAGCTTCCCTCTATTTTGGCTTCCTTCTTCATTGGGAATATTACTATGCTTTAATTGGGAACATTACTATGCATTACTTACTATAGTAATGCATTACTATGCATTACTATGCATTACTATACATGCAAATGCATGTAAAGCAGCCTGGAATGATCAAATCACCAGTAAGAGGTAGCTGGTATTTTGGGCAGACCATTGACAGGAGAGAGGGTGTTTACATGTTTCCATGCTATTTGTTATCCAGTAAAAAATAACCCCTATACCCTGTCTCAGAAAAAGATGTTAGTATGGTCGGTTGAGGTAAAGTGGTCAAGAAAATTGTATGCTTCCACATTAGAATATAGTCCTGAACGAATATGAGAATTATCATTCATTTTTACATGCTGCCTTTGTCAAAACCATTGTTTTGTGCACTACTGAACATGGTACTTTGATACAAGAGCATTTATAATTCATTGAATGACTATCACCAATACTTCAAACAGATGGGGGGGAGCAGGGCTAGGTAAGCACTAGGACCCAGGTGTTCTACAACACAGAAAGTTTGGCAGGTTGAGTTCTGTGGAGGAGGAATATACAACCTTATTTACATCTTTTTCTGAGGCAGACTATAGCTGTTTCTTGCTGCCTCACTTTGGGATTTCATATGTTTGCTTCTAAAGAATAATATGTATCTGGTACTGAACAAGAGGGAAATCAACTAGAGGAAGAGGGGCAAAAGGGACCCGCAGGAAAGGGCCTATTCTCTCGGCTCCTTATATCTTGTAAATATTTGAAGGGGACTGGTATATATGTATATGCATGTAACAAGCAGCTTCTCTGGCATCCAGAGAAGTCAACGCAACCTCTCTACTCATTATAATCCATAACATGTATTAGCAAACTCTACCATCTTATTGCTTATTTTCATACATATGTCCTTATGCTCATGGCACTCTATACACACACACACACACACACCGCAGCTGCCACATACCCCACTGGAAGCTTGTCTTGCTCTCTTGGGCCCCTTCTGGACACGCAAAATAATGCGTTTTCAAACCACTTTCACAACTCTTTGCAAGTGGATTTTGCTATTCCACACAGCTTCAAAGAGCACTGAAAGCAGTTTGAAATGTGTGGAATGAGCCTTGGTCTCAGTATCAACAAAACAGCCAAGCTGTAGCCTGCAGAGATGCTTTGTAGGCCACAATTTAGCCTGTCAAATTTCCCAGAGCAGAAAACAGTCAAATCAAGGAATATTTACTGATAGAATTATGGCAGCAGGTCAAGGCTAGGGTGACGGGTGGTTCAACTCACATCCAACCCCAGCATTTTTACAAGCATACAACTTACCTCACCAAAGATTCCTGAGTAAACTTAGCAGCCATGGGATAAGAGGATGGATTCTCTTATGGAACAAAAAATTCTTAAACAACCACAAGCAATGAATAGGACTAAATAGACAGTTCTCACAGCGGAGGGAAGTAAGCTGTGGAGTCCCACAAGGATTGATACCGGAGCAGCTGCTATTTAAGTTATTCATAAATGATCTGGAACTGGGGCATGCAGAGTTTGCAGATGACACAAAATTATTCAGGATGGCGAAAGCCAAGAATGACTGTGAAGAGCTCCAGCAAGATCTCCACAAACTGAGTGTGTGGGCAACAATGTAGCAAATGAAGTTCAAGGCATGCAGTGTGCATAAGTTGCTGCACACTGGAACACAACATCCCAGCTTCAAATATATGCTAATAAGGTCTGAATTTGCTGAGACTAAAAGGAAAGACACCTTGGGGGTCACAGTGGATAGCTCAATGAAAGTGTCAACCCAGCGAGCTGCAGAAGTGAAAAGGCCAAACCCTATGTTGGGGATTATTAGGAAAACAATTGAAAATAAACCAGCCAATAGTACAACCAGTCCCTGTATAGCTCTAAGGTGGTCCTCATTTGGCATACTGTGTGCAGTTCTAGTCAGCGGCATCTCAAAATGGACATTTCAGAGCAGGGAAAAGTACAGAAGAGGGCAATCAACTTAACTAGGAGACTGAATTACCTTTCCTAGGAAGAAAGGTTGAAGTGTCTGGGACTTTTCAATTTAGAAAAGAGATGATTAAGAGAGGGCATGATAGGGGTTCATACCATTACAGGTGGAAGCCTGCAAAACTCATGGGGGAAATACCATCCTCTCACATCTCCTTGTGCCCTGACTCACCTTTGAGCCTTGCTGCAGCAGCAGCAGCAATGTCTGGGAATCGCTCTGAGCTCATGGCAGCTCCTGGCTGCCTAAACAAACAGTGCTTTGTTTAACTTTGGGAGACATTTAAACCCACAAATAAAAATTTTTAAACAAGTTTTTCATATAAACATTTTCAAACATTTTTTAAACATTTTTTAACATTTTTTAAAAAACTGTTTTTTTAAAAAAATTTAAACAAGTTTTTCATATTTTCAAGTTTTTTATATTTTTCTGCATATTTGGGTGAATTGGGGTACATGTGGCTCTTATTAGTTACCTGCAGAGGGGGAGGGGGCATACTTGGGAATTAAATATATAGATGCTAGAACTTGAGGGAATCCAATAAAGTTGATGGGCAGCAGATTCACAATAGAGTAGACCAAAGGAAATACTTCTTCCCACCTCAAGTGATTAAAATGTGGAGTTCTCTGCCAGAGGATGCACTGATGGCCGAAGGCACAGATAATTTTAACAGGGGATTAGAACAATTCATGGAGGAGAGGTCTTTCAGTGACCACAACTATGGTGCCAAAAGGAGATCTCCACATTCAGAGGAACTCAACTTCTGAATGCCAGTGCCAGGAGCAACATCAAAGAAAGGATTTGGTCTCTGTGCCCTGTTCGTCAGCCCTCCAAGGCAATTGGTTGGCCACTGTGTGAGACTGGATGGTGGTCTAGAGGGCATACTGGTCTCATCCATCAGGGCTCTTCTATGTTCATGGGCGTGCAACAAGAAATGTAAAGCTGAGTGGCATTTTGCTGATCAGAATGTAGTAAGAAGTGGTCCAATACAAAAACCTGTACCAGGCTGCACAGTGTTCTCGGTTTAGGACAAAAGTATTGAGAGCAACATGTTTTTCTTAGTCCCCTCTGCTTCTCCTTAGCCACTACTGCTATATAGCTTTATGTCTGACTCAGGGATTGACATTTGCAATCACTTATTCACAGCAGATGCCAGCATAAACTGAATATGAATAACCAAGCAATGAAATCCATGCAACTGAAGGATTCCCCAGAGATGACTGAAAACTGCTTAAACATTTGGAAAGCTGGACACTTTCTTCAAGGGCAGTTCCCTGGAAGGATAGCACAGGAACTTGTCTTTCCCCGGCTTCTGGGACTAATTCTTCTATTACTTTTTTTTTTCAGCTCCATCAACTCAAAGGGGAGTGGTTGCATATGCATCACAGTTCCCCCCCATGCACACCTCCCTCGCCAGAGTCTACCTCTCAAAACACTGCCAGCCCTTGATGAGTCAAGCTTTCCGGGTGCCTCCCCCTCTTCCCACCACTATGCTGCACTTTATTGCACATCTGGATCCAGTTGTGGTTTGTACATTAGGGGCACTTGAGACGGTTGCTTCTAAAAAAGCTGGAGCCACCAAATGTTTCAAACAAAAGAAGAAAGAAGAGGGAAATTTTCAAAATCAAATAAGTCTGAAGGGATTTGCTGCTGTTCCTGGCTTCACCCGTTAACAGCCCACAGAAGATGGCTGCTTGGATGGAAGAGCCTACACAACAGCATTTCCTCGCAATGTGCCCAATTATGGAACATTGACTTAGAAAGTTAGTTCCTAAGGGTAAGAATGAGAAGTGACATACCAGAATAAGCTCTCACCAGTGGAGAAAGTAAAAAAAAAACCCTCACACACAATGCTCTTCCACAGTGTTAATGACCAATTGACTAAACATTCAGTTTCCCCCTCTCCAGTCTGATCTTCCTCAGCAACCCTGTACTCTTTCTGCTTGTGGTCAGACTGTTATGCCTCCCACCCACCACCCACCACCCACCCCCACACCCCCCCCACCATTTCCCTGTTCTTCTGTGCAGAGCAGTGTATGAGATGAAAGACATGCCCAGAACAGATTTACTGTTTGTGAGTTGATTTCTTTAGCATGCTAAGAGTCCAAGGCCCTGTGGGCAACAAGAGTCTTCCACGTCATTGACAAGGACGAGTGGACTGAAGATACTGATGTTTTAAATATCATCCTCATCCATTTTAAGGAGACACAAAGTTTAGCAACCTTCGTCAATGGCCATTGCCCAGGCACAGTCTGACTAATGACTATCACTTGAAATTAAGGGCGGGGGACCCCTACCAGATCATTTGCTAAGAGACTTCTCAATCTATGGCTCATGTAACCAAATGCAGTCCAACCATGGCTCAACAAACCTCCATTTTCTGATGTTTGGCTGGGATTGCAAAAGAAATTGAGGGGTTTCTCAGGCACTGGTAGGCTGCTTTTGACTTGGTAATCCAAAATTTTTAACCGTCTGAGCACTGGAACCTTGCCGCAAGCCTCTTTCCCAAACCACTGCCAGCTCTTGATAAACTAACATCTCACTTGGCCTTCCCACCCCCTTGGTGTCTTTCCACATTGTATGTTTCTTGGCCTGCCTGTTTGGGTCATCTGTTGAGGACTTTCCATAGTGAACATGCTCCTTTATGGTGGTCCCCGGTCATATAAATTGCATTGGGTGACCAAATAGAGGGTGGAGGAGTCCACAAGTCTGAACTGTACAGATTTTGATTTGCTCCAATCATACAGAATCAAGCATCATGAACTGTGTCAGTAAGTATCAGAGAGAACCCTGAATAGGTTCCCAGTAGTACTCGGCATGGATTAATATCTCCACACCGCTCATTTAAAGGAAAAAGAACAATGAGTTTACATGTGACTTTGTTTTATGTCTCCTGTTTGCTTCGTTGTCATCCAATGTCTCTTTCTATCTACAGCTGGAACTGGCAGCTTGTGTGATGGGAGTTAACATAAATGATCCTCTCCAAGAACAGATTATTCTTTTCCTGTTTCTGTCAGTTCCAAGCTTTTTTCTGACAGTGCTGCATGAACCAACTGAAAACTTTAGAAGAATGCACCCCTTGTACCACAGTAACCCTGAATAAGTTATTAAGCTTTCTAGGTAAGGTCACAATAGACAAGCGCTTGCTGACTCAGACTGCATCCCCCTAGAGCAGGGGTAGGGAACCTGCGGCTCTCCAGATGTTCAGGAACTACAATTCCCATCAGCCCCTACCAGCATGGCCAATTGGCCATGCTGACAGAGGCTGATGGGAATTGTAGTTCCTGAACATCTGGAGAGCCGCAGGTTCCCTACCCCTGCCCTAGAGCATTCTGCCAGCTTGCAACAGAGTTGGAAGATATTCTAGCAAAATTGCTGGGTCAAAGAAACGCAAAGGAATAATCCAGTTCTCAGCTATCATACAGCAGCAAAGCTTTACATGAGATTTGTCAATCAAACTGAAAACCAAAGCTAAAGACAAGTGCTTCCACTTCCAAGAAGTCTTTTTGAAAAGCATTCTTTGTAACGCAAGTGATATAGTCATTATGTTCAGTGTGACAAAGTGTTATGAAGCTAATCAATTTTTTAAAATTCTGATGCATGGAATACATTTAACCCCTTTGGAACAGCACAAATCCAGAGTATATGTTTGTCACTCATGTGCTTGCTGAAATTAGCTAGAAAAGCTGTGTCAGTTCATTGCACGGCGTGAGTGTAATTATACTGTGCATTTACCCAAGGGTAAAAATGACCACAAAAGTAAATTTTAAGAGTAAGCATCACAATTCCAGAATGCACAGACACCCCATTGTGAATTGTAATATCTCCCTCATATAATGCTGAATGACGTTCTTGGTCACGAAGACTTCAACAAGAAACTCAATAGCAGACCATAAGAAGCTCTCTCCAGAATTCTAAATCAGAAGCAGCTGGTATGTGCATTCATCCCTTACCCCAGCAAGCCCAACTTGATCCAGGCTGTGTGTCAGACACCCAACCCTTATGTCAAGTAACAAATTTAAGGATTCCGGTGCCGCTTCATGTATACACTGAACATCCCACAGGGCTCAGTAATGACCCACAAGTTTCCAAGATTTTTTTATTCAACACCTTCATACTTGAAGGAATAACCTTCATACCACATATCACTAGTAGTCCAAGAACATTTCAGCCCCCTCACTTTGATATTTTGAATGAGATTTACATACACTGTGGGTCTCTTGGGAGTCAGTGGAAGTCCCACAGAGACACAGTGTGATGTAGTGGTTAGTGTGTCAGACGATGGTTTGGATAACCAATAAGTCACAGAAGCTTGCTTGGTGACCTTGGGCCACTCACACAATCAGTCTAACATTCCTCACAAGGATTTTTATGAAATGGAAAGGAGGGAATGATGTAAACTGCTCTGGCTCCTTATTGGGGTGAAAGGAAGGGTGTAAATGAAGCAAATAAGAAATGAAAATACCAGTGCCATTTTTGCTAAGAAGAAGAAGAGTTGGATTAATATCCCCCTTTCTCTCCTATAGGAGATTCAAACTCCTTTCCCTTCCCCCCCTCACAACAAACACCCTTTCCCTCCCCCCCCCTCACAACAAACACCCTGTGAGGTAGGTGGGGCTGAGAGGGCTCAGAAGAACTGTGACTAGCCCAAGGTCACCCAGCTGGTGTGTGTTGGAGTGCACAGATAAGCCTCCACAGCCCCAGATAAGCCTCCACAGCTCAGAAGACTTGTATAATATCCTAAGTGTTTGATGCCAAGGTTTCTTGTGTTAGAATTCTGCATTCAAATAACTGCCTTACATGCTAGACATCTCCATTTGTTCCTGAGCAGAGTGGCTATGGTACACTGCCTATTTGATAGATGGTGTTGCATCATGGTTAGGGTGTTGGACTACAACTGGGGAGATCAGTATTTAAACAACCACAAGGTAAATTTGGTAATCTTATATCAGTCATGCATATTCTCTCTCTCAGCTTAACATACATCAAAAAGTTCCCATTGAAGATAAAATAGGAGTGCTAAGTAGAATGGAATAAAGAATGGAATAAAAATGGATGGATAAACAGAATGCATAAATAAGATGCAAACAGCCATACTAGCTCTTGCAAAATCGAGGGGGAAAAAGAAACAAAATCATGCCCCCTTCCACCCAACACAAATAAAACATCTTGAGGTCGGAAAAGAAAATGTTTCCTACAGGAGTTCCACACAATTTCCCCAAAAAACCATTTTGAAAACATTGCAAAGAGTTCCCTCTTTGCAATTTAGGGCAGCAGAGCCAGCAACAGCACACCCTGAGGTAGGGAAACTGACAGGGCGCAAAGCTTCTGGTAAAGTCCACTGCTGCCACCACCCATGTTCCCTGCTGCATGCACTGTCTGGTGCCACTGGGGAAAGGTTTGCAAACATCTTTGAGCATGAGCAGCACAAGTGCTTGTGAGCAGATAAGAACACAGCAGCAGGTGGGAGCCATGCAGGTAAGCAGGAGAGAAGGAGATCATGAGGGCCTGATAGTGGGTAGAGAAGGGGAGTGGGGCTCCGAGAACCTTTACCCTGGATCCCCCAAAATCTGGAACCAGTCCTGTGGGATAGTACTATCCTACCTTACACGGCTGTGATTTCTGTTTGTAAAGTGCTTTGAACACAGTTAGTGCTATATTATCACAATATTTACTTGTAACTTGTTGGAAAATTTCATGGGCTGTGATTATATTCTACCAAATACACAACAGTCAGGATAATCCAAAACCTGGAGTAGCAGGCAAAACTAGTGGCATAACTGATTTCATTTGCCAAATCCAGATTGAAATAACATTGCTAATTGGACTCCTCCAGCAATTCACCCTCTAAAATCTTTCAATATGGGAATAGTACTTTCAGCCGCTATGTGCACTGCATCTCAGCAGATGCTGTCTCACTCTCATCTGCCAGCTGCACAGAGGCACCACATGATGCTTTGAATGGTTTTACTGTTACTTCCATGTGCCTTGTCATTGATGAAATGAGTAACAGGGATGTTAGTGTCCAGGGACATGTACACACTCCATTTCTCCAAACATGACAACATTCCCCAAATTCCAGCAGCTGCTTTCCAGGCTCTGTGAATGACACATCCTTGGGAAAAATATATAAAAGTTTATAGTTTAAAAAAAACACGCTACAAAAATGTTGGATGCTAGAGAAAGAAAGGAATCCTGCTGACAGAGAACCGGGGGGGGGGGGGGCCCATTTCCACAGGAATAAGCAAAACAAAAGGTTCGAATCCATGAAGGAGAAAAGTGATTTCTATGAATGTTATACTTCTTCATGGCCTGCCAAATTCAGTTACTTCCACATTCAGATATACTGGAACTCTGAATGGGAAGGGGAAGATGGTGAAGGGAACAAACTAATACCACCAGAGGAACTAAAGTTAAGATTTCCAGTCCTGAAAGGAAAGTGTATAAGTTTCCTGCTAGTTCTATACCAGTGGTGCTATACCTTATGAGCAAAAGGAAGCACAATTATACAATTATACAGATACATGAATATATGTATGCAAACTGACTTAATCTGCATAATATATACAAGTTGTTGAGTTCACTTTTCTGAGTACAGAAGTTAAAAAGATTAGCTTAAAGTAAACATTTCCTATATATTTGTCCTGCATAAGACCTCAGCCCTCTTTAGTGCAACCTCCAATCTCTAACATTTATGAGAAGGAAACAAAAAGAAAAAAACACTCAAACTGACAGTCCCCTCCCAATCATCTGCTTTCCAAGAGAATGTCAACAGGGGAAAATTCTATTGGGCTTAGATAAGTTGATTGATTGCATCCCCCCCCCCACCCACCCCAAGTGGCAGCTGTGTTTCTTTTCACATAAGGTAACAGGAATGGTAGGAGCACACGGCACCGTACACACGATAGGACCATGAAGAAAATCATGTGTCCTATGGGGACTTTTTATTATTCTTGATATCTCAGTTTGATGTTAAACTCACCAGCTAGAAGCACATGAGGCTTCTGGGGAGGCATGCCATTCTTCCTACCCAAGAGCAGACAAATAAAATAAGCACACAAATAAACATGTTTCCACAGAATTAGCTGCTATTGGACATAATGGTAACTTTAAAAGTAAGGTCTCCTCAGGAACAAGCAACAGTTGCTTGCTCTTCTTCCTTGAAATGTGCAGCATCTTTAACCATAGGGAGCTAAGACAGGTGTTTCAGAGTTACCCTTGTAGCTGGAAAGTGCTGACACATCCCAGAAACATTCCTCCCAAACCTCATAGAGGAAAAACATCCCTTCTGATCCAGACACTGACACAGAAACAATTTCCTGTTCCCAGCCATTAATTCTCTAAAAAGCAGGCCAAGTCCCTGCCAAAACAGAGTGTCTACAATGAGTGGGTGGGAAGAGGGTGAGGGGTGAGGCTCCCCTCAAAGTTTAGCAGAAGTTGGGAAATGGGAGGAGACCAGATAGATTCCCACAGATTTCCAATCAGAGATAGCCTCTCCTTGTTGATTTATAAGAGCTGGAATAAGTTTGGTCTTGCTCTCAAGAAAAAGAGACCTGACAGAACAGCTAGCAAAGGCCAATGTGAAATGTTCTAAATCCAAACAGTAGAGCTTTCTCAACAAACAGAGAATCCTTAATGGCACAAAGATGAGTGTTCTGGAAAAGTTAGTAAGGCTAAGAGGTTTAGGCAAAAATTAACCTGAGAAAAGGAAGTCCTTCGTAGCCTCTCACTGTTGTAGTAACCAATACAGGGTTAGGCACTTTCTTACGCAGCCACTCCCCAAACTATGCAGCCCTTGTGAGGTTCTTTTTAAATGTCACTAGCCCTGTGTCCTGTCAGCACATAATGTATGGACAAAGACAACTGACTGGCTGTACTGGGAAGGGAGGGATATGTCTGCACAGCTTTAAAAACATCTGGGTGAAACATCCCAGAATAAAGAGGAAGAAAGGAAAATTGCACAGCATGCAAAGAATAAAAACAGTTAACAAAAGCTAAACTCCAGGCAAAAATCCTGCAGGGACTTCACAAAGCTTTGCAGGTGTTCTTTGCAGTATATTTCTGATGAGGAGAATAGAAAACAGGCCTCAGTTTCAGTCTTTGAATTACAAGATAGCACATTCCCTGGATACCTTGCTGTACAAAAAACAAATGTTTTGGATTCCCAAGAATAAGAGTCTGGGTGCGGCTGTGCTGGATGGAGATAGAAAGGCAGCACAAATGCTTTTAAACCCCTCCTGCCCTCTCCCCACCCCTTCAAGCCTGAGTAGACAAAATCGGGGAAAGTCCTAAATTGCTTTTCACCCTTCACTTGCACCTAGGTTGCCCCATTAAGCAACCAGCTTCCTAAGAACACAGTGTTCATGCTCAGCCAAGACTGGGCTCCCAGATTCTCTGGCTGCTGTCCAATAGTCTGATTAATAATGTACCAATGACCAGTAACTTGGATTTCTGGGGAGGAGAAACATACAGTTTGTAAAAACAAGCTGCTTGTGGCTTGATAACAAATTGGGCTGAGCGAATACTGTATGGTTACAAATGGACAGTGAGACATGACATGGGGAGCCCAGAAGAACAAATGGAACTGAGGCATCTGCAGGAAGCATTTTATTTAAGGACCTAATAAATAGAAATTTCATGAATTCATTTAAACTGATCAGAAACACTTTTGGCTACAGGTTTCTAGTTTTATATTCATAGATTTTAACTGCCCTTTAACTGACATTTGGAGAAGGGGGGTGGATTTATATCCCCCCTTTCTCTCCTGCAGGAGACTCAAAGGAGCTTACAATCTCCTTGCCCTTCCCCCCTCACAACAAACACCCTGTGAGGTGGGTGGGGCTGAGAGAGCTCCGAAAAGCTGTGACTAGCCCAAGGTCACACAGCTGGCGTGTGTGGGAGTGTACAGGCTAATCTGAATTCCCCAGATAAGCCTCCACAGCTCAAGCGGTAGAGTGGGGAATCAAACCCAGTTCCTCCAGATTAGAATGCACCTGCTCTTAACCACTATGCCACTGCTGCTCCTGATAAAAAAATATTTATCAGAATATTTTATGGACCCATGAACCCCTATGGTTCAAAGAACTCCATATGGGAATATGCTCTTCTTGGGTCAAAACTAGCACCACACACATATCAGTACTGATCTTGTCCTTCACAACAGTGGCTAATCCACCTTCTTGATCATGAAGCTTCTGACTGGTTGTTGTTACAGTGTCTATAAGCTGTACCTGTATGTAGTACCTGACAGTTTTATACACAGAAAAAGAAACAAGCTTCAAAATAGCACATAAAAAAGAATAAGTGCTACCATCCAAGGGTTCAAGCTGGAGTCAGACAGACCGTTTGGGGCAAAATATGGCAACTGGTTTACAAGTTAAGTACAACCAAAGATAATGGGATCCACTGCTAGCTTGTGTTACACACAGCCACACACTGGAATGATCCTTCATGCCCTAGGGTGGTGTGAAGAAAAAAGAAGCTAAGGGAAAGAAAGAAAATATGTTTCATCAGTCATTTCAAGATTTAGGGAAAGCAAACACCAATCATAGGTCTTCATTTCATGAGCCATGAACACAAAACTTTGTTTGATTGGCTGAATCCTCAGATAAGCTGAGTGTCCTTGATGGTCCCAGAAGGAGAAGACACTAGGGCAGAGTTCACCTCTTCCCATGCTCTTTCCATTCTGGAATCCAAGAAGCAACAAATCTCCAACAACAGATGGATGAAAACCAATGCATCTTCTATCTCCTTTTTATGCTCAATCAAATCCCCCCCTCCCCAAATCCTCTCTGTGAGATTCTTGAAGCCAAACATCTGAGGAAGAAAGCCACATGGGGTGAAGGGAGAAGGAAACTTTTTGAAGCAAATTCCAGCTGTTGAACCCTCACGTCAAGGTTAATAGATCAGTCACCAAACATAGGCCACTGGGGTCATCCAAGTAGGAGGAGAACTGGCTTGCCTTCTCACAAACCAAGAAAGCTTTGTCTTGATGAAGATTTATATCACATTATAAATCTGGCAGCAGCAGGTAGGCCAAGGTGAGTGAAACACTCATAAGGGTACCAAATGTGGTCTAGAATCAGCATCAGGTGCCCCCACCCTCAACAAAGCTACAAAAGCTAAGTTAGAATTTTAAGACTAATTGAACAGCAACAGGACCCTCTACACAATCTGGAACCCTTCATATGACTATTAGCTCCAATTACTTCCAGGAGACAAAAAGAGAGGCAGAATTTTCCCAGCCTAAATGATCAATCTAACGGGCCTTATGTCAACACTTTTGACATCTATCACTTCAAGAAACTGCCTAACCAACTATGCAACCCTACATGCAGAATGTAATCTCCCAAAATGCAATCTGGTGGCTTTATCAAAAAGCTGAAAATTTCAGTGTGCGTATGTGTGTGTGTGTTATATCTATGGTGGGGGGCAGGGCACAAGATGCAAGAACAAAGCAATGAGTGCTGCAATCCAGTCTTTCTGTTCTATAAAACTGTATCATCTCCAAAGATCTATCTTATCAATCTCACCATAAATACAGTAATGTTCCAATTACAAATACATTTCATAATTTGAAGTTGAAGACCAGTAGAAGGCAGAACTACTTGTAGCAACAATTTCTTACAACATCAGTAGCTCTAAAACAGTTCCACCATCCAGACCAAATAAAAACTGTCAGTATTAGATTGACATTGTAATTTACTGCATTTTCCTTCTTGTGTTATGTTGCTTGCTATGGTTGTGCTGAAGCAATAAAGTTATTGATTGATTGTCAATGTTAGACTCTTTAGTCAGGAAGGGGAGTCTAGCCAAGCCAATGTACAACAGAAATTCAAGGAATACAGAATGATGCCCAGGATTCAGTGCCACAAAGAGGTAAAGGATCTTGCAGAAAGCCCAGCTCAGAAGTGCAATCTACATGTTAACTTCTGGCAAACTTTGAATTGTTTTTCACAGACTAAAATTGCATGCACTGGAGAAGGTTCTGTTACCAAAAGCAGCTAAAAATAAAAATCACCATGCAGCTTTTAAACACAGAGTTTTAGTATGAGCAGACAAAAGAGTGCCACCTACTGATATAAATCTTAACAGATAACTAATCTTGATTTATTTTAAATTCGAGATGAATTTTCTGGTTTGCTTGGATATTTTAAAGCTGCGACGGTAAACTATTTGGGCTTGGTGTAAAAAAATTTGTAAAATGCCTTACCTGACTCTACTGGCATTTCACACCCAGCCCCCCTTAACAAAAGAGAAACGATTCTTTATATGTTCGTTCATTTTTTAAAAAATACACTCCACTCATGTGTGGTGCTATGTATTCTACAAAGAAATGTCAAATAATTACAAAAATGACTCAAACAGGGAAAATAGTTGTTGTCAAGTGTTGGTGAATGCTGGCATGTCACCCAAAACGTCATCGCATGTCACCTTTGACACGTGTGTCATAGGTTTGCCATCACTGCTCTAAAGGAAAGGTCCAGAGATATCCAAAATATGGCAATGTTGAAATTGTGTATGGGTTTCTTTTCTTCTTTTGTAAGAAAAACTAAAAAGGCAACCAATTCGGAACATTGATTAATCAGTTAAATCAGGGGTCCCCAAACTATGGCCCGGGGGCCAAATGTGGCCCCCTGAAGGCATTTATCCGGCCCGCCAGGCGGCGATGGCTCCATTCAAGGGAGAGGAGGAACCGGCCCCAACGGCTGTTGATTGCAGTTACATGATGGCGCCCCCAAATCTCCATGAATTTTCTGACCCAGAGTTGGAAACCTTACATGTGGCAGCGCCTGCTCCGCCCTTCCCTCTCAGCTACTCCATGTGTTGCTCTCAGGCTTTCTGTTCCGCCTCACTCCCATTGGCATCAGCCAGGCTGGCGAATCGCTCGCTGGCTGCTAGGGAGGAAAGAACCCAGGAAGATACCTGATCCTGGGTTAGATGGAATGCTTCATTGGGAAAGTTCTGCTTTTTTTTTTTTACAAGGGAAGGTATTCCATAGCCTCCCCAACAATATTTGGAGCCCACCCTGTACTTGACATACTTTGGTCACTGTTCTAAAAATAGACCATGACAGAAAGGCTGAAAGGTGAAATCAAACATTTTACAATCATTTGTGCATAGGAATTTGTTCATAGTTTTTTTTAGTCCGGCCCTCCAACAGTCTGAGGGACAGTGAACTGGCCCCCTGTTTAAAAAGTTTGGGGACCCCTGAGTTAAATCATACAACCCACTCAGGGGTCATATGAATAGGGCAGGAGACAACCGGCATTAGCCACGTTCTCTGTGCAGTGACCAGTTTTACATTTGAAAATCACAGAAAGGAGACATTTTCCTTTGCTTTGCATCAAAAAATCAATAGCCCACAAAGCTGCTAAGTGGTTGTGCAGCTGTTAGAAGATGGAGCATAGGATCTAAACGACAGTACACTTCACGCCAACCTTCCTATCATTCCACTCAAAAATCCACTTGTCAGAGTTTCTCTTCTGGCTGCATACCTGAAGCCTCCTCCATCACACAGCTCCCTTGTTTGATATACTACATGCTCCCTGTGGAAGAACTCTGCTGGTCACTGGCCAGAGTAAACAAGACCACCATCCTGGCATGTTCCATCTGACTCCACATCTCTACTCGTGACTGAGGATATCTCAAAAAGTTCTGAAGTACTACAGCCACAGGAATGGATAGGAATTAAAAGAGCTCTGTGTGAGAAAGTTCTCCTTGAAAAGCCACACAGATGAATACTGTCAAACAAGGAAGAAACTGAAACAGAGAGCAAGAGCATAGCGAGGTTGGTGAGGAAGTCCCTGATTTGTGAGTTTAATTTCCCTAGTCTGCACAACTCCAGTGAAAAGGTGGATTGTAGGCAAGCAAGAATTCTCAGGGCTGAGTTGATCCTTGTGATGAACCCTTCACTGGCTACAAAGACAGCCTTACATGGTCATTCTCGGCTCTTACTGTTTCCCAGATGATGGGTTACATATTAAAGAACTGGCACCATTTCCATTCCCGTGCAACTGCCTTCTTCTTCACTGTCTCCAGGATGACTCAGACACAAGCCTCTTCCTGGATTGTCTCTGATTTCCTGTTCTCGGTCTAAGTCAAAAACTGCCACACATAGATGCCCTGATCCCAACATCCCCTTCTTCTCACAATGAAACCTGATTTGATTCTCAAGGCAGGAAAGATTAGATGGGCACTGCTAGAGTGAACACAACACCACACAGAGAAACCTAATTTTACTTGAGTATTATGTCATTCAGTCACAGGGTTCTGCTCTTCTCCTTCCTGCCAGGATCAGACACACTTCTTCCTTATTACTTTTACTTCTGCTTGATTTAGGGATCAGTCTTTTATTTAATTCCTAAGTATATTTCTATTTCAATTTTCCTACTGCTGCTGTTCAGTGCTTCCTCTGGGTAGAGCCAGATTTTTTTTTCAATGTGCAATATCAGACCTTGCTATGCTGTCAGTCATACAGCTGTACATTCAACTCAGCTGTAAGTCAACAAAAGTCTGTAAGTCAACAAAAAAAGATGTCTGCTTCGACATCATAGTGCACCACAGCCAATCGGTGATGAATGACATTTCACAGCACTCACCTGCATGTGAAAACACAGGATTCTGGATCCAATAGACCCAGTTCATGAATAGTGGTTGTTTCCTCCCACCCAAGGGAACTTCTGCCAATATAAGAGGTTCTACCACTGAGGCAATGCAAGAAGTTCTCCTGCTAAGGTTCTCCTTTTCAGCAGAAGGCTTCCAATGCTGAAAACACTGCCTTCAGCAGAATGTATCTGGAGGATTTGACTCATGATGAAAAGAGAGTTGGCACTGCCATGAGGCAAACTGGCAGGACTATCCAAGCTGCTAAATTTTGGGTGACAGTCAGATCAATAGCATGAGAAACAAACAGTTCCATGGGACTCATGGGACACCCCAGTAAATTGTTCTCTACAATCCTCAGATAACTTTTTGGAAGATGTGAAAGAGCCTGTGCAAAGGATTAATGAAAAGGTGCCATCTGAATTTCCTGCCTTTCTGTTCCTTTATCTTTGGGCAAACTCTGACATATGTTTACTACATGTCCTTAGATCCTTCACATATTGTAAACAAAGCACGCATAGCTGATCCAGGGTGAAAATGCAGGGACATGCCCAGTGGTGGGATCCAAAAATTTTAGTAACAGGTTCCCATGGTGGTGGGATTCAAACTGTGGCGTAGCGCCAATGGGGCTGGGTGTGGCACGACGGGGCCGTGGCCGGGCATTCCGGGCGCAGGGTATTCCTGGGCGGGGCTGTGGCAAGGATGCAGCTGCTGCGCCAGTTCTTGGGCGGGAAATGAATGCAGGCAGGCGCAGGCTGACACGCACGCCGGTGCACCTCCTGCTAGACTGCGTCAAGTTCTGCGCACTACTGGTGAGAGGAGGGACGTAACTAAGGCAAAAATCACGTGACAAAATCACCAATTAGTAACCCCCTCTCGGCACACACAAATAATTAGTAACCTACTCTCGGGAACCTGTGAGAACCTGATGGATCCCACCTCTGGACATGCCCTTTGATAACACTTGAAGTAGCCCTGCGATAGGAATAGAAGTGTACACTGCAAGTCTGGAATGCAGACTTACAATTTAAAATTTACAATTTAAAAGGGCTGTGTGCCATTTGGCAAGGCACATCGTTCATAGCCTGGGGGGAAAAAACCCTGGAGGCAAGACATATTTAATTTGTGAATGAGGCCTTTTTGGACAGGCTTGCAGGTAGGACACACCAGCACAAAAAAAGGCCAGGTTGTTTAATGGATGATGAATGGTGAGAAACATGGTCTCTTTTAAACAGCAAGCAGGAGTGCCAGAGTTACCTTAATGAATCTATCAAATAAAATCATCCAAAAATCCTGGAACTAGAGAAGTTATAAAATCATGTACAAGAAGAGGAGATCCTGTCCTTTTGCAGTAAGACTACTCACAGGCTTAGCCAAACTGCTCACAACTAAGAGTCCTGTACCTTTTAACAGGGACACAACAGGAACAATATTCCCTCTGTTGGGCCATGCTCTGCCCCTATGTTTATGCAGCTGAGGGTCTGCTCCATTACCTGTTTATAGTAGCAGTTGCCTGGTGCTCTCTCTTTCCCCACCCTGCCACCCCATAAGCCTGCTCTTTGCCAAGATTTTGCTCAGCTATAATCCTCCCTTGTAGTTTCAAATGGATCAAGTGTGCTAATCCTTAACTCAACACACACATACACTCTATCATGCTTCAAAGGCACCTTTCACCCTGGGACCCTAGGGGTGATGACATCACACCAAAGAACTGCTGATGTGTGGCATTAAATAGGGCAGCATTTACAACTCAGTGAGGTACTCCTCTGTGGATCTCAAAAGCAGCATCTTTAGCAGCTGCTTTGGGCTGCTTTGTTGTACATAATATGGAGTAGCAGGCTTATGTCATGAGAGGTAGGCTGAAGAGTCCTACAATCTCCATTTGTAAGTGGTACTCAAGAAACTGACTGAGCACCTCTCAGCATATCCACTTTTCTGCACAATAAATTCATAGGCTTTGCAGCAAGAGATCCACCCGTATGTTCCTTCTCGCAAAGTGCAACTTTAGTTGTACAGTTGTCACATTTCCTCACTGTTTTGTTACTGGGAAAAACTTATTCCCCCCTCTGCTTTTAACAAAGGAAATCTCTGCAGGAGGAAGTGCTCCCTTATTTTATAACAGCAGTGCAGGAAAAATAATCCAGCAATGTTTTTAAAGTTCTGAGACACTGCTATCATAATTCATTTTCCATGGATCAGAAGGAAAGAGGTGACTGGGAGAAAATCAGAGAAGAAAAAGCTCCAGGCCGGGGTCATGGCTAAAAACACCCTGATTAGAGCCCACTGTTCTTAACCACTATACCATGCTGGCTATTATCACAGCCAAACTCTATGAATTTATTTGAGAAAAGTTATTCTGGCCTCTACAGTGTCATTTACCTCAAATGTTTGTATTGGTTAAAGAAGCAATACCTTTTTTGAGGCACTTAAAATTGAATGGTATGTCTATACTATATATCAAAATCTGATACAAATCTGCTTAACTGCCCTGACTTCCACAACTATGGAACTTCAGGAATTGTAATTCTATGAAACTGGAGTTTCAAAGTTGGAGTTCTATGTTGGAGTTTTTCAACAAAACATTCTCCACAAACTAATGACAGTAGCATCTGTAGAAACTGAAACAATGGCTTGAGAGCCTCATGTAGTTCTTTGATGTACCACTCATAGCTCTTCAGAGAAACCATTTCCTAATTGGGGAGGGGGGGCTTGCCCACATTTCAGGAAGGTAAGCAAGTCTGTTGCAAGGTGGGCTTATGATTGGCAGGTGGATTTAAACAGTCACCACCAGAGGGCTAGAGGACAGATAAGCTGTAAGAGCTCCCAAAGATACAGACTTGTACAAAGGATGGAAGTAAAAGGCATCCCACTCCCTTCTCTGCAGCCTCTGTGCCCTCATCCCAATACTCAACACAGCAATAAGTTAACTACCAGCATGGCAATCATTCAGGAAAAAAAATCAAACTGGAGGTGGCAGTGGCAAACTGGGGTGTGTGAGTGTGAGTGTGAGTGTGAGTGTGAGTGTGTGTGTGTGTGAGAGAGAGAGAGAGAGAGAGAGAGAGAGACTCCTCCTTTCCTTTTCAGCAACTGGCTTGCTCTCCTCCAGGCACTATCGTTGAGACCCATGGAATGTCACTGAATGGGAAGCCCAATGCAGAGCAAACATCCTTAGAGAAGCAAAGAACCTGGTGGACATTCTGATAGCTTGAAAAAGCCTTTTTCTACTTTGAATGTAACTTACTGAGGCATCTAATGACTGGATTTTGTCCTGAAGGAAAACTGAGGCTACACAACCATCTTGCAATAATCTCTACTTCTATTTCAAAAACTAGCCCTCCTGAAGGAGGGAGGCAATTGACATTCATGATGCCACAAACAGAAGGCCTCCTAATTCTATCACTTTTTTATACCTCTATAAATGACAAACAATTTTACCCATGAAAATTTATGCCACAATAAATTTGCTGCTCTTTAAGATGCCACAAATAATCTGTTGTTTTGCTATAATGTTGTATCAGCTTTAGACAAGCTTTTTCTTTCTTCAGCTGTCTCTTCCTGCTCAGAAGGGCTTGCTGTACGACTAAGATGAAATCATGATTGTTCCTCTCTGTCCATACAGAGAGAGCCCTGATACATCAAGATCCAGAGTAGCCCTTCTCAGACATCCGATTCCAGGGCTCCAACCACATGTAATCACCAACGTCTGATCTTCCTAATACATACAGTCACCATGTTCTGTGAATAGGAAAAACTTTTGGATGTTTTCATGTATGTACAGCTTCAGTAAACAGAGGTGTGTACTCTACATTGGGTGAACCCTAAGTTGGATGGAGAGGTGGTACACAAACTTTTCAAAATTAATAAATAATCCAGAGTTCCATTTGTATGCAAAAATGCTGTATACACATAGGAAGATAAGCCAATGCCCTGCTCACACAAAATGCCAATCATATAATAGAAGAATCACAGATATCATATGCTCCGAGTACATGTGCGTGGTGTACCAAAATCAAAGAGATAGCAAATCTACAGTTCCTTACATGAGTAAAAGTTTAAATCTGCAGCCTATGACTCTTATAGTTGCAAGTGGGAATTGTCCCCCCGCCCCATTTTAACAAAGCCCAAAACAAGGGGAAGAGACCCCTGCGCTCTTGTTCCCCTACAGTGTTGCCTCTCATGCAAGTTCATAAAGAAACAGAAACTGTGGGTACTTGCTCCTAAGAGGGGAAAAAACAGAACAGCATTCTTTGTGAAAATGCTTCTGTAATGCAATCATTAAAAATATTGTTTGTAAATCTATCCAGCACTTGCTTCTGCTTCTGCTCCTTTCTTTTGTGCTAATGTTAAACAAAGAAACAAGATGCATCTAGGAAGGATTTTCAGCTCCGCCAGATCCACTTCTGTCCACCGTCACTTAGACCATGTAAGATTGCATGAAATATCCTTTTGCATGCATTCACAACTCAGATGGAAGAAGTGTGTTATCACACCTGAGTAGCACGGATGACGGGAGGTATATGATCTGCAAATATTCAATGAATCTGCAAAACAATGCATTCTGACTAGCAAGGGCAAAGGAAGAAATGGGACACACAATCACTAAAACAACTCTAGAAAGGAATTTCTATTACAGAAGCACCAGATCTTTGCCTGTGCAGGAGACTAACTCTATCAGCAACAGCTTTTTTGACCCCCAGTCCCACTCCTATTGGTTGCTGGGTTGTTGTTTTTTTACAATCAGCCTCATGATGTTTAAGCATAACACTGACCAGATGTCAGCAATTTTAGCAATCGAGTGCCAAATAAGTTTGGAGCCAATTCAAGGAAACAGTTTCTCCCCTGGGGGGAAGGGGGGGGGGGAGATCTCCACATCCCCATGACCAGGAATGCAGGGAAGGAGAGATGCCAAAATGCTGAGGTAAGGGGTTATTAATAGCACAAACCAACTTGATGGGTAGCCCTATTGTAAGCAGCAAGCAACCTCCCACCCCACATGCTGGCTTCTCTATAGATCAAGCGAGGGCAGTAGGGCTTCCAAGGACGCATCTATCATAACTCATCACACAGAATCACCCAGCTCCTTCTCAGCACCATGCAGTTGTTGCACTGAATCTAGGCCTCAGTTTCATGGTTGAACATACAACCAGAACAGTCCTTAGGGAAAGGCAAACAAGCTGCAATTATAAACCCATTTTTTAAAAAACCAACTCCAGAGTTAGCTCTATTGTTAAACAGATATTACCATTCCTAAAATAAATTGGCTCCAGAATTTTTGAAAGGGCAAGAAGGGATTCAGGACACAAAAGAGTCAGACTGCTGCCTGTTTTGAATAGTCCTAGAATACTGTGCTGCACACACTACACCTCCCTGGAATGTTTAGAATACATTCGTTTAACAAGCCCAGAGACTACATGTTTTAAAAATGTGGGGATGTTTCTGATGAAGACTCAGAAAACCAAAAGGTGGGGTGAGTGGAAAATGTTTTTTAGTGGTCACAGAAGTAAGGAGACCCTAAAATAATGAGTCTTGGGGTACTTTGAAGACTATTGGAATTATTCTGGCACAGGCTTTTGTGCACCCTAGCTGCCTTTGTCAGACGTCTCCCTGCGCTCTGAAGATGACCATGACCCTCCCACATTCCCAGTCCCTGTTCAAGTATCCTTACTACCCAAATCTTTCTTCAGTTCAGAAAGAACTGCCCTAGCCCATCTAATTGTATACATTTGAAGAGGAACTGGGGATATTACACACAGATATATCTTTTACTGTAAGAATAAAAAGATGCATGCTTTGTCATATGAACTTTTCCAGAGAGATACACAATAGTTTTCAAAAGAATGGTGGTGATGGAATGTTGCAGCCAACTTACGGCAAACCCATAGGTTTTCAAGGTAGAAGGCATTCAGAGGTGGTTTGCCACTGCCTGCCTCTGCATAGCAACCCTGGTCTCCCATCCAAATATTAGCCAGGGCCAACCCTGATTAGCTTCCACGATCTGACAAGATCAGGAAATCTTGGGCCATCTAGGTTAGGGCTTTCAAAAGTATTCAATCATATAAAAACTATTTAGAACATGACATACTATGAAAGAAGCGTCTGGAGTTGCAAACATTCAACTTGAGGTTAACAGTTACATAGAGTGAGACTCCTTTATTATTCTGCAAATCATTGGGCAAGAAGATAGGTCAAAAAGAGAATTTTAGGGACCCATCTGTATCCACAATAGGGTTGAATAAATACCTACCTGAAATTAATTATCTTAGCTCCATGCAAGGTAAACAGAACTAATAATCTCTTCAGAGATTTTCCATCCTTTGGATCCTGGTTTTAATACAAAAAGGGCCATTTTGTTTCTCCGAGATAGGATCTTTGATTAATATATGAGGATGTGAGCATGTGAGTTGGGTTCAGACACCTTTCATCCCAGCTTGAACATTTTGCTTTCCCTGGATGGAGGCAGAACAGAAAGCAGGCCAACACTCCGAATCCTGTATAGCTGCCTGGCAAAGCTTCTGCACAAACCTTAGAATAGAAATAATGTTTGCTCCTGTTTCCCCTTAAATTAATCTCCCATTAAGCTAATCCTTCAGCCCTATGCATCTTGAGGGAACCCATCTCATAAAGCCAAAGCTATGCAGACACAGAGAAAAGAAAATGTGCATTTAATGGAAACACATAAAAAGGAACAGGGAACAAAAGGGAAATACACTGAAACTCAGGGATGGCCAACATCTGTATTCCCAGGGGCCAGTGGTGGGATTCAAATAATTTAACAACTGGTTTAACAACAAGCACTATTTTAACAACTGGTTCTGCCAAAGTGGTACGAACCTGCTGAATCCCACCACTGCCAGGGGCTATTTATTCTCAAGACATATCTGGGACCTATTTATTCTCAAGACTACCTGGGACCTATTTATTCTCTAGACCTACCTGGGATCCTGAGATTCCCAGGAAAAAAGCAGATTATTAATATTTCAAATAAATAAATAAACACTGTTTCAGGAACCAGCACTATCCAATCCCCTTGCGCGTGGCCAGGATCGATAATAAATTTGGCATCATTAAGGGCATCACATATATGGAGCACAAATGTTTGGATGGAATGAAATCACTGACGGTAGAAGAAAGGAGACAAAGCTCTTCACAAACAGTTCCCTTTGAGAACCAGGCTGGTAAAGGGATTTGCTTTTCTTAAACACATACAAGATTAAGATTTGATAGGTACACTGGGGGAGAGGTAAAGCTGGTAGAAGTCTGATTAAGTCCTTGGATCTCTAGTTCAAGAACCCAAACTGTACAAAATATAACTATGAAATATGCAGACCTGTACAGTTCAGAATGTAAACTTCAGTGATACTTTTCTCAAGAGGAAGGGCAACACTGTGAATGGATGGCAGAATCTTGGGTCCAAACCTTCTATCCATGTTTTATGCAGTTCTCATCCATGAAACATAAAAGACAGTATTAGACTGCATAGAAACATGATGAAGGTACAAAATCCAGCAACACTATCATACCACTTCAAAACAGCATATTTAAACTGCAATTGCCAGCTATTAGGCTATTATCTCACACACAATTGTGTGTACACTTTTTCCCCATCACCACTACTTTTCCGTTAGGTGCACAGGTCCAACCCATTACCAAAAACAAACCAACAAACCACAGAAGTACTGAAAGCAAATGCAGACACCCTCACAAACAAAGACCAAATGAAATACAACAGAATTTAACTGACGCCAATCATGTGACAAGCACCATGCCATAGACATTATCTAAAGCGTTATACTGCTCTATGAAGTTCAAAATACACAAAAAGGTGACTCCATTGGCTGCTGAAGGCCACATGCCTCTTGAGGAGGCCAGCTACAACTGACTCTCAATACCTTGACTGTGCCATAGAAATTCCCTGGAGAGTGACCCTTGGGCATGTCCTTACACCTTTCTAAGGGCCTTCATTCCTCTCTTAATATTTTATCTTACTGAACGCAGTTAGACTCTCTAACCTTTCCTCACACATTCTAAGACTGTTCCAACAATTAACAGCTCCTTCATCTGTACCTGTTTATACATTTACTACCACTCCAGTCTGCTTTCATTGCTCAGAATCTATTGAGTAGTTTCAGCATATAATTAACTGACTACTGAAAAACAGAGAGAAAAAATCTGAACCCTTTAAAATGTAATGGGAACTGAAGAATAAATAATGAGTATGATTTGAGAATAATATGACCTCTAGTATAGTGCACTGCCAGAGTGCTGGATTTGAACTGAGGAGACAAGGGTTCATTCAAAACACAATTCCTCACATCATCATAAATCCTACCAGATAGCCTCGGGCAGGTCTGCTATGCCTTAGCCTGACCTACCTTACAGAGTTATTATAATGGATAAGCCTTTGATGGCCTGAACTTTTTGGCCGAGGGGAGACAATGCATATAAATTAATAAACTATCCCACCACAAAAATTCCCATTTTCCATTAATGCTTTCATTACATCCCCTACTTCCCATCTTCAAACATTCAAACATCTCCTCCTCCGCCTGCCCCACCCCCAGTTTTCATAGCACTAGCCATTTCAGTTAATGGGTTTAGAAGAGTGAAACCCTTCTTAGGATGGCACCAGTAGATTGTTAACTCCTTGCAACCAAGTCTTTTGTTAAGTCACTAGGTAAAATTTACTAGCATTGGGTCTGCCTGTCATGTTTGGAGGAGGGGTGATTTTTTAAAAAGAAAGCTATGATGCTGTCATCATTCTGGCTTACCGTGGCAGCTTCATGCAGCAGCCATTAAATAGGAAAGTTTTTCAGACACAAACTACCCTGATTACATGAACAGTTTCCATGTCAGTATAGCACATTTCTGGCAGTGGCTAAAGGTGCTGTGGAAACTTGACACACATTTGGTGTGTTCCACACAACAACTTGCTCTTCCTTTATGGAGCCGCTGTCACATGGAGCAATTTCCAAATAGGTATGCCAAAAGACGTCAGGGATGAACCTGAAGAGGGCAGTGTTTGGAGGGGGGCAGGTATCTCAGTGGAATCTAATGCCAAAAATTCCACTCTCCCAAGCAGCCATCTCCTCTGGGGGAATTGATCTCTGTAGTCTGGAGGTAGGTGTAATGCCAGCTGAGTTTCAGGGTCCATCTTGACTAGGCAAGTCTAGTTTCCAGGTGGCCATCCATAATTGGTATTGCTTTAAGCAGGAAATTGCTAGTTCAAACATCTATTTTTCCCCTTTTTATACCAATAGTCATCTGTATTATATATTTCGTAGGATGCATAGTATGGTGTAGTGGTTAAGAGCAGGTGGATTCTACTCTGGAGAGCCAGGTTTGATTCCTCACTCCTCCACCTGAGTGGCAGAGGCTGAACTGGTGAACCAGATGTGTTTCTGCATTCCTACATTCCTGCAGGTTGACCTTGGGCTAGTCACAGTTCTTCAGAACTCTCTCAGCCCCACCTACCTCACAAGGTGTCTGTTGTGGGGAGAGGAAGGGAAAGGAGTTTGTAAGCCACTTAGAGTCTCCTTACAGGAGAGAAAGGTGGGGAATAAATCCAAACTCTTATCTTCTAGAAGCAACAGTGGCATAGTTGTTAAGAGCAGGTATACTCTAATCTGGAGGAACTGGGTTTGATTCCCCGCTTTGCCACCTAAGCTGTGGAGGCTTATCTGGGGAATTCAGATTAGCCTGTACACTCCAACACACACCAGCTGGGTGACCTTGGGCTAGTCACAGTTCCTCTGAGCTCTCTCAGCCCCACCTACCTCACAGGGTGTTTGTTGTGAGGGAGCAAGGGCAAGGAGATTGTAAGCCCCTTTGAGTCTCCTTGCAGGAGAAGGGGGGGATATAAATCCAACTCTTCTTCTTCTATCTTCCAAGATTTTACCTCAGAACCTTACAACCAATATACTACATTCAATGACTATGATTGATAAAATATATTCTAATGGCTCTGATCTTAATTTGTGTACATAGAAGGGCATCCCATTGAAATCAATGAAACTTATTTCAGCATATACTTTAAGACTGGAATGATAGCAATTAAGAATAAATCAAAGTATGAATAATAGATAGATGATGAAAATACAACACATCAATTAAAAATGCATTAACTTAATGGACTGTTTGGGCTGTGGGCACAGAGTGAGGTTTGCTTTATCTTTTCATTGATGCATTTTTCTTTTTGGTCAGATTAGCTTGGATACACTGGTATAGCAACTGCTGTAGTAACTAAACACAAGGATTCCAAGTCAAGCCAGAGAACCTGAGAAGCCTTAGAAAATGGCTTCACTACAATAATATGCCACACTTGTACTATTTATTGTCAGAATGTATACCTTGCCTTTCAGCCTTCATCAGGCCTCCAAGGCAGCTAACAGATTAAATACATACATAACAATAACACTTTTTAAAAGCCATTTAAAATCCAAACAAAAACACATCATTAAAACAATTAAAACCAAGCTTAGAAAACATAAAAACATCCATTAAAACATAGGTCAGGAAAAAGGGATATTTCAGAGAACAACATACAGAAAATGGCAATGGAAGGGGCCAGAAGAGTCTTCAGGGTTCCACCTGCTTAATCTCAAAGGATAGTAGAGGATTGTCAGGTTTCCCACCATTGGAAGCACACTGCTCCATCAGTGGCAGGAGGCAAAAAATTAAATGCCTGCATTGCAGGTGGCATGACATCATTTCTAGGGGAGACCAGGAATCACCAGAAATTCTATGGTAAAGCCATAGCATTCTTACAGCAGTGTGACATCACTTCAGTATTTTCCTGGAAGTGCTGTTACAATGCACATGATGCTGGCCTCCCCACATGTCCCTGGCACCCAAACTCCTCCTGATTGCTTAGCCTCCAGCTGACACCTGGAGATCTCCCACTAATATAATTGATCTTTAAGTGACCAAGATCAGTTCCCCTGGCAAAAATGGCTCTATCAGTTTCCCTGGCATGGACTCTATGACATTGTACCTGCTGAGGTCCCTCCCTAAACCCTGCCCTCCTTAGGTCCCACCTCCCAAATATCCAGGTATTTCCCAGTGCAGAGCGGGCAACCCTATGAAGCAGATCTCTACAGGTGACCATAGCAGTCAAATAGTTTTGCAAGGGAGTAGGCCAGTGGTGGCAAACCTTTTGCACTCCAGATGTTATGGACTACAATTCCCATCAGCCCCTGCCAGCATGGCCAATTGGCTCGCCACCACCGGAGTAGGCTGTCTTATTTGTAACTACTCAACATGTGGCGATGCAATGTTAAAGCAGTCTACCGCACAGTGAGTGCACAATCAATATGGCTAGCATAAGGATAACTTCATAACGATGGTCCATTTTTAGTGGTATTTTCATGGCAACTGGAGGTATTTTGGAAAGAATCACGTTCTGGAATGACACACAGCGATGTTAAAAGAAACCCTAAACAAAGTGAGGTCCCTTTGAATCACTCCATACTCAACCAAATCATCTAAAGTGCTCTGAACTCACACTCAAACTGTCAAAAGTTCTTTCTTCCATATAAGGAAGATTGTCTCCAGACAGGAGGAAATCAGGCAAGGAACAATATGACTGACAGTTCCAAAACTGTCAATATGACTGACAGTTCCAAACTGTCAATGAGACACTGCAGCTGAAGGAAGACTGTTGCATGGTATTTCCTTTGCCTCCTTTTCCAATCAGTGTAGTCCTTGGTAGCGAACTAGACAAGCATGGAAACATACGGTTTGCAGCTGTTTTCTCTGTCCTGAATACTCCCTTGGACTGCATGTTGTTGGTGGTAGTAGAAAGTGCTCTCAGACCACAGATAACTTATGGTGACCCCATAGAGTTTTCAAGGCAAGAAACTAATAGAGGTGGTTTGCCATTGCCTAACTCTACATAACAACCATCTCCCATCCAAGTACTAAACAGGACTAACCCTGCTTAGTTTCTGAAATCTGATAAGATCAGACTAACCTGGGCCATTCAGGAGCTTCAATCAGTAAATTCTTTTCCATTTCACAGTTCCTAATTGATGTATATGAGCCAGGTTCAATTCCACTAATTTAGCATAAATGCAGTTCATGTTATTGAGAACCTCTGCATCAAACATGCTGAAATTTTACATGGGCCTGTCCAAGTCTATTTCTGTGGATTCTCGTGCCAGCTGGGTGGAAAACAAAATTATTAAAAATGCATACTTGTAATGCTGCCTTTATGGCTAATTCTTTCGCCTATCTGTCGAAAATTCTGCAAGGGCCTTTCCAAATGGCATATCTTATGTGTGTTTCCCTATGAGGAGAGTACTGAAACACAGTAAAGCGGTATGGAAAATTTTCTGTCACAGAAAATTTTCCAATGCTATATTTTTCTGTGGAAAAAAATTCATTTCATATATATAAATAGTATCTGTCTACAGTTGTCATGCTGAAAATCAATTATGTTAGATGGGCTCAAAATAGAATATGAAGTAATATTTAAAATTAAAATATTTAATTCATTTAATAATTTCTCAAATAATTTCCAATTCAAATTTCTCAGGAACATCCATCTCACGTGGAAGTGAAATGAATCAAGACACTAAATAAAGCAACAAAACAAACAACCCCTCCCCCTTCTAGAACATCTCTTAATGGCAACCACAATTTGTGTAATGGCAGAATCATTTTAATATTTGTATATTCTACCTTTTGAATGGCCAGCTGCAATACTGTGTCTGATCTCATGAACCCTTTGGAACTAACTCCTATTAATAAGTTTGTACTTCTCATCAAAGCAATCACAATGTAAGAACATAAAGTACGGCCTGTTGAATCAGACTAGTGATCCATCCAGTCCACCATGCTGTTTTACGCAGCATTCCACTCACAATACCAGGCCATATTCCTGGCAGAATCATTTCACTTAGTCACAATGCATTTTAGTAAATGTCTGAAAAGTATTTTCTGTGGATTTGTTCAGATTGTTCTTAAGCAACATTAAGCCAAAATATCTACAAATCAAGACTACTGATTGGAATATATGCAAACTTTAGAAGAAAAGCTGAGTGTAAAATTGCTGAGGAGAGAGGGGAATCACTCCCCCCCCCCAAAAAAATCTCCCCTTCAATAATTTTCTAAGATTTCTTAGGGACTTAAACAGAATGATATCTTCCTTCCCCTCTGATGGCATGAAGCTGCTCTCAAAATTCTCTCACTACTGGAGGATACTGAGTCCTCATCAGAATGGGTTCTACAAAGGATTTTTTTTCTTTTGATTAATTTACAAATTTCTGTTCTTCTGGTTGACTGCGAGCTCCCGGATTAGGTGGAGTCTCCTACCTGTTCGGTGAGTGCCCCATTTAATTGCTTTCCTCATCTGCATAGGGATTAGATAAACTGGTAATCTAAAATATTTTTCTTTCGTCCTAGTGGAGGGCCATAGGTCAAGGGAAGGACTTGAAATCTGTTATATGGATTTGTTGGTGGGAAATGTTAAATATTCACCTAAAGGGTCATATCAAAATGGGAGCTTTGAAAAGAAAGAGATGGAGTTCTTCCAAATCAGAAGGCCCATGAGGAGTAGTGTAGTTGGGGGAAAGAGATTACTCAAGGGTCTTTTTAAAAAAAATATACCCACACAAATGTATACCTGTCATCCAACTTTACTTAGAATAGTAGCACATGAATTTGCTGATCACACATAGGACTGTTCGACAGAATACATTTTCCCCATGGGTATTTCAGTATTAAAGAAAAATGTATCTTACTGTGTGACAATCACATTTTGGTAACGGCATATTTGCTCGGAACCCACTACCAACTGCAGAACCCCCAGAAATGTGCATACCTGATAGAAAAACAACATGTACTGTCCAGCACATGCATATACTGCTCATCTAAGAAAACACAACATATGCTACATTTGCATGTTCTGCTTTTGTTTTGTTTTTTTACTTTGGGTAACTGTGAACTTTGCAGTTGAGAAAGTCACTTTGCCTTTAGTGAAACACTTAATGTTGATGACTTGAAAACTGTGGTCATTTGTCAAACAACAAGCAAAAACTTGGAAAGGAAAGGGGAAAGCAAGTGTGTGCCAAAACATCCTTGCTAACATTGCTGCCAAATTTCCTCAGCACATGCACATTTCGTCTTCCAAATGCTGACCCTTCCAACACATAACCTGGTCACAAGCATGCAGCTCTAAGAATATCTTGTGAGGAAGCTGTCTGGTTTGCATTATGAAAAGTTTATTCTGAGGGACATTTCCCATTTCAAATTCACCATTCACAATGCTCAGGGGGAGGATGACATTGTGGTGCAAATAACTACACATGTAATTTGTAAGGGCCAAAATTACTTCAAAGGTGATTGAGACTACAGTGCTTAACATTCATGCCCCAACATGCTAGCCCATGCTTCCCATGAAGAATGCTGTCCACACTTAAACCTGTACAACTTATACACATATAGAGCAATCCTATGTAGAGCTATTCTTGTATAAGACCACTGAAATCACTGGGCTTAGACTGGAGCAACTCTGTATGGGGTTTCATGCTTAGGATAATTGTTTAAAACAGAGAACACAAAAACTTGCACACTCAAACATAAAAGCACTTTCAGACAGTGCTTATTTTATAGGAGTTTACAAATCTATTAAAAATAAAGTAGATTCAGCTGTCCCCATTGGATTGCAAAAAAATTTCCAGAATTGGCACAATACTTTTAAAAATTAAAAAAGAGAGAAAAAGTGTAACAGTCAGGACAATAGGAATTACAAGAGATATGATGACCACTGACAGCATTAAAAGATATTATAGTAAGGCAAGTATTTTTTAATGATATACTAATTTTTTTGACTAAAAAACCCTATTATCAACAGTATCCAGTAATCTTGCAAAGAACCAGAGAGTGAGGTCCTAGTCAAGAGGTCTCTCATACACTGAAGTGTTCAAGGAATTCCTGAATAAACAGGTTTCTTCATTCACTTCAGTGGAAGGCCTAACTGCTGTACACAAATTCCTTCCCATGCACAGAGTTATCTTGAGCAACAGGGAAACCACCTGCAGCTTAAGTATGTGTGCTAGAGCTCACCAGGGATATGCTGGGTTGGTTTCTCACTTAGCAAGACACAAATGTTGGAGAAACAGAGGTTTGTTAGTTTTTCTTACCCTTCCATGCAGGGTACCAATCATAATTATTCCTCTGTCTATCTCATAAGAAATATGCTTGGCTTATTTATTTCAAACTTGTTATATTCTCCTATCTTCACTTGGCTTCCCACAGTATTAATTCCTCAAATACTCTATCAGTGCTGATATGAATTTGTCCACTGTGCTAAGTGATCTGTTCACATTCCGAACGTACAACACAGTCCTCAACAGAGTTACACCCAGTCCATTGAAGTCAATGGGATTCGAAGGGTATTAACTCCACCTAGGACTGAATTGCTAATCTGACTTTGAACTGCCTCCTGATTTAACTGTTGATTTGGCTTCTACAAACCCTCTCAAAAATACAACCAACCATCCATTTTTGTGGTCACTGCCCTGAAACAGATTTTATTATATCTGTGTTCATTCCTACGTTAAAATATTGTTCACTAAACATACCTTCTCATTTTCTCTGCTTTCATCTCTGCTATGACATACAAATAAAGGTAAAGATTGAAAAGAATACCCAAGACCATCTTCCCAAAACAACCCTTCAACACTAAAACCTCCCAGGGTCCTTTATTTTGTCAAGAAAATTAGAACCCAGCAGCATCACAGGTATACATCAGTCAGGTAACAAAAGAAGTGCCACATTCCTTACTCACCTACCTAGGATAGAGGATGCTAAGAGGATGGGGAAGAGATGACTCTTCCAGAACAGGGTATGAAGAGAGTTCATGAAAAGGTGGGGAAAAAAGACCAGGTGAGCACTGCCAAATTCTCATCTTAGTAAAGGCTATAAGATGGCAAGTGAAGCAAGCAAGGTGGCATTTGGGAGGCCAGAATATTATACTTTACCAGGGCATTACAGCAAACGTACAGTCAAAAAAATCAGATCTCTTTGTGTGCAAAAACTGCAAACAGCTTGAGAAATGAATGATGATATACAACAGCGCCCACCAACTCCTAATCAAAAATCATGCAAAAATCCATATAAGCTGAGAGTGGCTAGGGCTATGCTGGTACATGGGTATTTTATCAGTCACTGGGGCTCATTCCGCACATGCAGAATAATGCACTTTCAAACTGCGTTCAGTGCTCTTTGAAACTGTGCGGAATAGCAAAATCCACTTGCAAACAGTTGTGAAAGTGGTTTGAAAACGCATTATTTTGCGTGTGCGGAATGAGCCCCAGTGACTGAGAAAATACCAATGTACCAGCATAGCCCCAGCCAGGGATTCTGAAATTCTTCAGACCACTTAATACCTGAATAAAAGGGGACACAAAGTAAAACCAATTGCATTTGGAACCAAGATGGTGGGTGGGTCCACCACTTGACAAATAAAATCACATCTGGCACTTGTCTTCTTCTACTGCAGGCAAGCCCATCCTTATGCATCTTGTATTCATATTGCAATTTCACTTCTGTATTATTAATCGCACCGGAGCTTTTAAATAGTCATGCATTAAAATGTCAGAACCTCACCAAAATAAAAGTTTCGAAAATATTCATTCCAGTATGTTAAATGGCTGCCCCAGTAGACTGGCTGAAGGAAAGAAAAAATTTAAGAATGGATGCTGTACACCTTGCAATTGAAGAATATGAATGAGGTACAGCCAGGAATGAGCCATGTTTGCGTCACCACAATTCAATTTGGTGGTTTTGACATTCACTTTCTTGTAGCCACCATCACAAGCTTGGACAGCTGGCACAGCTGAGAAAGGCAGCAAGAGCTTCAGTACCTTTTTCTTTGGTGGGTGTCACCTGGTCTACCAGGCTTCCAAGAACCATTGGCGGTGTAGGCAAGCACCTGAGTTCAAATCACACCCTAAGCCTTGAACTCAGAAGAGTGTCCTAAGCAACTCACCATGTCTTGATCTTAACATCCTGTCTGTTAAATGATAATAGTATAAGGCTGGTATGAGGTATGAGCACTAACATGACAGAAAAAATCTAAAGAAGCTGCCTTTATTAAATAGCCATGGACGAGGACAGATTGTTCACCCTGAAAGCTTTTGCAAACCTCTGCTAGTGATACAGCAGTCTTCCTTGCAGGAAAAAAAAAGAATGAAAGAAAGAAAAACGAACTAGGCAAACCGCCATAGTCCTGGCCTGGGAAGGAATGTTTCAAAAGGCTCACTGAAATCAAAAATAAATAAATAAACACCATCCATGTTAAGGTAGGTTCATTGCTTTCCTTGCTAACAGTTCAGGACTGAGGTGTTCCCGGATGGTTTGTAATAAGAGCTTTCAGACCTAGTGGGAACCTGGCAAATATCACCATGAGCAACAATCACAGCTTTTTAAATAAACAAAGTACAGGAGAGAAGGAGAGCAGCAGACCCCCCCCCCCATCATCCAAATGACTTTCAAAGAAGATTCACATCAGACAGGAGGGAAAAGTAGCACAAACCGCAATGTTGTTGAAAGATAATAAGAGTAGAAACAAGCAGCTCTTACCTTGGCTTCACATTTCTTGTGACAGGAGAGGTTGCAACCTGTGAAGCAGAAAAAGGAGTGAGATGGAGGGAAGGAATTAAAAACCAGAATTCTTTGGTTCCAAACTGAAACATTTATGAACTGGGGAAGAAAAGGGGCCTCACCCAGGAAAACGGAAGCAGGGCAAGAAAGAACAGATGAGCAAATCCCCTCAGCCCCCTCCCCCCCAAAAAGAAAGAAAGAAACTAGGTGGTGTTACAAAAGGAGCTGCTTCAGGCTTTTTGAACGACTCCTGCAAGAAGGGGGGGGGGGGAGAAGAGCTGCACGCCACACACAGGAGGGAGGGAGAGAAAGCAGAGGGAGGGAAAAATAACCCTCTCGGCACGCTGGCACCCAGCCAAAGATAGCCCAAGCTGCACAGGTACGGCAAAGCGCGCCAACCCGCACCTACAACTCCAGTCCCGGGAATAATACTAAGCACATTGTTTGAGAGCTGCCTGCCAGCCCACTGCGCTGTCAGAGGCTGCCCTGAGGCTCTGCATTTTTTTCCCTATTTCCACCCCCCCCCCCTTTCGTGACTAAACTTTACACATGCACACACACACACACACACACACACACACACATGGGCTGAGCCCTCCCTCTTTTGGGGAGTCATGTTTCTAAGTCGTTAACTCCAACAAGAATGTTGAAAATGTACAGGCTGTGCTCCCCTCCTCAGGAGGCAGCATCACTTTACGGTTATATGAATTTGGAACAGGACCAGGAGAAGTGTGTGTATATTGTCGAGGGGGGGGGGGCGGAAATGATCTTCACCCTTTCCCTGGCCCAAAAATCTGGGTTATAAAACAAAAGGATGTGCTTGCTTGGTCTGATTTTCCCAACCTACTTTGCTTTCCTTTTGTTCAACTTCATGTTGCAAATTGTCAGCAGGCAGCAAGACAGCAAAATGATTATTTTATGATGTTGGGGACATTTGTTAAGTAGGGACATTAGTAATGCCCTTCTGTGCCATCAGCACAAGAACCCTGGGTGGTAAATCATTATTGTCCCCATTTTGCAGATAAAGAACTGAGGATGAATGAACAGGGCTCGACATAGGATAGCCACTAATGATTTCAAGCCAAGCTCCAGAGTCCTGCAGTGCAATCCTAAACACAGTTACATCTTTCTAAACTTACTGAACTTGTTGGATTTATAAATTCTGCTTATGAGTGCACTGTCAGTCTACTAAATCAGCCAATAAAAAAACCCAGCTTCCTAGACACACCAAGAACCAACTAAAGAAGTTGATTTAAAAGCACCAAGTGTGAGGTTAGGGTTACCAACAGAAACAAAACTTCCACATTATGACTTTCTTAGTATCTGTGAACACAATGCAAAGATCACTATTCTACACAATCAAACCTAGAGTTGCCAACTCCAGGTTGGGATACTCCTAAAGACTTTGGGGTGGAGAATACAATCCCCAAGTGAGATGTATCTAGAGCTACCAAGCTCCCAGTTTTTTGGGGGGCATGCCTCACCCTAAGCTCCCACTGCCCACAGCCACTTCAAGTGGGCCATGTTGCCAGGGCTTTAAGCTTTCTCCTGCCACCGCTCCAAGTGATGCTGAGAGAAAAATAATTTTTAAACTCTGGCAATGCTCCAGCATGATGTCATAACTTTTGGGGAAAGCTTGGAAGTGAAAGCAAGTAGCTCCAGGAATTTCCAAGAATTCCTAGAGATACCTGCATCACTTCCAGGTTTTCCCCCAAAGTGATATCAGCACACCAGCAATGATGCCCCTTATCATGTCCTCTATCCTCAATGCTCCTGCCCATTGCCAGGCTCGGACTGGGAATCCTAGGTATGCTACCATTGAATCTGCTTTCCAAAGCAACCATTTTCTTCATGGGAACTGATCCCGGTAGTCTGGAAAACAGCTGTAATTCCAGGAGACCTCCAGGCCTATCTGGAGGCATGCAACCCAACTCTACGGTCACAGAAGACCAGCTGCAATCTTGACCAAAAACCTGCTGCTGCTTCATTGCCATTCCATTGTATTATAAAACAAAGGAAGGCAGCAATGCAATAATTTCTATTTACTTGCCAAAATCATTTTAATTAGAACAATCGTCAATAGCTAAACACTGAAGCTGGTAACACTTTAACTAGAAACCAAGCATAAATTCTTGTTGCACAGACAACACAGACTGGCTTTATTGCTGGGTGGGGACCTGAAACAAAGTCTCTCCGGCCCAAGTCCAACTCTCTGCCCCTCAAGCCACAGGCTCTGATTTGGGGAAAATAAGAGGGATACTTTAAAGCAAACTATTCACTGAAGTTATACAGGTAAATCTCCCTGGTAGTGTGCGAAGGGGGGCAGGGGGCGGGGAGAGAGAGAGAAGAATTAGGGGAAATGCTGTTTCTTTTCAGCAGTCTCCTCCAGGCCTGAAACTTCTAATAACTTAGTTCCAAGTTCAGCAAAGAGCAAGTTCAGGTGCATTCCTTTTCCTCACCTATAAGATTCTGAGGGCATGTTCGGTTTGCCAAATGGCAGAGTAGCAGCGTGAAGGACTCAAAGGGGGCTATGTGTATTTAAAAGTACATTCCCTGAAATGTTCCAGTCTGGGAGAGGAGGAGGGAGCCTTCATGCACATAACTGTAAACACATTCGTGGAATTTCATGGGGATGCCTCATGTGCAAGAGAGCACAATAGGGGGCCCAAATACCACATAGGCTCTGTCTGCTTTGCCTCCCCCAAGCCTGCTGGGCAAGACTTGAGTTTCTGCTAAAATCACTTTCCAGCAGCCTGTGTTCATCCCCTTCTGCTGCCCCAGGATGGAGACTTCCCTGCTTTCTGGGTCTAAAACCATGTTCAGAAGTATTAACTCCTGGGGTCTATGACCAGTCTATGGGAATACAGGAAAGCTCAGAATTTCATTTACAAAGCTATATTAAAAGTGCGTAAAGTAGTCGGGTTGCAGAAATCTCAGAAGCCAGAGAAGTGGATGACTAAAATTTCCAAGGCTTGAGTATAGGTCTCCAATACCCTATATAGCTTCTCCTACAGTACCATTACTAGCAAACCAGGAATAAAATATGCAAAATAATAAATATGGGACACCAAATTATGCGAAATGAGAGAAATTATGCATGCTTACTGAACTGATCCCATAAAAGCTGCAGAATCCAAAATTTTTTGGCATGGCAATTTTTGTTGGGATTGTTTAGTATGGAGTACACACACATACACAGAGGCCTGCCAATGAGGAACAGACAGAGAGTAACAGGCCAAGGACAGCAATCTGCTTGCCAGGTTCATTCTAAGGCAGTGATTGCCAACATGATGCCCATGAATACCTTATTTACCGGTATTTATTTGTTTGTTTGTTTGTTTGTTTGTTTATGGGATTTTAAAACCGCCCAATCCCCGAAGGGCTCTGGGCGGTGCACAACACAGATTCCACATACGATATATACAAAAACCCTATTAAATTAAAATGCCCATCAATGCAGCACCTACTTCTTTCTTCCTGCAGTACCTCTTCCCAAAAGCAAACAACCAGACCTGGCTTTCCTCCATCACACTGGAGTGGGAGGTGATTTTTTTTAATGAGCCCAGGAGTCATCACCCTCATGTTTGGCTGGCACCCATGTTCAGAAACAACTGCTTCCACCACAGGAAAATGCTTGACAGAACCCCCAGCATCCTGCAACTGGACTCATCCCTCTTAGAAGTGATTTGGAATTTTCCCACACCTGATGGCAACCATTTTTTGTAGTCCTCACTACTTGATTTTTCAAAATTTTGAAAGCACCCACAGGTTCTGTGAGGTTGAAGACTCCAGCTGCTGGCCACAACAATAATTTTTAACATCACAGAAAATACACAATGAGGACATTGCTGTACTATTCCCTGAAGGTTCAGAAAACAAAATCTTATAGGTAAAGAACAGAAGTTTTAACAGATGATGTTGAATGTTTTTGAGAGGATGGTTCATAGTTTTGGTCTAACAGAGAACCAGCCCAGCATGCCCAACTGTGGCCTAGTACACAATTACGTAATGTTTTATGCAGAACTTTGTGGTCTATCAATTATACATCTCCAGCATGAGCCTACCTATTAACTCTGATGGTCAATGGAGGCCTTAAACACAAGAAGACCTTTTTTAGCCATTGCCCCAGGTCCCTGGAACTCCCTCCCCTGCAAATCCTGTTTATCTTCACCACATCTGTTAGTGCACAGTGAAAGCTTTTGGGGTTGATTTATTTAGGAAGGCATTTGGCCTGCTGAAGAATTAGATTGCCAGCTGCTACTCACTCACTGTTAGCTTCTTCTCCAGGATTTTCTTCTAAGGTTTATATTTTTATGTTTTATGACTCACTGCTTTTATTATACAATTTTTTAAAGGGCTGTCAGATGCCTTGGTTATTCGAGTGATAAAAACTGAAAATAATTATAATACAACAGTCATGTTCAAAAACATGCCTCTGTTTCCTGATGGATTTCTGGAGAGGCTCTCATTAATGAACAACTTGTCCCCGCCACAAAGGTATTTACATGCAATTTCTTTCTTTTTTAATTCTGGCTGATCTTGTGTATTGATAAAATGAGCAGTGAATGAAACTAAAATTCCAATGCACTTCACTGCTCAATTTTTTTAAGTCCAAAGCAAACTTTCCCTTCATTAAAACAATTCAAATATAGCCTACAGTGAACAAATCCCAGTCTGATTATTGCATATTTCCAATTTCCAAAGCATTTCACAAACATTATTTCAACAATATTTATAACAGCCTTGTGAGGAAAGCCATTATGTCTATCTTCACTTGAAAGGAAGACAAGGGCAGCCCCATCTAATGGGCTGGGCATCCAGCCACAGCTGCGCCAGTCCACCTCTCCCAAGGAGTCTCCCATTGGGCTTCATGGACTTAGTCCAAAGCTCCAGCCACCAGTGCAACAGGGGCAATGACCTGGGAGAAACTAACTAGCATTGGTTCCTTCCCCTTGTATACTCCTGGACTGCCCCGCTATGCTGGTAAAAATGGTAGAATGCTGGCACAGTGTTTCGTGCTGCTGCATCCCACTGCTGTGGAGGGCAGACCTCAAGCAGATTTGCCCTTCTGCTTGGGCAACTGCCTGGGGAGGGCAAATCCCTGCACCATTCCTAATAGCAGATCTCCCCCTTAGTACAGGGCCAGAAGTCTTCACCTAAAGCCACCAATGAACCTGTGGTACAGGGGAGATTTAAACCAGTGACTTTCTAGCTGCACCAGCCCTATTCTAGCTTTGCTCTTTAAAAAAAATCAATATCAAACTACATTTTTGGTACACAATAATGCCTTTGTTCATATTATGTGTTTAGGAAACAGGTGATCATAGCTAAGTCAACATATGGAGACCCCCATAATTCTGTACATAATTTCTTATTACGTTTACAATAGTTTACACTACAATTTTGTTTTCATGGAAAAAAAACTTCCATTGCCATCTAACTCTTTCCCAGGGACACGGTCCATATAAGACTCTGGCTTTTATTATAGTTATGATGCTACAGCAACATATTGATAGGGACCAACTCCTACTTTAATCAAAGTACATTTTTCCCTGTCCGTATTGATCCATCCCTGACTGGTATAGGGCCCTTGGGAGACCAGTCAGCAGTAATACCTGAGCAGATCTGCATTCCACCTGTATCTCTATCACTTTAGGGGGCTACATTTCTAGACCGCTGTACTATGAAGTTCAATTCCTTCTCTTCACCGCCCCCCCCCCCCCCCGGCGCTAAAATTTTGGTGCAATGCCAGCAAAGCCCTGGGTTGGGTCAAGTTCAATCACCCCAGAGCAGTTTACATTGGCAGCTGAAGCCCTTGCCAGAAACAGCATCTGCTACTTTGATACACAAGACAGCCATTGTTCTTAGCAAGGGAAGGTTACAGGAGCAGGGGCTTGGTGTACAGGATATGTTACCTTTGCATTTTTAGGCCAAGATTTGAACAGTAGAGAAAACTTGGCATATCAACTAGCAGGCAGGGAATGAGAGCTGGGCTTCTTGAGATCTTCTCACCCTTCTCTGTCCTTTTCCATGGAGAGGCCTAGGACAAAAATGCAGCCAAGCCCAGACTTGTCAAGTGTACTGTTCTGGAAGGAGGCTATCAATATCTGAGCTGATCTGCACCTCCTCCAGTTTCTGAATCTTACCACTCTTAAGTTTGCCTTTGTCCTCAAAGGTGTTTTTTTTTAAGTGATCAAATGTTGATCCCTTTGTTGTGGTTAGCTAAACAGCGTGATAGGCAGCAAATGTAAGCTTTGCAAGGGCTGAGTTGCTAAATCAAACAAGAGTACCACAAACAAGTGACTGTCTTCATAAGGAACACACATATTATATGTTGCCTTTGCAACAGATTCCCTGCAAGTCACTGAAGGTTAGAGAAGAAGAAATGAAGACTTGCAAATTTACTCAGAAATTCCACCAAATTCAGTGGGACAATCTTAAGCAAGTGTGCCCAGGATTTCAACCTTAGAAATCTTGTTAATTTTTTAAAAATGTAACAGCACGAAGTATCTTGAAAGTTTTGCTTGCAAGAAAGATGTATGAATTAAACTGGAACATACAACATATTAAAGAACCAGCCTCTGGGGGGTGGGGGCTGCCTTTACGTGCTGCATAAGCCTAGGGGTTGGAGGACTTTGGGGTCCAGAATTATTAGTCCACACTTACTGTAACTTATTCCTTAAAGTTTAACAGTTCTAGAAAACAGCAGCATAAGTCCATGCTGTAGTCTACAATCTCCCTTTAAAGGGCCCTGCCCAAACCATCTAGCCTTCCTGATGCTTCCCACTTTTTCAATGCACCAGCAATGGATTTCAGTACATTTCTGTCTGGATTCTGGCCTGGATTCTGGCCTGGCAGAACCGCCTTGATTGCCCAGACAGCCTTCATCGGGAGAGTGATGGGGAAGTGCATCCCGGTTGATTCCTCCCTGGACCTCTTGTCAGTTTTATCCCATCAGCTATGGTGTCCTTCTTGAGAGGCTGGCTGGGGTGGGAGTGGGGAACAGCACTCTTCTCCGGAGCTTCTGTTCTTACTTAACTACCCAATTCCAAAAGGTAGTGCCAAGGGACTCCTATTCAGCCTATGGAATATGCGGTCCAGAGTCTCTTAGCATCCATTTTGTCTCCCATGTTGTTTAACATCTACTTGAACTCACTTGGAGAGATCATCCAGAGACTTAGAGTTCAGTGCAACCAATATGCACAAGCCATCTATTTATCTTCATCATCTAATCCAGGTGAGTCTAAAGGAATCCTGAAGAAGGTAACGCTATGAAGATCAACTGAGGGCATACTGAAATCACATTCAGGCAGGACTGAGAAATCATTGGTAAGTGACAAAGCTGTTCAAGGACTGGGGAGTCAACCAGCCTTGGATGGGGCTTCACTCCTGCCAAAGCAGCAGGTTTATTGCTTGGAGAACTGCTGGGTCCTGGCCAACAGCTGAAGACTCAAGTTTCTGCTGTAGCATGTAGCACCTTCAACCAGCTTTGGGTGACACATCAACTATATGACCCTTCCTTGAAAAGCATGATTTGGCCACAGTGATACAGATTCTGATCACATTCCAGGTACATTAATGTACTTTCTTTTGGGCTGCCTTTAAAAATTTACTGGAAACTTAAGTTGGTCCAAAATACAGTTGCCAGGTGATTGATGGAAGCTCACTCCAAAGTGAAAGATCTGCACTAGCTGCCCTGCCTATCTGTTTCTAGTTCTAACTCTTAAAGCCCTAAATGGCTTTGGGCCAGGAGACTTGTGCATATTGTGAAGCACAAACAAGTTAAGATCGTCTTCCCAAGCCCTGTTCTCTGTGTTCCTGTCTTCACAAATGGGATTGGTGGTAACCAGTGATAGGGCTTTTCCAGGGGTGGCACCTCATCTTTGTAATGCCCACTCCCATGAGGCTCACCTGGTACTTATATTTGTTTTAGGCACCAGAATAAAATCTTGCTTTTTACCTAGGTTTTTAACTCTGTTTCATCTCTTAAATATTTTACATTCTGCTTCTGGCAGCATTTTATCTACAGCATTTTAGACTGTTCAATGTCTATTTTATGCTGTTATGCCCTGACTGTTTAATGAAGTTGGCTTGTTTTTAATGGTTTTTTAATTGTCTTAATTGCAAGCTTCCTTGAGCAGGTCACTGGAAAGGTGGCATAAATATTTTCTTAAAAAATAAATGGATACAGACCAATGGATTCCACAGTGAGCTTCCCAATGTTACAATCCTCATAAGAAGCAGAGAATTTCACAGAATTCTTTTATAAATGTTCGCAGCTGAGCCACCCAGCTTGATCTCTTTTCCCTCCAATATCCCAGTTATCTATACCACGAAGACTCCAGAACTCCACGTTCCATGACATAGTTTCAAAAGCCAGAATTATGCAAAACAATCTCCTTTCTTTTCTAAGGTTGCATGATCCATCTTGACTCAGATATAAGTTCCCCCGATTTTAATGAGACTTGTCAAATAAACATACACTAGCGGGAGGCCTGCAAGGAATCATAGTGAGGGGAATAATATGAAAACCTACCCATGCAGCACAAAAACTCCCCCTCCAGGAGTCTCTGCATTCTCAAGATCTTGAGATGGCTGATTTCACTGAAACTCTCCATGACCTCGGACAATAAGGCCAGTGTTTAGGTATCCCCTTCCACCTTTGGAGTTAACTGACAAAGTCATAGTTTCTGTCAGCTAACCTTGACAGTTGGTGGGCTGTTTTTGCTGCTTCATTATTGGCATAGTTACTAGTCAGTTTTCCACTAGGTATAATAACAGGATTTCTGCTTCAGAGTTGTTCTTTTTGAGTATATGCAGAATACTGAGAGATACTGGGAGCATAATTCTGTAAAACTGTATTGAAAAAAAATCCAGTTACTCTTATCAGCTGAAGATCAGGTTTCCAAAAGAAAGTGCTAAGCGAGCCCAGCAAAGAGGCTTACTGGTTTCACTTTTAAATCCAAAACAGACCATTGCTATGGAGAATTCTTCACAACCAGTCTGAATCCCATTGCTTAGTAGCTGCTTCCTCTTTCGGTGTCTGCCACTTTTGTTTGTTTTTCCTTTCCCCACCTCCAACATCTTTTGGGGAACCAATGACAGAAAGTCACTACTTGGAAAAAGAACATCAAAAAGGAAGGATAATAATCAAGAGCTTATTTATTTTAATGCTTTTTGTACTACCTTCCCAAAACAGACCACGCAAGTCAGTTTACAAATATGCCAAATCTAGGACCAGCCTGGAAAGCAGACAAACCTGATGCCAGGACAAAGCTGAAACACTCTTATGCTGAGCTGCAGTCAATCCTTAGGCTGATGCAGCATCCTTTGATGGCACAGCTGTGTCAGTAATTGTCCCTTATTTATTTATTAAATTTGTATCCCACTCTGGACAAATGGCAATGGTGCTGGGAAAAGAGAACTTGAGGCACAAGCTCAAGGCATGACAGAGAGTTCGATTGCTCAGTGCACTATCATGAGCCTATCTACCAACGCTTCAAACAGTAACAATTCCTGCAAGACTAGAACCATATGGCAAGTTTTTCCCAGCCAACAGGAAAAACCAGACTGCAGTCAAGGCAGCCTTTGTGCAATGGCAATTACCTAGAGTCAACAGGGTCTTGTTATTTAAAATATTGAGAGAGGGGGTCAGTGAGTAAGATATGCTTATACTTTTTGGGTCTATCTAGTCCCCACAGTAGAAAAGATTAGAGTAATTCAACTCCTCATCTCACTAAGAACAGTGTAGAAGTAAGCACAGTTTGTCTGATGTGAACTCACTTATCTACAGGAATATATTGAAAGGCTTTAGGGTCTTTACTTCCTAGATTGTAGTGACGTAGCTGCGCAAAAAAAACCCCTTTTTAAAAAAAATTTCACCCCAACACAGTGCAACAGCCAATCAGGATGAGGAAGAAAGAGCCACATGATCGTGGGGATTGCTGCACTGTTTGAAAGTGTGATAGACATGGATGTCCTCATCCCACACACGCTGCAGTGGGGAGGGTGAAATCTCGATGAAAAGGTGTTGATTCTTTTGAAACATGGTTGTATCTAGATTTAATTTCTCAGTGGGGAAATGGCCAGTGACTGCAACCCTGTTCTTGCATAGTTCTATGAACTGTGTGTCTCAGGTTTATTACACACTGGTGGTCTGTATTGAGTGTCCATCCCCTTCAGATTGGATTCTTGGTTACGCACTAATTGTAGCCTCTTCGGAACTCACCAGAGCTCAGATCAGAGTTGACTGTTGGCTTCCAAAAGCAGGCAAAGTGCAACTCCTTCCCCTCCCCCTTCCCCCACAGAGAAAAGGAAGGGAAGGAGCATATGTTTAACCTGCTTCAACTTTGATCACCCCTCCTCACCTTTCCCCCTCTCCCTTCACCCATCAAATAGCAGTTCATCCATTCTTTAGGCAAGCACAGTGGTTGAAAAAGTTTCTCTCTTGCGGGGAAATGGTGGGCAAGCAAAATGACTGCTGCCTCAGCTGGGGACACTCCCAATAAGTGTGATTCTCCTCAGTAAGTGCACAAATTATTCACACACAGTAGTTGGAATATAATTGCATTGTATGTCTGTAGCTTATTTGCAACACAAAAGATGAAGTTTTTCACATGCACAAGTTCCCTTTGAAACTGTAGCATTTTTCTCCATGCCAATGATAACCTTGAATGGATGTGTTTGTTTTCAGAGCTGAGGAACTCAGGTTAGCTGTTGCTGGTGAGTCTGCATACTTGACAAGTCAGAGACTGTTTGGGCAGCAATATTATTTACATATAGGTAATGTACCCAAGAGGCACTCAAGGGAAACGTGGGCTTGGATCCTATGCCTTGCTTCCACGAGCTCTCTTCTTGGTTCCCTGCAGCATGCTTCTCTCATGCTAGGAACTTTGTGGCTCCTTCTGAGCCACTGATCTTCCATGAGCAGGAGGAACTAGCACCAGAAAAAAACATGGGTTTTGCATGGTGGAGGAACATCTGTGCAATGGACACAGAGAAATGCAAGCAGAAATGAGGTAAAGAAATCTAAGCCACAGTAACTGTATGCTTGCCCTCTAAAGTTAGCTGTCCAGTTTGCCTCAATGGGGTCAATAGCAAGACTGAAATCAGGGAAGGCCACTTTTAAACCCCTCCCCTTCTTTTATGTTGCAATGCTGATCCAAACTGGGCCTTTGCTATTGGGGGGGGGGGGGTAAATTGGTGATCCATTCATGGAAATTCCACAACACATCTGGCTTGGTCGTCACTTTAAGAGCCACTGGTGATACTGCAGGCTCAGAGAATCAAAGGCTACCCTGTTTATACTGCAATATTATAGCCTGTATCTTCCATCCAAGGCTATGTACCCAAGAGGTACTCAAATGGGAGCATGTTGATAGGTTCACAGAATCCAAATAGTTGGACAACTGCCAAGAGGTTGTCCAAATTCCCAGAAGTGCCCCAGTACAAAAGGCCAAGGAGAGAAAAGTTGCTAAAAGCACCAGCCTTATTCCTCTTAGATTCCATTTATTGTTTTCTATAGCATTTTAGTTTGGCAAAAATCTTACCATTCTTATCTGGAAATGAACCATTATGCCCTCCTGGGAGAAGAAAAAGCACTCTGGAATTATAGGCATCTGAGAATTTCTCTACAAACATTCATATTTGTTAATAGTTTACTCAAATTAAACTCTCATTTCTGATGCAGTCCAGTCTCTTGCAATGTACTTAATGACTTAGAAATGTTTGCAAACAAAGCCAGCAGCTATTAGCTCTGAAACAGATCAGGAAGCAACAAATGCTATTTAGAGATCACATGAGACAAGGCATAAACAGGCAAAATACGGGAAGCCAGTGCTGTTTAGCTGACACAATGTTTGATCTGGATTTTTAAAGAGCTAGATTCAAACCCCTGCATTGCAAACCCTGTTGTGACTAAAAGAGTCACAAAAGGCTGGCTTTCACTTGCACGTTCACCATTGGACAACAACGTTGAACAGCAATAACTGTTAGCATTTACAGAGCATTTTCAGCATTCCATTATCCCGTCATAATCGTTACAACATCCCTGTTAATATAGGTAAACATTATTGCAGATGGAGAGGTGCTGAGACCATTTGCATAAGGCTATTTAATGAGTTTGTGTCGGAGGAAAGATTTGAACTGGGCACTTCTGGGCTCATTAGCTTAGTCAGTATGCTATACCAGCTCTCATTGACAATGTATTTGCATAAATGAGCCATTTCAGATACAATCAGAGGCATATCTGCCCAGTGAAGAGGGGCTGGAGACCAACTTGCAAGTAAGTGGGATTTACTTGCGAGTAAGGCACGCTTACTCATGAGTAAACGGGGCATCGCATGCAGGGGGCGCTCGGAGCGGGTTTTGCCTCCAGGTGCTATCTTTCAAACATCAATCACCTGGAAACACAATCAATTAACACATTGCTCATGTAATGAGAAATCTAGCTGTGTACCTTCATATGTGATCCAGCTTTTAATGGGGCAAGACCTTCGAGAGAGTCTCAGCCTAACTGACCACACAAGATTGTTGTGAGGATAAAATGGAGGCAAGGAGAATTATGGAAGCCACTTTGAGGCCCCCTGAGAAAGGTGAGATATAAATGAAGTAAATCAATGAATTTTGGTTCCTCAGTCTGTAAAATATTAGTTAAGAAGACTTTTCTCATTGGCATGGGTAGAAAAATTGTAAAATTCTGCACATTTAAAATTACTGCTTATCTGATAAATTATGAATCATCACTTTATTCAGCACCAAATAGGCTTAACAAAAGCACCTGCTACAAGGTGTTGATTCCCACATTTTAAGGAGGAGGGAAGTACTGCCTCACCAAACTTTTTGAGTTCTTCAAGAAAATAACCAAACATGATAATAGTGACTTGGCAGACATTATATAGGTGAGCTTTCAAAAGGCTTTTGACAAAATGTGACATCAAAGACTTGTAAGCTTAGCAGTCATGGGATAAGGGAATGGATCCTCTTATGGATTAAAAACTGGCTAAACAAAAGGAAGCAGAGAGTAGGAATAATCAAACAGTTCTCATAATGGAAGGAAGAAGTAGCAGAGTCCTACAAGGATAGCTACTGGGGGTAGTGATATTTAATTTAATCATAAATTAGCTGGAACTGGGGTGAGAAGTGTACTGGCCAAGTTTACAGATGGCACAAAATTGTTCAGCATTATGAAAACCAAGGATGACTATGAAGAGTTTCATGAGGATCTCCACAAATTAGATAAGTGAATAACAATATAGGAAACACAGGTCACTGGAACACTGGAAGCACACTGGAACAAAAAATCCCAGCTTCAAGTATATGCGACTAGGGTATGAACTTTCTGAGACCATGACAGAAAGAGAGTTTGGGGTCATAATGGATAGCTCAATGAAAGTGTCAACCCCACTAAGCCACATTAATGAAAAAGGCAAATTCTAGACTGGGGATTATTAGGAAAAGGGTTGAAAAACAGCCAATATTATAATGCCCCTGTATAGACCTATAGTGCAGCCTCATTTGGAACAGTGTGTGCAGTTATGGTCACTGCATCTCACAATGTACATTGCAGAAGTGGTAAAAGTACAGAAGAGGGCAATCAAGATGATTAATGGTTTACAGCAACTTTCCTATGAGGAAAGGTTGAAGAGTCTGGGACATTTCAGTTTAGAAAAGAAATGCCCAGGGGCAGGAGTATGACATGACAGAGGTTTACAAAATTATGCATGTGTTAGAGAAGAGTAGACAGAGAAATTTTTCACCCTCTCCTAAAATACTAGAACTCAAGGACAACCAAAGTTGATGGGTAGTAGATTCAGGTTGGAGGGGGGGGGGGGAGAGAAAATACTTCTTTACTGAACAAATGATTAAAATGTGGAATTTGCTACCAGAGGATGTAACAAAGGTACAGGCGGCTTTAAAATGGGATTTGACAGATTCATGGAAAATAAATCTGTAATTGATTATTAACTTTGTTGACCAAAGGGAATCTTCACATTCACAGGCAATACCAATGCCAGGAGGAAATATTGGGGGAAGGCCTCTGCCTCAGTCCTGTTGTTGGTCCTCCAGAATATTTGGTTGGGCACTGTGTGAGACAACATAATGGACTACATACGCAGTGTTTTGCCTGATCATATCAATATTAGGGCCAAACTGGGCAATCTCCTGCACATTTTCCCTTTGTAAGTAAGCACCTACAGAAGGATCTGATTAAGATAGGACTAGTGTGAGTGGAGAATCCTTTCCTCATGCATCATGTTCTCCAGCCTCAAATATCCCTTCTGGGTTGGTCTGTAAGGGGTGGGAGAGGGCAGGCAGAGGAATGGGGGAGGTTCTGGCAGGCCCTGGCTTCATCTTTGAAGGGTGGGGGATGGCAGGCAGGGAAAGGGAGGATTCTTCCAGGAACTGTAAGATGGGAGATGGTGAATGAGGGGTTGGGGGTGGGAGAGAGGAGACAGAGGAGTGGGGAGGCTTGAGCCTGGCTGGCTGGGCAGCAGCCAGTTAATACTCACAGAAAATCATTAAATAAAGGTACAACATTTTAAGTGGGAATGCAGCACTGAGGGGCAGGCATTGAAGGCTGTTTAATTGAAGTTACATGACTTCTTTCCCTTTCCTATTCACTTGGAAGGGAACTTTGGCTGCTCACAAGAATACTATTGCTCACGAGGACTGAACATGCAGGCCCTGCACTGCACTGCAGAAACATAACAGGTTGGAGAAAACTTTTGAACAGCCTAGATTTCCAAGCAGTGACTGGTGGCTTAATCAGTCCTCAAGCATTCCCTGCCTCTATGGTTGTTTCCTGCTTCAGAGAACACAGGAAGCCGGCATTGTTGAAGTCTCAATAAGCATTTCCGCCCTGTCTGAGACATCGGAAAGCAAACTGTGCACCTGACCAGGTCTGATAAAAAGAACTTGGCTGAACACATCAGCACAAGTTGCTGCCCAGTAACTTCCACCTGATTTCTATCAGCTGTGTCAGACTGACAGCGTGAACTGCTGGGATCTGCATTGGGCCACCGCACTCTTTCCGGAACACGTGTAGGTCTTGTTTGTGTCACGTGCAAGATAAGAATGTATCCCTGCAAGACTCTTCTGCTCAGCTTTCATTGCTCACACCATCAAAACTCCTGAAACAATCTGGGCACATTCTGGTGGGAAGTTCAGCGCAGCAATTCTTAATGGCAACCAAGCAAAGCACTATAGGAAAGTAGGAAACAAGGCTATTTTTAAACTAAATCTGTAATAGTCTCTGGATTTCACCCCCCCCCCCCAATTGCTTTGCATTCTCTAGAAATTACTGAGAGGCAATTCATACAACTACTGTGCCCTTGGTGAGCCAATTATGTGAGTGACTATTATGTTGGCAATCAATCCACTTCAGGACATTTTGGAAGGTATATGAAGTAAGTGCCCTGAGCACTTTGCAACACTTTGCTCACCAAAAAAAAACATACCTTGCTCAACCAGCACAACCTATTCATGAGTTCCATCTTGGATCAGTTCAACTTGCCCTCACTATTCACTGCCCAACCTGAGAATTGAGTTGGGCAGCTTTCAAGATGCACAACAGCCATGGCAGGTAAGTCATACAAATGTATGTCTTGTAGTCACTACTGCACCTGCACAGTAGGTGAAACTGGTTTCCATGCAGGGTCATTGGCTGAGTCAGAACCTTGAAGTGAACAGATCTTACGACATATTTGTGCCTATGCAGCAGAAATCATAATCGAAATTGCCTGCCTTCTGGGATGCTTTTAGTACAACACATGTTAATGCAGACTCCTCTTGCAAGGCATCCCTTTATTGTTTTTTGAATACAAGTGATTTATTTCAGTGATATGAGAGGAAAATAAATTAAAACTCCCATGAGGTTGTGTGAGAATGTGCATGTACAAACTGCTCTAGATCCAAAAAACTCAACAGTCATTAATGCTCAAACTGTCCAACATACTAGATCAGTGATGGCGAACCTTTTCGAGACCGAGTGCCCAAACTGCAACCCAAAACCCACTTATTTATTGCAAAGTGCCAACACGGCAATTTAACCTGAATACTGAGGTTTTCGTTTAGAAAAAACAGTTGGCTCCGAGGCGTGCATTACTTGGGAGTAAGCTTGGTGGTAGTCAGTGGCTTTGCTTCGAAGCAACCATGCATCTCTTCCAATGTGTGAATCATGACCCTAGGAGGGTTTACTCAGAAGCAAGCCCCATTTCCAGCAACCGAGCTTACTCCCGGGTAAAGGATTGTGCTTTTGTTCTTCACATGAAAATCAGTGGGGTTTAACAGCGGTTAACAGGGTTACCTACACTGCTTCCCCAAAACTTGGTCTTAGGTTTAACACTAATAATTGAGCCCAGCAGCCCAGGCCAGCCTAGATGTGGGGAGGAGGGGGCACTCTGTTTGCTCATGCCCACAGAGAGGGCTCTGAGTGCCACCTCTGGCACCCGTGCCATAGGTTCGCCACCACTGTACTAGATGGTAATCTATCAGGAGTGCTTGGATTCAGTCTTCTTGCATGGGGATTGTACTCGATGGCCCTTGTGGTCTCTTCCAACTCTATGATTCTATGTTATCTCTGTAATTCTTTCTTTAACAATGGTGTCAGTGCCTCGCAGTGGGAGGAAAGCCAGTGGTGGGATTCAGCAGGTTCGCACCACTTCGGCAGAACCGGTTGCTAAAATGGTGCTTGTAAATAACCAGTTGTTAAATTATTTGAATCCCACTACCAGAACCGGTTGTTAAATTATTTGAATCCCACCACTGTAACTTCTGTCTTCAACACAACCATACAGTCTACATTCCAAGCCTTACAGAGTTACTAAGGCAGGGTAACTCTGCATATAAGATAGCACCAATAATCACCCATTGACTAGTGCCTGTGACATCAGTAGTGAAGAACAGCCCCGTGTCAACATCATTTTGAGAACTTCTTAAAAGTTTTATTTTAGTGTTGTATATTTGAATTTTGAACTAAAGCACAAAACTATTTCAGAAGTTTAAAACCAAACAAGGATACTTCTTCACAGCTGCAATTCCTCAGCATTTTATAAATGTTCTCCTTTTGGTAAATTTTGTTCTCCTTCTCTAACATTGGATTGCTATACATTCTCTTTAAGAGAAATATTGCATTAAAGCTCATGCAAATAATGTATTTCTGTGCTGGCGCAGGAATGGAACTTCGATGGTGAACTTGGTTGAATGTAGGTGAAGCAACACATTGACTGTTGAATGGTGATGATCATGACATAAGATCATGCTGCCAGCCAAACCAGCAGATGTTTGAGCACACCTAGTATGAAGCCAGAGTCTGTGCAGATGAGTTTCTCATATGCAAGTTCATTACTATCTAATGACTGCAGTGGGCTCACCAGCTACAGAGAATATGTGAAGGCCCTCATCTACTTAGTATTTTCAAATTATTACTCTTGCATGGAATTCATAATTTCCAAGGGAGAAGGGAAGTACAGAAATTGGGGTGGAGGGACCTATTCCTTCCCAAACAGACAACCTCGTCCCCCAGACATTTTCTGCCAAACTATTAAAAATAAATCCTAGACTCTGGCTGTTTAATCTGACTCTAAGGAACAATGCCACAACTTGCAGGGAAAATCCTCCTAATGTTATTGGGTGAATAGAAGCTTTAAAAAAAGATCAGCATCAGGGTCTGGAGGGGTCACGGACAGGGCTCCAGTAGAACCACTTAACACTGACTGCCATTATGAGCCTAGCTGTGTGTGTTTCAACCTATGTGTTTCCATGTAAACACCAAATACAAGGAAGCTAAGAGAACACATTTTATTGGAAATACCAGGGAAGGGGGAGCATAAACTATTCTAATTCAGTCTAAGACAAGGTAGTCAGAGCAAATTTTGAAGGTCCCCAAAGAGGGGAAAGGGTGGAGAAAGAGAATGGTGTGCTGTACTACATGTCCACTCAATTAGCATTTCAAAGGTGGCAACAACACCCTAAGCAAATACAATTATGGTATGCTCTAGAGGTGATGTTTATTTGAAAGGGCTATTAAACGAGAGGCATATGTTCATGAAATACAGTAGGTTAATTCACATCCCGAGTCCTTACCGAAAATGCTGCCAGACCTTAAATATTCATTGCTTCAGTTTTAAATCCCACTCAGGAATGAGCATATGGGTTCAAGTAACCTCAGACTGAGTCCTTGTTCTACCTCCTTGGGGCTATTTCACATGGGGTAACGTGGGGCTTCCAGGCATTTACAAAGTGTGTCCCAGAAATACATTCCTTGCAATGAAGCAATAGGTGGATAGGAAAGTGGGAGTTCTTTTTATTTATTTAAAATGTTAAAGTACGACTCCTGTCTATAAAATATGTTTCAGACAGCTCAAAATATGAAAATCAATAAAACACTGGATTAAAAATGTAGTAGCCTTGGATTGCATAAAGAAAATCCAGATGGAAGCTAACAGGTACTACGCATTTATCTTTGAGTGAAGTTTAAAACATAAGCAATAAATGTTAATAATCTTTGGGGAAGAGTTTGGATGTGAATTAACCTATTTTATAACATCCACCACATGACTCTTAAAGTACTTGCCAGAACAAAATACAGAACAATCCACTGTGCACTGAGAGCATGGAGCACTCTAGGTTGGCCAAAGTTCTAAGCCTGAAAATTATATAACAAAAATCACATTTGCCTGGAGGCAGACAGTATGGTACCCAACTCTGTCAATATATTCCTTCCAAATAGCCAACTTCCAGGTTGGTCTCTGCTTTTCTCGCTCTCTACATCCCTGTCACCAATCACCTACATTCACCTGCATCCATTTCTTTGTTGAAATATTTTAGCCTATCTTTCTCTCTTAACACAAAACATGATTACTAGAGTCTATGTACCTTTGAATTCTTTCACTGCTGCTACATTAAGCCCCTTACAGTTACAGGTCACTACATAAGGCCATTATTACCTTATCGTAAAGAAGCTGAAGTGGCTGAAGTGGCCCCCTCCCCTCACTTGCATGCCACCCCTCTCTCCCTCCCCTCCCTCCCTCCCCTCACTTGCATGCCACCCCTCCCTCCCTCCCCTCCCTCCCTCCCCTCACTTGCATGCCACCCCTCCCTCCCCTCCCTCCCTCCCCTCACTTGCATGCCACCCCTCTCTCCCTCCCCTCCCTCCCTCCCCTCACTTGCATGCCACCCCTCCCTCCCTCCCCTCACTTGCATGCCACCCCTCCCTCCCCTCCTTCCCTCCCCTTACTTGCATGCCACCCCTCCCTCCGCTCCCTCCCCTCACTTGCATGCCACCCCTCCCTCCCCTCCCTCCCTCCCCTCACTTGCATGCCACCCCTCCCTCCCTCCCTCCCTCCCCTCCCTTGCATGCCACCCCTCCCTCCCTCCCCTCACTTGCATGCCACCCCTCCCTCCCCTCACTTGCATGCCACCCCTCCCTCCCCTCACTTGCATGCCACCCCTCCCTCCTCTCACTTGCATGCCACCCTCCCTCCCCTCCCTCCCCTCACTTGCATGCCACCCCTCCCTCCCCTCACAACCCCCCTCCCCCCAGGGAAGGAAGACACAGTATGGGTAAGAAATGTAAGATCCTTTCATGCCTGTTCATAGTCCACCTCTACCCTGCTCAGGAATGAAGGGAACCGAATTCTACACTGAGCCTTTCATGTGTATACCAACAATGAGTAGCCTACCATTCTGTTTCCAATTATATTCTTGAACTGGGCAGGAGCTTCCCCTGAAGTCCTCAGAAGTCATGTTTGGTTCATAAGACTGGGAGAGTGACCATTCCTTTCCTAATGGGAGTCAATCCATTAGAGCTAGTTCTTATGCTACAAAGCAGCAGCAAGTGTATGACTCTGTTGCTATTTTCTGGAACTCAAGATCATATGCTTTCACTCTTGCCATCTCACTTAAACATGTGATGTGGCTCTGAGAGACACCTCCCAGTGTCTCTGAGCAAACATCAAACTCAGGAGGCAGTAATATGAAATGAAAAAAAGATGTGATTCACAATCCTCTTCAGAGCCATTGAAGTGGCCTGAATGTCCAAAAGCTCTAAACCAGAAACAGGCACTGAATTCTAGTGCTTAAGCCCATATCCAGAACTAATAGCACCAGTGATCTTCAGATACAGTGACTACAGAATTTGAAAGCAACCTTAGGCAGAACTACTAAGAATACTACTAAGGTCTTCTTGACAGGGCAAACTCCCAGGGAAGTGTTCTTACTGTCCTGTCCAGAACTGTACTCTCCTTAGTCATTCCCTCACAACATAAAATAATATTTTACTGACTTAAAAAGTTTCCCTATCACCACAGTGGGACACTATATAGATAAAACATACTGCAGATTCTTTTTAAAAGCTGGCAAGAAGCCCTGCTGTGTTGCAGCAAGGAACAACAGGCACGAGGGGATGTCAGCAGTAAAATGGCAAAATGTGGGTGGGAGGTTCAGTTATAGCAGGGGAGTCCATACTGGCAGGGACTGATGGGAATCGTAGTTCATGAACATCTGGGTCACCAGAGTTGGACACCCCTGAGTTATAGCAACACAGTTCTGGCAAAGACCTGCAAAAAACAGGGGGAAACTCAGAAAGTGAAGAACTGGAGGATGACACTGTATAGAGAAGTCCAAAAAATAATAGTTTGGAAGCCACTGTGGAGCAAAACAGTCATGTTGATGCAACCTTTTGAGATCGCTCTTAATTCACTGTTTGAGGACCTGTCAAGATATTAACTCACCAAGCATTTAGGTTTATTTATTTATCCCACCTTTCTTCCCAAAGGGAACCCAAACCAGCCTACAAGATCATTCTCCCCTTCTTTGTGGTTACCCTCACAGCAACCTCATAAGGTAATTTAGGATGAGGGAGAGTGACAAGATTATCCAGCAAGCCAAGTGGAGATTTAAACCCAGGTCTTCCACTCCCAGGTCTGACACTAACTACACGCTACATGTGGTATTCATGCACATTTGTAGTATCTACCACATTAAGTTGGCACATTGGACCTTCAACTGTGTATGTCAGAAATCTATTTCCCAAATACTGCACAGGCATGATGACGTAGCAACGTTTCCCTGTGTTTTTATGGGAAGAAGTTCAGGTGATGTTATGCATCTGCCATAATAACTATGTGAGTGCCAAAGCATTTAACACACTCTGGACAATGTTACATTCAGTTTTCTACAGCAGCACTTGATAAGACATAAGTGAACAAATCTTTGGCTCACAATGCTGTCTTGGCAATCTGCACAGTTGATAATGTGCAGTCCCAGAGACTTTCTATTTCTTTTTGGGGATCAGGGGTGTACCTTGGGGACATGGGGAGCATATCTGGCCACCCCTTCCTCCCTCCCAGAGGCAAGAAGGGCAAGCGGAGGCCAGGCGGGCCCCACCACCACTGCCAGAGAATGTGAGCTTGAGCAGGCCCTGTTGCCTGCCTGGTCTGGTGGGTGAGCGAGCACGGCACAAAGGCCCCTCCAGAGCCTGCCTGCCCCTTCCTATTTCTCCTCCTGCTCCTGTACCGATGGTCGAGCGCAGCACAATGGCGCCTCTGGAGCCTTCCTGCTTTTTCCTTTTTTTGCTCCTGTTTTGGGCAGCAACAGCTCTTTGCAAGGCGAGTGGACCGGGGGCAGACAAGACTTTCTTGGTCACATGGAGCCCCCCCTCCCACTTGGGCTTGAAGCATGGAACACATACACGCCTCCTTGATATTTATATTCCTAACACCCCTCTCCTCTTTCTTGCTCTCTCCCTCCCTCCCTATTTTTCTGTCACTTTTTCTCTGTATCCCTCTTTCTCTTTTTCTGTCTTTCTCTCCCTCCCTCCCCCCTTCTGTCTTTCTCTCCCCATCCCCTTCTTTTTGTATCTCCTGGGCAAAAGCAGTGCTGGGGAGTGGGGAGGGGAGGTTCTGATTCTCTGCCGTGTGGGGGTACAGAAAGGGCCAGGCAGCCGCATATACCCCCTTGCCAGCTAGATTCTCACTCAGGGGGAAGGGCACAAAATCAGTTCTTGCCCCGGACTCCATTTTCTGTAGATATGCCACTGGGGGAAGATTACACTTTTTTTCTTTTCTTTTCTAGGAGGAGGAGGAGGAGAAGGAATTCAGATTTATACCCTCTTTCTCTCCTGTAAGGAGTCTCAAAGTGGCTTACAATCACTTTCCCTTCCCCTTCCTACAACAGACACCTTATAAGGTAGGTGGGGCTAGGAGAGAGAACTGTGACTAGCCCAAGGTCACCAAACAGGCTTCCTGTGTAAGAGCAGGGAAACAAATCCAGTTCACCAGATAAGAGTTCACTGCTCATATGAAGAAGGGAATCAAACCAGGTCCTCCAGATTAGAGTCCACTGCTCTTAACCAGAACACCATACTGTCTCTTACAAAATAAAAACACTTATTTTTATTTATGCCCAAATCCAGGTCCAGCTGCACATTAAAATGGCTCTTGATGGGGAGACATGATCAAATGCATACTCATTCATTGAAAGCAACACAGGACAACTTCCATATCCAGATATGCATTCAATGGAAACATATAGAAACAAACTTCTACTCACGTATCTTGTGTTCTAGATTGGGATGTTTGGGTGTTTGTTAAGACATGAACTGCAGTTTGGACTGGGTCAACACTGCACTACAAAGACCACATAACCATAATTACCAAAGTAGTTTTTTTTAAAAAAAAAATTACAAGCTATGTGAAATAACATGGAATTATATTTTTTAAAAAACCACAGGAAGGAAACCCAGACAAACAAACCCATTTCCCAAGCAGAAACATCCATAGGGTGGATTTGGTTGCCCCTTTTTTAGGCTCTGCTTGTCCACAATCACATGTTCCAAGGACACAGAGTCCAAAAAAGTGGCAAACACTTCCCTCTTGCCATTTCTGCTAGGAAAACTGTGCAGGATGGATGCTTGAAGCCCCTCTTCCCCTGTCTCAATGTCAACAAGTCTCTGCTAGCAATGAGAGCTTTAACAGGTGAGTTCCCTCATGGTACATGCGACTGTGAGCCAGGTTGGAAGACTACTGATTAGGCTCACCGCACATGTTTGTTTGTTTGTTTGTTTGTTTGTTTGTTTATATTTTAGGCTTTTATACCGCCCCATCCCCGGAGGGCTCTGTATCATTTAACTAGGGACTGCACACATCTTTTATTCACTCTGTCTGTGGTTCACAAAAGTGTTGGTTGGTACTCACCCACAAAGTTTCACATGGCTTTATGATGACCTTCACAAGCCTTGATGCTAAATACATTTAATTTTTTTTCTAAAGGGCGTTTTCTGGGTTTCTGATTCTGGAGTAACTCAGTTTGGATGCCATGACTGAAAAGGGCCTCTCTTGGGTTTCCACCTACCTAAACTCAAAAGGCAGGGTACCCAAATCAAGGAGGATTCTAGGAATAATTCTGGTGAAAAACATAGCTAAAGAACATGACTGGAGGAGAAAAGGCTCTTGCTGCATTGTGTACATGCACACACGAATCAATGCGCATTATGCACACATAACTGGGGTCTATACACAGCTTGGAATGTAAGCCCCAGACAATCTGAATACATACATACATACATACATACATACATACATACATACATACATACATACATACATACATACATACATACATACATACATACATACATACATACATACATACATACATACATACATACATATGTGCTGTTCCCCCATAACACCCTGTAAGAAAATTGTGTAGCAGTCCTAGGCGTTTTCCGGATGGACAAAATATCCCAGGAGAAAACCGAGATCATACATACTGGGATGTTTCTATCTCGGTTTCATCCTCCGCATGACAGTTCGTCAGCGCGTTCAGACCGGGAGGAAGAACTCCAGGTGATTATCCATGGCCCCCGGTTTACTTTCATTTTCCTCACCAATGTTGCCACGCATGCGTGAACTGTCCCGTTTTTCTGACATTCTGATTGGCGGCATGTGGCAAGGCAGGAAAAATAAACCAGACTGTCTCCTACGGTGTTTGCATGGGAGAGGAATCGGTGTGGGGTTTTTTTTTCAAAAGAACTGCCAATTTATCTTTTTTTTTTAAAGCCGCAGGATAAGGGAAATCTCGCGGGGCTGGTCCGAGTTACACCCGGACGCCAAACCGGGAAGTCATGGCCGAACCGGAATGTTTCACCTCCTTATCCCAGGCTATATGGTCCATGCGGAAAATGCCCTACAGTTGAGATCGGCAGCAGTTTCCTCGCCTACGTTGGTGAGGAAACTCTGGGAATGATTTGTTTTGACCTAAGGAACATCTCGTTCTCTTGCTTACAATATCTGTAAGATATTGACAAAGCACTGACAAAGCAAATGCCACAGGCATCACTAGCAAAGCAGATGCCACCAGGACATGCATCAGTTTGCAGCTCACCCCATGCCATGGCCATGCCTGTTTCAGGATATCTTGGCATATACTTTCATATACTTCGTTATTTCTCTCTCAAACATACAAATACTCTCTCTAATTAGTAAAGCAATTCAGTTATTTCCATAGCTTCTGTTCCATGAAGGGAAATCACTTAAGGAGGACCACAAAATTACACAAGGTTCTAACCCTACCCTTCCAGACTTTTTTTTTTTAAGGGGAGAGGGAATATCAGAGATTTACTTCCAGTCATCTCCAATCAAGTAATTCATTCCACGTTCAGTGTTTCTTGGCAAAGAGAAGGAAAACTGAAGGTAGCTCTAGGAGAGACACAGGGTGCTGCTACTCCTCTGGACAGCCCCCCCCCTCCCCATTTGGGAACAAACAAACCTGCTCTGCTATTCACAGCAGTGATTCAGTTCACCCAGGACTACTGAATAGAGCAGGGGTAGGGAACCTGCGGCTCTCCAGATGTTCAGGAACTACAATTCCCATCAGCCCCTGCCAGCATGGCCAATTGGCCATGCTGGCAGGGGCTGATGGGAATTGTAGTTCCTGAACATCTGGAGAGCCGCAGGTTCCCTACCCCTGGAATAGAGCAATAGGAAGAGCTCAGAGTGACATCTTGTGGCCACCTGATAAACTGCAAGTAGCCAAAACCCTTTTGGGGAAAGACATATCCCAAAATGAAGCACAAGTTTTAAGAAAAGAAAGCTTACAGCAAAGGTGTTATATGTAATTCTTCATTTTCACTCCCCACTGGCATATAATGAGATACAACTGACTACTGACCCTACTTGTAAACTTTCCACAATGTGTGCATTAGGCCCTCTGTTGACATCTATCCTACTTCCTCAGGTTTCTGATCCCACGCAGATGTATAAGAGAGGACTTCTCCATTGAACAAACAGATAATAAAGATAAGCAGAACACAAGTGGCATAATTATGTGCATGTATTAATGACCTTCACAGAGCAAATGGTCATTTGAAGCCATATAGTGGAGCTGCGGGATTTTACCTGTTTGCTATCTCACAAAAACCGCACAAAAATGAACAGCTAGAATTACAATTAACGGTTCTAAAATTTAGGGATAACCCCTCAGATGTGAGGAACACCTTCATTTTGACACTAATCTGAAAGTAACCCCTTATAACATCAGCACATACAGAGGTTTCAGGGAGGGAAAAAACTCCAGGCAGAATTTCTACACATTCTTCCCTCATTTGGCTGAAAAGGATCACACTCATTGGGAAGAGAATTTTGTCCCATGTACTTCCACAGTTCATTTCTTTCTCAAATCAGCTTCCCCTTCTTGCCCAGCAAAAGAGTAATGTTTGCCTTCCTGACTTTACTTGCCCATGCCATCTCCCTGTAGGCCTACTCACACTTACCTCGGCAGGTGCTACCCTCCCGGGTAATGGCCTGTCGACATATTCCACATGGTTTCACTTTCTTGAAGGTCTTCACCTTGAATATGTGGGATGTAGAAGCTTCAAGGTCCTCTGGCTGCAAAACAGAAGCAGAAGGAGATTCAGCTGTCAAAAAGTACTAAGAAGAACCACAGCAAAACAAAACAAAAAAAAAGACAAATTTAAAACTAGTCCAGGATTAGCCACCAAGTTGTCTAAATGCTGCTTTTACAGATTGTTATCCTGCCTTTCTTTCTTCACTCCTGGAACCCATGTGGGAGCTTCCTGTGAAACAAAAAGGTGACATATAAATAAATGACATTAAAATGCTTCCTAAGATGCCTCCCATCGAAGTACTGATCCGAGTCACCCTGCTTAGCTTCTGCATACAGTTGCTGCATCTCATTCTTTCCACCATAGGTTTTCCTACCAAGGGTCTGTTAACTCAAGTACTGCCTTTTCTCCTCTTATTTCAGCTCATGCCCACCCTAAGGGAAATGAAGTCCCTGTGGGCCATAATCACCTAAATACTCAGATTATTTCTAAGCTCACAAGTGAAGGGGTTTCCTTTGGCAGCTCCTTGGTGACAAAGCTCCTTTCTGCAAGCATTCAATCAAATCCAAAGAATCACAGTCCAAGAAAATGTACAGCATGGAAGATTCACCAGAGCACCATTCAAAATGGCGCTGTGCAATGTTCACACAAAGGCAAAATGTAGCAGCCATAAGACCTCATCAGGACAAGACTTTTAAGACTGTTTCTAGAACCCAAGTATCTGCAAGCCTCGGGTAGAAACTGAGCCCTGTTCCTTTTAGGTGCTGTAAGTTGTTTCATTATGACTGGAGACATAAATAGAGACAAACTAGATCTGATGGTGGCAGCCACATTTGTTCTTTGTATACCTCTCAGTTCACATATACAGGGAAGATTCACTTCTCTTCACTGGTACACAATCTATGCTGTGAAAGTTCGACATTCCACCCCATCTGAGTGACACACATGAGTTAGGTTACAGAAAATTGGTAATGTTTTGCTTCAAAGATTCTTACACCAAAGGTGTATTTCTTTCCTTGCCCATTGGGTGGCAACATTTGATGCTATCTTTAATTCAACAAAAATCAGCTATTAAGAAATGTATTTGGATTGAGGCAGTGAGTGGCAATTCCTTCCACACCCACAATGAAAGTTGAGTGTTTGCCTCCTCCTAGCCTCCAAGGTTATGTCTACCATAAGGACCATCATGCTGAGCTGGCATCCTTCTGGGACTGGATAGAAAGGAAATAAGTCCCCAGTTATATCTGCTACTCATCCTCAAGGTGATTGGGAACACCCAAGGTAGAACTATAAGGAAACCACTATCTCCTCACAACATCCTTTCCTATTTTCCTCGTGAAAAGAATGGATTTGGCTGCAAAATATATTTGTTTCTACTGTCTATTCTATCATCACAAACCTAAAGATACTTTTATCTTATGACTAGCAATAAAGCCCACTGTGCAACAAAATACAATGGGCTCTAGAAAATAGTGAGTTGTCACCAATACATCTTGCATGTGCTTGAACCAGGGCAACCTACACTCTCCACTTGCGTGCCTGTGCAGATCTTTAAACTGTGAGTCATCACCAATATGCCTTAATTTTATATAGATAGATTTGGCCATGTTCACATGAACACTATCCAGATTCCACAGAAAAAAGGAAAAAAGCTAATAAAATGCTAACAGAAATCCCTAGCCTTACTATTCATAATACATTGGCCTTTTCTGCACAAATTGTTTACAGTGTATCTTGCTGCCAAATGCTACTTTAAAAAAACCCACACTTTTTCCCTTCATTTGGTTCCAGAAATGGTTTTCCTTCACATTTCCTCCATTGTATTCCAGAGCACTTTTACTAAAAAAAATTCTATTACTTTCCAAGTCAGCTTCCCTTGAGGATGTGATCATGTTGAAATAGTCTAAATTTCTCCAGCCCACCAAACACCTTTGTCAATTTCATTCCAAAGAAGCAATGTCACATTAAGGTGAACATACAATGGGTATGCAGTTAGGAGCAATTGACTGTGGAAGTTGTTTCTGCAGGAGAAAATTGACAAGGGATTGCCATATCCTCCTGGAAAACCAACTTCCCTTCTCAATTTCACTTGCTCCTAACTGAAGACACATTGCATCTTCCCTTTAATATGACATTGGTCATACAAGATAAAACTGACCGAGGTAATACAATCAACCTGGGTTATGTCTATGCCCTTACTTTACATCGCTAATGCAAAAGAGAAGAATTTTTTTAAAAATGGAGTTTTTTAAATGGAGGGTAAAATGGCTGAATGGGAGGATTGTTCTTCTGTGTCACAGATGACATTCCACTACCATTTGGAATAGTACGTTTTCAGCAATAGTGCGCAGACTAAACACAACTGAATAGACAAGGGGGAAAATAGGGAAAATGGAGGTGTGCGGAATGATTTCACAGAAAACGTTTCCAAGACACAGGGTTTGACCACTGGGAAAATCTGTGGTAAGGTGTGCATGCAGAAAAGACCACTGTCTGTAAAATAATCAAAACTTTTTAGTTGTGTTTATCCTTAAAACTGCATTTGGGAAAGGTAACTTTGTCACAGAGAAAAAAAACAGTGACTTGCCCAAGACCACATAATGATTCAGATGTTAACCCAGGTTTCTCCACTCAATCATATTAAACTTAAACTTTTACTCCATAATTGATCAAAACTCTCAAAAACCTATCTGAAAACACAGCTTTATTTCCCCCAAAATGCCACCAGCCCTTTACTTCACAGTCCATCTGTTTTGACTCATCCAGTCAATTCACTCTCCTTGCAGCCCCAGCTCAATTTTTAGTAAGGACCCAGTAAATGCTACTTTTTGTCCTATGAGACTTCATGGTATAGATTTCAGATTTCGTAACCTAGAGTTCTCTCCCAAACACTAATGTGGATGAGAATCATCACACCATTCTGAAGTCCTTTCTTTGGAAGCATGAGAGAAATTACCTCAAGCATTTGAAACAAAGGGGAGGGTATTAAACGGTGTTGCTTTCCACACAAATCTCCAAAACCATTTGTAAAATGTTTGCAAAACGTTTTTAATTTCCCACCACCACCTTTCGTTGCACTCAATCCCTTGAAACAATTCCTGGCCATTTTCTGTTTATCCCTGTTCTTTCCCAGCGTGTGGACAAATCTGTGCTTCATGCTTCATAGCCTCATGTTGAAGGCTATGAAGCCTCCCTGAATCTTCTTCAGTCTATGCCAGTGGTGGCGAACCTATGGCACGGGTGCCAGAGGTGGCACTCAGAGCCCTCTCTGTGGGCACGCGCAAACAGAGTGGGCCCCCCCACACACACACACATCTAGGCTGGCCTGGGCTGCTGGGCTCGATTATTAGCATTAAACCTAAGACCCAGTTTTGGGGAAGCAGTGTAGGTAACCCTGTTAAGTGCTGTTAAACCCCACTGATTTTCATGTGAAGAACTAAAGTGCGATCCTTTACCTGGGAGTAAGCTCGCTTGCTGGCAATGGGGCTTGCTTCTGAGTAAACCCTCCTAGGGTCGTGATTAACCCGTTGGAAGAGTTGAACGGTTGCTTCAAAGCAAAGCCACCGACTACCACCAAGCTTACTCCTGAGTAATGCATACCTCAGAGCAAACCGTTTTTTCTAAACTAAAACCTCAATATTCAGGTTAAATTGTCGTGTCGGCACTTTGCGATAAACAAGTGGGTTTGGGGTTGCAATTTGGGCACTCAGCCTCGAAAAGGTTCGCCATCACTGATCTATGCTGTGAAGATTAAGTACCCCCTCCCATCTCAAAAATGCTATGAAATGCTGCAAAAACAGGGCAAGGGGCTTCTGCATGCAAGGACAGAACTCACATGGTGTCTTAAAGGGGCAGCAGACAAATGAAGTCTTTTTATAAAAATTTCAGCAAAAATCATTAGAAAAGAGAATGCATTTAAAATGTTTTGAGGCGGCAAATAAAACTTTGGGGGAAATACACAATGCAGAACTTCTGGGAGGAAACGTTTTATTTTCTGCCCCAAAATGTGTTAAAATGTCTGTGTGAAAAAAAAACTGTGTTAAATAATAGGTTTATTTTATCAAATCCTTAGATTATGCTAAAAGATAAAGGAAAGCTACAGACTGCATTTCTCCATGTCATTCATGCTTGAATAATATCTCAGTAGTGATTCTATGTCACTTTCCACCTCAAGCCCAACCTCAGACCAAATCTCCCTACAAAAAGAGTTTCCTACATTAAGATGACCTATCCCCTTCCCTCTTTTAGCAATTTTCACATTCTCTGCCTCAAAAGAAGCTCGGGGAAAAGAGGGGTGTTTATTTAATCTAAGCATGAAGAATGACGAATTGTCAAGCTGATAAACTATGTCTGGATTCCTGACCATAGCCATCTTTAAAAAGGCCAGAACTCACATGTATACACATACATTCTTTGGTTGCTTCCACATGAAAAGGGTTCGATATTTTGCAGCCATTGCTAATGCAAATACAGAGGCCCTTGCACTGGAAGTAGAATTTCCACACAGGAACTTTCTGAAGACATTCCTCTGTTAGCCACAATTTTCCCTATATTTTTTCTCCATAGTATCGACTTTCTAGGGTGTTTAATTTTTATCAGTGTTATAGCACTATAGTGGACAACACTATCGCATTTACTCATCTTTTAAAAACCATTCACAGTGGAGAAGGCAAGAGCCTCGAGGAATGACAGCTGGAAAATGGCACCAATGCAGGCAGTGCCGTGGAAAATACGAACCTTCCCGTTTGTCTTTACCACTCTGCACCATGAGCTTTTAGGTCCCGAAGAACCAAACAATCTTTAAAGTATTTCAAATATAACAATCTTATATTGTAAAGATTGTTTGGTTCTTCGGGACCTAAAAGCTCATGGTGCAGAGAGGTAAAAACTATATAAACCTCCAGGTTCGGCCAGAAGACTTTACAGAATTACAACTGATCTCCAGACTACAGAGATCAATTCCCCAGGCACTTCAGAGGATAGATTCTGTGGCATAATATCCAGTTGAGGTCCCTCCCCTCCCCAAACTCTGCCTTTCCCAGACCCCACCTCCAATTCAACAGGAATTGCACAAACTGGAGATGACAGCCCTATTTCTGGATGGCACTAAGGCTTTCCCAAAAAGATTATAACAAGGCAGTGGGGGTGGCGGGGGGGAGAATATACTGAGGATAGGGAAAGGATAACTAGACTACAATTTGAGCATGAGGCTGTGTGAAAACTCAAAAAAAGCCTACAGTTTGAATGTCAAAACGGAGAACAAGCTCCATGTGGAAGGAAACTTTCTTTCCACCTCTCTTACACTCTTACACTCCAGTTTCCAACAAATAGTGCCTGAACTCTGTATTACTGCCACCACTTCTACTGATAGTGTATTTTTAAAAAATGTATCACCCACTCATCTCGTACAAAACAACCACTGTATGGGACTTGCTTAGGTTTGCCAATTGCAAGGAGCAGACTAATATCACTGCTTTAAAAATCACCAAGGAAGCAGGAAACAAAGCAACCACTGTTTTTCTTCCCTGGTCCTTTTTCTAGTCAGCACCTCTTCTCCAGCATGAATAGCCTTCCCAGGTTTGTCATGCAGCAGACCAGCAGAATAAAGAAACCCACAAGAACACAGGAAGGACAAACTTCATTTTGCAAGTCATAAAGAGGTTTGCAAGTCTTCATATGGAGAAAACAACTTGCAGCCTAGATGTTTGAAACATGTTATAGGTAAGGGGCGGGAGGATTGAGGTGAGCTGGCTAACTGTTGGAATGTCCCATTACTGTGTGGTGGATCCTAAGAGAATACTGGCCAGGTGGGGGCCTTGGATCTCTTGGAATTACAACTATTCTCCAGACTCCAGATATCAGCTTCCTTGCTGATCTCCCTCCACAAGTATCACCCCTCCAAGTCTCCAGGAATCTCCCAAGTCAGAACTGGCAACTCCAGTCAAGAAGAATTTCCTTGGACTAGCTGGGGATAGAGGCCTAATGCCCAGAGGACAACAAGGAAGATAATCCGCACAACCTCAGGTCCCAGGAATTTCACAGAATTGGGAGTGTTTGCAGAGCATGCAGTGAATGTTTCTTGAGACTAGTGGAGTTTGTAGCTCTCAATGCAATTGTTTATTTATTTTGATTTAATACACTACTCCTCCCTATCCAGGCTCAGGGAAGCTAACAACTTTATTCAATTACAATAAATAAACATCTATATACATAAAAGCAACAATTAAAATATCATTAAAATTTCACAAACTCAGCAATTCTAAGAGAAGAAGGAAGGAAGGAAGGAAGGAAGGAAGGAAGGAAGGAAGGAAGGAAGGAAGGAAGGAAGGAAGGAAGGAAGGAAGGAAGGAAGGAAGGAAGGAAGGAAGGAAGGAAGGAAGGAAGGAAGGAAGGAAGGGGGAGAGGAGAGCTGGTATCATGGTGGCCAAAACTGTAACCCTGGTGGAACAGCTCCATCTTATAGGCCCTGCAGAATTGCATAAAATCCCACAGAGCCCTGATCTCACCACGCAGAGTAGTCCACCTATCTGGTACTAGGGTCAAGAAAGCCCTGGACTTAGTTGAAGCCAACTGCACTTCTCTGGGACCAGGGACCACTAATAAGTTGTTTATTCCAGATCTCAAAGCTCTCTGGGGAATATACCAAGAGAGATGGTCCCTAATGACGCTACATCAAGTGTAAAGCCAATTACACATTAAGTGGTAGTGTGGTGCTGTGGCTTAGTTGTACACCATCTGCTTTACATTCAGAAGGCTCTATATTTTATGCCTTGAATTTCAATTTTTTAAGACAGATGATCTCTTTCTGAGAGCTGCTATCAGCTACAGTAGACAACAACGACCCAGACAGATAAAGGGTCCTATCAGCATAAACATAACACAACTGAGCCATTTACAGAAACAACATCTTGCTTGCTGCAACATGTAGCTTGGACATTTAACATGATGGTTTTTACACTGAAGGGCTGTGATTTAAATCCTACAAGAAGGTAAGAATGATGGTGGGAATTCCCAGAGACAACTTTCCAGAGATCCCAGCCATCAGTAATTTGGCAAGGAAATAAGGAAACAAATGCATCTGCCAAGATCAGCTTCTGAGAGTTGTAGTTCAGCATGCAGAAACCGCAGTGACCTTTCCTTTCCCCCTCTCTCTATTCAAAGGTAATCATGAGCAAACATGAGCAAAGCCTATCCCAGTATCCAAAGTCTCTAAAAGTGTTTCACAATCACTTGTTATGAAGCATCCCATCGGTTTGAACAATATTAAGAAAGCCACCCGCATTTCGGATCTCATACCCCCAGTGTGCCTTATTTTTTTTAAGTTGATGTGGGAACACTGCTGAAGAATGATAGCAGGGGAGGGCAAAAGAAGGCCTGGGTATTCTTTCCTTCTTTCTTCCAAACATTTGGAATGAGATTATGGTGCTGCATTATCTGTTGGTGGACAGACAAGCTCACTGAAGGATGAAAAAAATTGCACGGTTTTTCTTTAAAAAATATATGCTACAAATCAGCATGTTTTATGATACAGATCCCTGGAGGTTTATTTGCTTTCTTAACATAGAAACTGTTTCCCCCTTCCCTTTGGGGCCTTTCACATTCAATGGTCCCTGCAGATAGATTAGGGCACAGTTGCTGGGTTTAAGCAATCAAGCTAGTCTTCCTCTTGCTGCGCCACACCTCCGGCCCTAACAACACCCAGCTGTTTGCAAGCTGGGGTGACAAGGAAGCGTCCAGACCTTGACCCTCAACCCTTCTCAGTTCATCCTGGCTCCAAAGGGGCCGTAGCAGCAGACACATCCACCTTTCCCAGTCTCCTCCTTCATGGAGGCAATTCAAGAGCCAGGTCACATGAGCCTCATGGGGTTACAAGGGGGCAGCCAGCAGTGGGCAAAAAGACTGAGAATATGTGGAGGAGGGGATGTTAATCCCTCCCCCAAGATAAAGTTGTCAGTATAAAAACTAAATCTCTCGTTCCATGCTGACTCAAGACCTAATTAGATTAACATCTTTGTCGAGCAGCACTCAGGCACTCTATGAGGCCTTGAGAGGAAACAGTACAGCCGCTTCAGACAAGGGTGGATTTTTTATTTTATTTTTTGCTTGGAGATGAAAACATACTGGGAGGCAGGAGGGGGAAGTTCATTTTATCTTATTTTTCCCTTTAAAAAATAAACTCTAAAAACCTTTCAGTGTTCTAGTGTCTCTGCACTGAAAAGATAGTCACAAAAGTATTAATTGACGTATTAATTGGCACTAAACAAACACACAGCTGTCTATATAGGTTCACTGAGAATAATGCCTGTCTTTGGTCTTTAAGCAAGCTAGGGAACTTTCCTAAATACTGCCACAGTAAAACTCTACAAGAAAGCCCATCCTCAAGTGAAGATAAATTTACCTGGCAGTGACCCCCTCCCCTCCTCAATCATATTTTAAATGGGTAATAGAAATTACTGAACACCCACACAGCATGTTTTTAAGATCTACCAGGTTTTAAAGAAAGAAATGGCATGCCAAAAAAAGCAAAAAAGTGAAAGTGAAGCTCTACTTCCTTCAAACACCAGAGTCAACACAAAGATCCAGGGACACACAGAACTGTCTGATTTGCACTAGATAGGACATGGGGAAATAAGTGCAAATCTGCCTTCAGGCCAGACCTAGGTAAATAGCGGCAGTGGTCCGAGAAGGAAATGTACATCTTTACTGTCCATTGTCCAAGAGTTCCCAAGGAAGCCGGCCTCATATATTTTAAGAGCTTTGAATAGCACAGACACATGTGGTTTAGTAACAGCATAAAGTTAATTTACTTTTAGGGAAAAAAATCATCTAATATTTAATTCTGTTTGTTTGGTCTACATATACCAATGCAAACAGAAGGAACATAATGTCGATTAGTGGGCAATGTTTTTGCTGCTGTCATACTTCTAATACTCCTCTGCCTAAAATCACACACATTGTCTTGGCTACCTCAGATTCCTAATATTTGAGAGTAAGCAGTGCTTGCTCGCTGTTGCACTCTCTCTCTCTCTCTCTCTCTCTCTCTCTCACACACACACACACACACACACACACACACACACACACACACACACACAGAGTCGATAACAGATATCCTGCTTCTAATTGAAATGGTCCAAAAGTACTCCAGTACTCTGCCAAACTACAGAACTATGGCATAATGAGATTGAGCCCAGCATTTCATCAAAGTGCTGAATTCCTGTTGCAGAAGGTTAATTAAATGAGTTCATTCTGTATATACTTAAGGAAAACAAGAAAGTTCAGAGACAGAAAGTTAAATCAATGAGATATACCTTGAGGCAATAGAAGGAGCTTGGAGTTAGGGGAAAAAATGGCGTTATCTGCACTCTAGAAGAGCAGCTAAATAATATAAAGAATGCATACTATTGTTGTTCCTCCTGACTGTAAATATATATTATTCCATCATTATCTCATGATCATTTGCCTCTATGTTTCAGGTTTTCAACTGTAAAAGGGATAAACGATCATGTTAGGAACCCTAGTTCATCCTCTAGCCCCAAAAGTAGTCCCAGTTAGATGCAAATCTTTGTGGTAACTAGAAGCCTTTTGCCAAGCAGAGCCAGGCAGTTACCATAAGCATGGAAGTATTTATAGTGATTCTAGGGAGAGGATGCCTACAGTGGTGGCGGCCGCAAAACCAAGCAACAGAATTTCAGATAAGGGCTTGACCTCCTTCCTACCCACAAAGTCTCTCTCAGCCCTTCCCAACAGGGACAAGATCCAATCCCCTTTCCTTCTTCCATCAAAAGGGCAGATAATTGCCTATAGGGCCTCTCGCTTTCTGGCCTGCCAACACTGTGTTACTTTACTCCAGGTCAACCACTCCCAGCTGTTCTGCCCCAAAACATGACCTTCACACTGCTTCAGTCTAAACAACAGGATTGCAACCAGACAGCCTAGAGGCCCAACCAGCTGGGAACCTAGTAGTTATCCTCTGATTGCCCAGAAACATGCTATTTTCCCCTTATGAGAAATGGGTGGAGACCCACCAAGGGCTGTTTGCAGCATCTAGGCATTTCCCCCTACTTGAGGATCCCAAAGCTCCCTTCACAGTCAGGGGCCATTCTAAGTGGACAATATGAATGGGCTGCATCCCAGCTGAAAAAAGGTTCCAACACAAAGTTCTTGGCAACCACAGTTTAAGATGCATCAATCACAGTATGTGCTTGAATTGCATGTCCCAGTGCATAAACCAATAAAATGAGAGCCCTGTTCCCTTTTAAAAGATGTGTTGTATGGATAACTGGGGAAAGCTGATATTTGGGACAAAATCTATGTTTTAGCACTGAAGAGTTGGAATGGATATCTGATGATGTGGGGACAGAAGGATTAAAACATGATGCGTCGTTTCTAACTTTTTAGTCATGCCATCACATAACAGTGCAATCACAATCCAGACAGCCACCACCTCCACCACATATGTTGTTACAGGAGCAAATCATATTTTCCAGTAAACTGTAGCACAATCCTTAACTGAATTCCACTCTTTTTAAACTCACTGATTTCAATGAATTTAGAACAGTTTAATGATACTTGAGATTGCATCGTAAGCACTCAGAGGCATATCTAGGGAAAATAGAGCCCGGGGACAAAAATCTGAGTTTTGCCCCCGCCCATGAGCGGCCACCCTCCCCTACCATGACCAAACAATGATTTTTTACACCAGATCTTTTCAAAGGGCCCTGCGGGATCTTAAAGAATTTCGCAGGGCCTGCAAGACAGAGCTGTTTCACCGGGCCTTCGGGGGGTCCGGCTGCTAAGGCTCCCCCTCCCCTCTCCTCTCTTATAACATCTGTGGACCCTGCCGTTCCCCCATCCCTCTCCTCCCCTTTTTTTCTTTTTAGGGGATTGCTAGTAGGTCGCCATCGTTAATTTTGATATTAGGATGCTGCATTTTAATGGGGTTAATTTTAGCATATAGAGCTATATTTAACTTTGATTTTATTTGTGCTCTATTTGTTTGTTCCGTTCGCCGCCCTGAGCCCTTCGGGGGAGGGCGGTTTATAAATACATTAAATCAAATCAAATCAAATCAAAGTCACCATCACATTACAGAACATGCCCCAATTCACAAATCTGAACACAGCAATGGGCCACACCACACAGCAGAAATAAAAAAATTTGAAAACCTTTTCAAAATGCTTTCAAAATGTTTATTACTGCTGTAAAAACATTTTATGGTGTTGTATCCAGTACCCCCAATTGGGGGAAACAGAATCACTTTCAATGTTATTTAAACTGGGAACCCCAGATTCTCCCTTTAAAGTGGATTTAAAAGGAGAATCTGGGCTCCCTAGTTTAAACAAGTGATGCTGGAATCCACCCCCAAACAGCATCATTTTCAATGGTGTTTAAACTAGGGAACCCAGATTCTCCTTTTAAATCCACCTTAAAGGGAGAATCTGGGGTCCCCAGTTTAAACAACATTGAAAGTGATCTTGTTTTGGGGTGGATTCTCCCCCACCCTGAAACAGCATCACTTTCAATGTTTAAACTGGGGACCTCAGATTCTCCCTTTAAATCCATGCCAAAGAGGGTGGATTTAAAAGGAGAATCGGGGGGAATTTGGGGGGTGCCTGCTGTCAGGGGTGAATTATTAAGATAGCAGCACCAAAATTTCAGAGTGTCTTCAGGAGATCCTCCTGATGATACCACCCAGGTTTGGTGAAGTTGGGTTCAGGGGGTCCAAAGTTATGGGCCTCAAAGCTGTAGCCCCCATCTCCTATTAGCTCCCATTGGAAACAATGGGGCACCCCCTTTGGGAGTCCATAACTTTGGACCCCCTGAACCAAACCTCACCTAACTTGGGTTATATCATCAGGAGTGTCTCCCAAAAAAGCCCTGAAGTTTTGGTGCTGCTAGGCTAAAAGCTACGCCCCCTGCAGGCCAAAAATGAAAAAACACTAAAAATACAAAAAAAACCACAAACAGACCTGCATTTCTTGCGCCCCCCACATTTGACTCCCCATATCTCCATTGCAGATACACCACTGCTAGCACTGGCTTTATACCAGGAGAAGAGTGATTTGCTAGGAATAAGTGCACTAAAAGGAAAGATGCACCATCTGGTTCTTCTTCTATGGAGGAGGAGAACCTGAGCATTTCCATGCATACAACCTGTATAACCAACACTGTCTAGAAAGGCTCTAAAAAGAGCCTGATCCTCCATGCTGTTGGAAATGTGGCCCTTAATAATCTGCTTCATATTTCCCAGCATATTTCATTCACATAGTGGGTGAGGAAGAACACGCACAGATCAGAGCAGCATGAGCTTTACAAAGCAGTCAAAAGTGAGTTGCTTCCATAGGGGAAAGGGTAACAGCATCTATATGCCAGTCCTTCCTGTTTAGCTTTGCTTTGGGTCAAGGAAAAAGAATTCCTGAGAGCAGCAGGACCTCATTCCCCACGCCCTCCTTCACCCCATTCATGGCCAGGGTAGGCAACAGGGAGCACAGCGGGATTAGCCACTTTTGTTTCCAGACAATTTCCTCTCTTCCTCTAAAGTTGGCCCCAGCCACTATATTACATCTGAGTAAATAAAGATAGCGACTGCTCCCTTGAAGCCTAGATTTGTATGCCGTGAGGATAGAGAATAAACAGGCAAATGCTTGTGTGCACCCCCTCCCCACACAATCTGCATTAGTAATCTCAGAAAGTAGAAGATAGGAAACAAACACACCCATTCAGAAAACCTTCAAGAGATGGAGGGAGGGACAGTTGGCACTCTTGGTATTATGCTTCAAAATTCTTCATCCAACCACAGGCTCAAACAGGAGGGAAAACCCTCATCCAGTATCATTTCAGTACATTGTGTGCAACATGAGCCAAAAAAAAAAATCTCTGAAAATCCCAAACCACAGAAGGAAAAAAGGCAAAATTAAATAACTTAACTCAGTGCCATCAACTACAAAGCAGTTTCTCCAATGATCTGCCTTAATGGGAAGGAGCAATTTGCAATGAAGTAAGGTCCAAGGGAAGGGATACATGCTTCTTCTCCTGCCAGCAACTGTATCCTGAAACATCCCTCTTCCCCACCTGCTTTTACTCTTCCAACTTTCCAGGCCCTTATTTGTCTTACGCAAATGAAACAAGAATCATATGAATGGAATTACGGTGGGGTGTGTGTGAAGATTACAAACCCTCTCATCCTCTACCCCCAGATTCTTTTCTGCTGAAGGCACTCTCTCTTGTGGCATTTTGCCTGTGAGAAGGGAACACCAGTTTATGGTTACTGAACTGCAGCCTGACCCAAATACACATACATACATATACTCAGAGCCCAAAACACCTTATCAGCATATGACTCCTGCATAAAATTGAGAATGCACCCTAGAACATCCCCAGAATCATCAGCAATAAACAGAAGCCTTGCAGCAGACCTATCAACATGTGGACTTTTCCTGATGGTACGGTTAAACTATGATCCCTCCCACTGTAAGTAGCCATCACATTCATTGTCAGAGGTACAGTAATATTCTGCATTTTACCTAAAATCACCTCTTAGGACATGAAATATATGGCATCACACTCATGAAAAAACATGGATTTGAGCATGCTGAAGTCACATAACCCACATTTAGCTATTTTTCCCTATTTACCTACTATTTATATATATTTAAAATTTACACCTATGCCTTCTTCATGGCCACTGGCTAAAATTATTTGAAACATATATAATAAAAACATGTCTTAAAATGGATTAAGAATGAACACATCATTAAAACAATTTAAACTAAGTTAAAATACATACAAAAACATAAAAACAACAATTAAAACATAGGCAGGAATGAGAAATCACTGAGAGAACAGCAAATTCAACAAAGTTTGGCCCCTGTTGACAAAAGATGGCAACATAAGGGAACAAATGAGTCTCTCTGGGGAAGGAGTTGCAGTGTTTTAGTGCCACAACCAAGAAGGCCCTCTCCCAGGCTGCCACCCACCTAATCTCAAAAGGCATGGGCACCTGAAGGAGGGTATGACGGATTAGGCTTTAACAAGGTTAATTTTAAAAGGTACAATTCAGTCAGAGCAGGAACATCAAAGGGTTAACCAGAGCAACATCTGATTGGCTGGCTGAAATGCAGGAGCCAGGAGCCACCAAGAGGTTACCACCATTGTTACCAAGAACAGACAGAAAAGGAACAGAGCAGGAACAATTCCAAAGCCTCCAGTATTAGTTATTTAGCATCAAATAACTTTTTTCCATACTTCAAAATCTCCGGTGAGGAGAAAGGAGAAGAATGCCATATAAAATTATACGGTAAGAAATTTGGGTACTGTGGCATTAGAAGTGAGAAGCAGCATGGGAGAAGAAGAAACAGAACAGAAGATCCACACCATAAACCACTTCATTTCATCAAATATGCAAGTAAGTGGTGCTAGGGATGTCTGGATTCACACCCATGCTGTATACTTGTTATCTGGGATAGTATTGCTAATGATAATGATGCCTTAGCTGATCTGGGAATCAAGGGGACTATAGGTAGGTTAAAAGGAACACGGAGCCCAAAAGGCTGCCAGATAGGAAAATAGAAAACAGACAAAATATCAGAGAAAACACAAGTACATTTTGCACTGGATATGAAGAAGCCGGAAGCCTCCTGAAAAGCATTTTTAAATGGGGCCCTTCTGTAGAGCCGGCATAGGGCATTTTCTTCACAGTGCTAATATACTCAGATAGTTTGGTAAACTGCTTTGAATGGAATGCTCCATCCAACTAATCCCCTCCACCTCTTTTCATGCCACATGCCAGGAAAGTCATCAAACTTCCCATCAGAGAAAGTGACAGGAACCCGTGGGGGTTCTTTGACCCCACCCTCTTTCTCTCAATATCCCAAGCATCTTCTCTAGCACTTTAGCCTGTTGACCTTGTCAATTATTCCCTCGAGCTTGTGACCTCTAAGCATCCTGGGGAGAATGTATCTGAGTCAAAGAGCTTTCCAGGGGAAATTCAATCACAGAAGTGGGGAATGAGGGAGGGGAAGATAACTGCTATTGCCTCAAATGAGCCACATCTATATTGTTCCGAGTCAGTAGACCTCACACAGGTTGGAGTCTGGAGGCAGGCCTGGATGAGAGGGCAGGCTAGAAAAACAATGTTGAATGAGTGAAGAGACAAATCTCTGGAAAAGAGGATGACCTCCATGAAGTCAGAGGCACAACAATTGCCATCCCCAATTCTAGAGGAGTTTGTTGCTGCCCCACAGCTGAGGAGACCAAACTCCAGCAAAGTAATGCATAACATATCAGAAACTTAAAAGAAAGATAAGATACCCAAAAAATAAGATCAGCATAACAGAACAAGTCAGATTTGGGACTGAGACCTTCAAAATGGACTGAATACTCCCCCCACTCTGGCACACTGTCCCAAATATTCTTAGTCTGGTCGTCAAGATGCAGCCTGATTAAAATTAATTGCTCATACATTTTAAAACATACTTTGGATTGGATCCAACTAGGCTTTCTACTGCAGAAAAGAGATACGTTCCCTCCTCAGCACTAATAAAGACTATGCTGGTGATCACGGGAACCGCATTTACAAAAGCCCCATGGGACATGGGCTGTAGTAAGCAAAACTGAATCATAAGGTTGGTTAGATCCAACATCTTAGCTCTGTGTATGATAGAACAACCTTGGGCCCCTAAGCAAAACATAATAGCATAATGTATCTTGACAAAAGTTCAAAAGGATACCATTCCCAAGAGAAAACCCATAATGGGCTGGGCTAATTTGTATATGAGAAACAATTAAAAGTATGCACATTGAAAACAAATCTTTTCACACAAATAACAGTAGTTGGAACAATGGCAAAAAGAATGGTTTTTTTCCTGCTTGAATTCTACTCAGTGATTACTTCAAGAAGTATTCTTTTACAACCAAAGGCAATCTATCCATGAGCCAATGTTAGACTGCTGCTTCAAAAGGCAGATCTGGAGCAGTGGTGATGTCAGAAGAATAGCAGATCTGACTCACAGATATACTCCACTAGTAAGTTTTCAATTACAGACCTTGTTGAAATAAAAACAGTACCATGATACATTTCAACAGGGCCTATGCAGGAGAACTCTCTTAGGAATTTGTGCTTAATTGAACTGAAATCATCAAGTTTCCATTGCTAAAGTGAAACAGAACTGCCAAGTCAAGCGATTTATGAAAAATCAATTTATCATTCTCCAGTCAGTCCTACTGAGTAAACAAATATATTCATCATACCCTAAAAGACAGCCTGGGTGATGCAGCACCCAGGTTTACTGCTACACAAGTAGGTAATGGTGGTGACCTGTAGTGCCTTTTACCAGTTTTGACTGTTTAACCATCTACTGTCTTTCCTGGACAGAAAGGATCTAGCCACTGTGATGCATGTCTTGGTTACATTTAGATTAGATTACTGCACTCTGCATTGGGCTGCCCTCAAGAAATGTTTAGAAATTTAAACTGGTACAGACTGCAAGAGATAGGATGCTGACAGAAATGAGTTGTAGGGACCATATCACTATAGTTTTGGTTCATCTGCACTGATTCAAATTACTTTCCTCAAGTACTGACATTGACTTTTAAAATCCTACATGGTTTGGATCAGCTTACCTTAAAAACTCCCATTTTCTATGTGTTTGGGTATCCCTCTTGCCATTCAGTGGTACCATGAACACCGGCACCGCCGGAACACCAGCACCGCCGGGAAGACGCCGTCGCCAAAGCTTTCCTCTCGTTTACTTTCATGATAAATCCATTGTTTCATTAGATTTGCCTGCTGGCCGGTGAATTTCACATCACTGGTCTCCTCCCTGGACCTCCAGGGGTCGGAGGGCCTTGGCATGGGCGGGGCTCCGATGGCTGTGCAGGCGACTGCCCGAGGACATCGCGGGAGTAGGAATGAGGAGGATGGCGAAGAAACGGTTCCGCGGCGAGTCCGCCTCTCCTGTGGTGGCTCTCTCCGGCTTAGCCTGCTCTCGCGACGCGGCATAAGTGGGAACGAGTTATGGCGAACCTCCCCACGCCCGCCAGCACTCTTGGCTGCTGGGGCGCACAGCTGCGAAGTGGCACTATCGCGCGAAACTTGGCCAAACAAAAGCAAAGCTGATATAAGGAGAAAATAAACCCTTTCAAGACAAATACTAGGGATGTCGAGATATGCCAGCCCCAAAGAATGCAGCTGTTTGATAAACATTCAGTAAAGGTGATGTTCCACTGTTTTGAGAGTTAGATAAATTCTAACCACGTTTATTGAGACTTAAGTTCCATTTTATTTAATGGCACCTGCTTCTCAGAGTGTTTGCAGGACAGCAGCCTTAGCTGCTCAACTCTGCTTTTTGTTGTCTCAGAAAATAACCAAACAGACCTCCTAAACAGTCGTTTAAATTTCCCTTCCTTTCATCCCAAGCAGTCCTCCCATCTCACCACGCTCTCCTGCATTTCTCTCACCACTCACATACACACATTTTTATTCCAAGGCTACCTAATCAAGAGGGCAATGGCTGCCTTTTAAACTGCTGTCTAATTAAGAGTGATTATTCTCATTAAGTTCATGGTACCACTGAATGGCAAGAGGGATACCCAAACACATAGACAATGGGTTGTCCCTAAGCTTTCAAAGATACAGAATGGGGCTTATATGTGAAATCAATCTTCCTGGAACGAACAGTGACAACAACTTGTTGAAGTAAAGAGAGACTAGGACTCACAAAAGCCTTGGTAGAGCAAGAAACCAGGAAGACATCCTGAAATCTATAAATTCTTCCTACTCTGTGAATCAGAAACTATATTGAAAGAGACAGATGACTTCTTAAATCCAGACCACAAATTCTGGCACTAAAGCCCCATCTGACTTGTTTTAAGTTATTTATTGCTGGAGAAGGGGGAAGCTGAATGAAAGAATATGCAGAATAGGCCAGGTCAGCAGTGTCTCTATAGTTTGTACTGAACAGTTTGGTTCTTTACAGAAGCTGCAGAATTCGGGATGCTTCTTGTTTATCACATAAATTCAGCCACATCTTAAGTATGAAGGTTTTGTCTAGATTTACTTACTAAGTGAAATTCTCAGAGGAGTTACATTCTTACACTACAAAAACCACACAACATTAAATAAGTTCACTAGTGGCAGCCCAGTAATGCAGTATTCCATTTGTTTAAATGTCCTGAAGAATGCAGGATCCAGCCATCACCTAAAACTATTGAGCTGAATGTCCTAGTACCCTGACCCAATTTGACTGATGCTCTTATTTTCTTTTTCAATAAGCACAGCACTGACCAGGCCTTTAAGGGGTGAATAATCTATTTATTCCAATACTTTTCTGACTGTCTACCCTTCCCTCTTCAAAATGGGCAGGAGACTATGGGGAAATCCCCACAGTCAAAAAATCACGTGATACCCATGGTAAAAGTCCCAGTTTGGGCAAGGAGTCCCCACGGCTTCAGTGCCCAACTCAGCTCCATCCCGCGCTCTCCCGCTCATCCTGCATTTTTCAAAAACCGGCAGGAAAGTACACCTTTTTGAAAAACTCAGGCTGAGGCTGCATCAGTGGGGAGGGAGCAGAGAAACATTCCGGTTAATTTTTCCTGCCCTAGGAGGCATGTACCAATCAGAGCGCAGTGGACTGAGCACAGAGCTTGCAAAGGGGTTTTTTTTGTGTGTGCTGGTCATGGCTTTCTAGGCATGAACCTGCAAAGAGAAGGAGAGCTAGCGCAGAGTGTATGTACCAACAAAGCTGAAAAGCCAAAAGGTTAAAAAATAGACATCCTATGTTTCTACAAAACTGCACACCCAGAAATTAAAAATAAAAACTTCCTCAAGCAGAGGGGAGGGGCTGCAAGGTTGCGTTCCCACCCCAACAGCCAATCGGAAAAAGCCACAGAGCTCCCTGCCCACTCACAAGAAAGCCACATTTAAAAATACAAATATCTTTTATTTTTTAAATAGATAATTCAAGCTAAGCTACTGCCTTAGGTGATTCTCCACAACCATAGTTCATGATTGAAGGGCAACAGGGATACCATGACAGCAACCTGGCTAGGAGCAAAACGGAGGCGATATTGCTCAAAACACTTGCAAATACAACTATCAAAGCTGCCCTTTCTGATTAAACCCCATGGTGCAGAGTGGTAAGCTGCAGTACTACAGTCAAACCTCTCTGCTCATGACCTAGGTTTGAACCAACAGAAGTAACCAGCTCAAGGCTGACTCAGCCTTCCATCCTTTTGAGGTTGATAACATGAGTATCCAGCTTGCTGGGATAAAGTGTAGATGACTGGGGAAAGCAATAGAAAACCGCCCCATTAAAAACACAGTTTGTCTAGTAAATGTTGTGATGTGCCATCACTCCACGGGCCAGTAATGAGGGGGACTACCTTGACCTTTAATGTTCAATCAGCAGATTTGTTTGCCATGAAAATGAGGCTCAGAAATCCCCAGGCCCTTGAATTCCCTGCCTCCTGTTCTCCATGTATACACATCTGGGAAACTGAAAATACCCTTTTTGAGATGCCTGAAGGGTGAATACAAACTGGCTTTTGGCTTGGTTGATAGGGAAGAGAACATATGATTATTTTGTTATGATTCAGATTTCATCATAAGCCATGGTTCATCCAGAATTACGAAGCCTTCAGATTTCCTACTATGCAGAAGGGGAGAAAGGAAAGGGGGGGCACACAAGGGTGAGGGCTTCTAAGACTCATTCTCATAACTAACCAACCTTGGTTTGCTTTCTAAATCTGAATGCAACCAGTCTCTGACAAAGTAACCAGTAAAAAGTGAATGTGCAAATCAGACCCAGCGTGGTATTTGTTAAATCATTCCCAGAACATTCTGAAAGTGACCCCAAAGGTATGCCTGCAGGACCCTGTGTTTTTTAAACAAATTCTGCAAAAGCCCAAGTGGAGTTTGTAAATTAGAAACAGCAGCACCCTAGCCTGGTGTATAAAGGGATCAAAATCTGGAATACCCATTTCAGAATTAAGAAGAGAATGTCATAACCCCCCCCCCAAATTTCCTGGTACCCAAATAACAAAAATTAAAAACTGGTACATGAGAAGATTGATCTTTTTAAAGGACTGGTTACAATCACAGTGACTTAAATTATGTTTTAAAACCACCAAGAAAAAAAGGTAGATTTAAAATACCGTTTCAAAACAAATTTATCATTCCCTCTTACATTTGCGGCACAAATTAACTTGTCACTAAAATAAATAAAAGAAACAAAATGTCAACTTAAGAGCTCAAAAAACAACAACAACCCCAAACTCACTTGAAGCATTCTGCAACACTGCCTGTCATGTAGCTTCTATCCTTCATACTACAGAATTCTCTCTGCTTGAGTCAAGGAGAAAACAGTGTAATTAATTGATTTCTATTTGGTTCTCTCTGTACACGCAATCAAAATCACTAAGCAAACTGTTTGAAGACTGAGCCCAGGATTCAAAGAATCACACAACTTATTCTATGAGCTCAGACATGGGCGTGCACATTAGGTTGGTGTGTGTTTGTTTCTTCTCAACCCACATGACACACAGCACACTGCTTTTGAAACTGAGAAGAAATCAAAAAGTAGTGTACTGTATATCATGAAGGTCAGGTATCAAAAATCGCAATAGGTTAGTTAAACTCTATGCAGACAGGCAGACACATTGTTTATTTGGTCCTATGACCAGCATAAACAAATAAAAAAGGGCTAACAGACAATCAAAATTAACGAAAAGTTCTATCAAAGACCCTGTAACACTGTATTCTGCTTGCAATGTAAAGGAACTTTTTCACTGAGTGTGAAATGTTAGGGACTTAATCCTCAAGCAGAAAATTGACTAATGAGTCATTGAAACAACAAAGATGGCCAAAGCGCTGAAACAACAGAGGCAATGCCAATGAAGCTTTGGGTTCCTGTCCTTAGGGGCCAGAAGTGCCTAGAAGCAAAAGTAAGAGTAGGTGTAACAATAAACTGGGTCTAACAGTATTTCTCTATGAGATGGAAAATACATCTCTGCTGTCCGGTTGGTAAAGTCACAAATAATAATAACTTTAACTGTAATAAATAGAATGCACACAGTGTTACGTCAAATCTGTAGTATATGACCTGAAATAGTGTTTATCTCAGACATTTTGTTTCACAGTTCAGCCTTTAACTTGGGGGGGGGGGGCCTTCATTTATTTATTTTATTTATACCCTGCCTTTCTCCCCAGTGAGAACTCAAAACTGTTTACACTGTTCCTATTATTCTCACAACAACCCAGGAACTCAATGTATTTGCTGGGGTGCTATGGGTTCAGTGCAACAGGTATGGATTATATGCAGATTCCATTTTAAACCTGATAGTTATCTTTTAAAAAAGAGACACAACTAATGACTAAAAAAAACTGTAGAGGTTTTTTTTTAAAAAAAAAAACCTCTACAGTTTTTTTTTAGTCATTAGTTATCAACTCTGAATTTTCCTTCTTTGCACAAAGCTAGCACTGTTTCTGACAGCGGCTCTTAAAAATGTGATTGACGCTTAAAAACCTCAACTACTTTGCCAGTCTTGCTGAAAACATCCATAAAATTCTCCTCATAGCTAATGATCCTAAATTAGAAAGGGATGCTATAAATGCATAACTTTTGGACTAGCACCAATATCTGATTATCAGACAGTATTTTTTTTAAATCAGGCTGTCATCCTGACTTTCTCTTCTTTCTGCCGTTGCTTTTGAAAATGACAACGTGTGATCTGCAGCAAGCTGCTGATGACAAACTCTCATGTTTCTGATCCCAAAACATCAGATTGCAGCAAGCTGGAAGTGATCAGTGGGGAAGTGGAGTTCCTGGTTAGCATCCCATGCTGTGAAAACATTTCCCCTCAAGCATCTGCAAGCAGGCAAAAACAAAGAAAAGATACCAGCTCAACGAACTCTCTGACCCATTAAGGCTGATACTCTGTTCTTGACCTAGATGATAAATCAAGCCACCCGTCAACTCAGAGTTGAAATGACCACAGTAATACATCCCTGCAGCAACAGAGAAACAACACAAGAACGCACTGTGATGTTAAATCACTAGACAATTAAGAAGCCAAGAAAGCAAAGGCTGGAGAGTGTGAATCGTCCCAAAACAAACACGCTTTTTGGAGATCACTCTCATTGCATGTAAGTTCTTCCACCCAAGTGGGAGTCCAGTTTGTTCACAGAGCCTACAGACTGCCATGGGGCAGAAGAGTAGACTGGGAGCAATAATGAAGTGGATGCAATTGTTTGGCTCCCCCCTATACACATATGAATATAATGAAGCAAATCACCCAAGACCTGAATTCAAAGAGCCATGACATTATCTCTATGCACGTAATGGGGCTTGCAGCTTTTTTCTTTTCTTCTTGATCAAACAACAAACCCCTTCATAAGATTTAAACTGCATCTTGTAAACAACACTTGGCCATTCCTAAGGACTTACTCAAGAGCTAATGCCTCAAATTTGGAAGTGTTCACATATATTTGAGGAAAATAGTTCTATGCAAGCCTGTGAATCAGTTCAGTTCAGATCTTGACCCAGCAATCGCATTTTTAAGGATACTTCTACACATGTCTCACAACATCAGTCACTATGCACAAACAAATCAGATAATAATATCATAGTGTATGATATGTTTATGCAAAGCAATTCTGTGTGGATCCTATGCTTAATGTTTTTGGGGCGAGGGGGGGGAATCCACTGTATTGAAATATTTGTTCTTCAGGATATGCCCACATTACTGATTCTATTAAAGTCAACAAGATTAAAGTGCCATAGTTATTATACTGAAATAAACAACCTATTCCAGATGCTGCTGCTGAATTAGTCTTTTCCAACACTGGACCAGTCACCCAGATTAGGAACCTGCTGCTCCACAATCCCTCCCTCACCCTGGGAGAACATTTCACAGTCCAGGATATTTTTGCCAGTTGCAGGGCTCCCCCCCCCCCTTCTTGGCTTCATTCTGTCCTCCACCCCCAACTCTCTCTCCCCCCCCATCCACTTCGCCTTTGGGACCACCCAAAGCATCACTATGGCAACAAAGCTATGTCACAAACAGTGGGTTGTAACTGTAGGGACCAGAGGGGCAGACAGACTCTGCTCTGGAGCAGTTCTCTTTTCATGCAAATGTTTGTTGGACTAGTTATGTCCCAAGACCCTCACACCCTGGCTGAGTAAATGTAGAGAAAAATCCTGCTTTATGACAAACTGATCTCAGTGTGGCATTTAAGCACCAATATTTGACCAGCAGTATTAGCAAACAGGGTTTGTGGGGAAGGGGTTACAAGATGCCCAGCTTCACACACAAAAAAAAGTTTTTGAAAACAGAAGTAATTTTTGCACCTCCACACATGCTAACCTATTTCAGTACCTACATCCTGGTATTTTTCACCACAGTGTCCCCCCTCTTCCGTAGCAGGGGCTTTAAATATTAGGGGCTTTACTTCCAACAGCTGTGTATTCTCGCACAGGTCTCTTGCACCACTTTCCCAGATCAAAAGGAGATGGCGAAGCAAAGGGATGTGACCCTGTTCATATGCCACTCACTGACCACCAGCAGAAAACTAGCACAATGGGCCACACAGTTTACAAAGACTTTAAGTGACCCACTCAGATATCAAAGACTCGATTGGGATTCCCAAGACACAGCTAGAAATCACTATTTCTACTATAAGCGAGGTCTCTTTTAATCTTTTTCCCTCCAAGAAGTTGCTCCCTAGATAAATAGTGGAAACGGCCAACTTCAACATAACCAAGAAGTGCAGTCTCTCCCTCTCCTGACCCAAGTAAGTTCAGCCCAGAGCCCTTCACCACTTGCACAAAGCATGGGAAAGGGTACAAACAATGTGCAAACTAGTCAGATTTTGAAGGCGGACAGAAGGTGGCCAGTGCTTTTAAGCCCAGTGCCCTCCGATCCACTGTAGTATTCTCCAGTGATGCAGTAAGCCACGTCGCTGGACAACTGCTTCCCAGCAAGCATCGAAGTCGTTCTTCACAGAGTAACAACCGGGCGGAATCTCTTAGTAGGGCTTTCCTCTCCCTCCCCACTTTTCATCCCATCCTATCTTTGCGGACGCTGCAAGCGACCGAGTCTTTAGAAACATCCATCCTTCGGCGTTCGCTCTCTTTCCCCCTCGCACGCCCACCCCCAAACGAATGCAAAGCACCCCTCCCCTCCTTTCGGCTTCCCCTTTTGGATATTCAGTCTAAATTGAATAAGACGCTCAAGCCCGTGAATGGCAGACTCGAAGGAAAAAAAAACCCGTCTGCTTTAAAATGCAACCAAACCAACCAAGCCACTTTGCAGAAAAACCGATCCTGTAGGGGGGACGTCGAAAGAGATCTACATACCCAAAGCATGCAAGACAGGCAAACCCAGGTCATCCTGTCACCAGATCGGCCCCTTGGGAGGCTCAGAGAAACGGACAGCATCACAGAGCATAAGCTCAGCACATCCTTGGGTCAGCCAAGGGGTAAGATGGCTCAGCGGGAAGGGAGGAAGAAAGGCGCGTGAGATTGTCTCATTCCTTCAAGCCACCAGCCGCATCTGGGGGGGCACGCCTCTCTCCCACCCTCTTCTCCGTCCTCACGTGCCTGCAGATTTTTCTTTCCTGCTTTTTGGGTCAGCTCCTACGAAAGGGGGGGGGGAGGGCGGCGCCTCGAGAGAAGCCCACTCTTTATGGGTGCAGGCCCCTCCTCGCTGGCCGGCTGCATAACTTTGCCGCGCTTTTATATACACTTTGATGGCTCGGCGGCTCCTGCGTTTCAGTTTCAGCCCCTTCCTCACAAAAGAAAGGGAGAAAGAAACGATTCGTGCTTTCTTCGGAAGGTGCTGGGGCTAAAGAAGCAAATTGCGGGAGAGTTGGCCATTCAGCTGCGAACCATTATAAGGTTGGACAGCAAGAATAAAATCAGAGGATGAATTTGTCTGAAGAGGCCACATCACACGTTCGTACAGAACTTAGCACAGTTTTGGTACTAAATAAACAGCAAAGTGAATGAAATTCATTGGGGGGAGGGGTGTCCAGTCCCCTAATGTGGAGTTTGCTTAAAGCTGGCTATGGGGATTTCCTGCAAAACAACCTCTGTTAGCGTGAATGCAGCTGTAAGGCTCATTATGAATATGGAAACACTTATCAATGATCACCAAACGCCTCTTTTCTGTGGTTTTTATCCTGGAACAGGGTCAGTCTACAATTACAACTTTCTACAAAAATGAAACCTAAACAGAAATTAAGCAAAGAAACGGCAACTGTTTTTAAAAGCCTGATTTAAAAACGCGCCAAGCAGGCCAACAATGCAATCCTGTGCAAAATTACTCTAGTGCAGGGGTAGGGAACCTTTAACACTCAAAGAGCCATTTGGACCCGTTTTCCACAGGAAAAGAAAACACTTGGAGCCGCAAATAATTTTTGACATTTAAAATAAAGATAACACTATATATATTGGGGGTTTTTTTACCTTTTACTCCGCTCAGAATGAGCGCATGGATGAAGCCGGCGGCTCGGCCTCGCCAGCTGCCAGGAAAGCACCCACCCCGCTCCAACAGGGTGGGCAAGAGGAGAAGCCCGCAGCGCGGCCCAGCCGACCGTGGGCAGTTGGTGCGCCTGCCCTGCTGCCTGCAGGGCGGGCAAGGATGGGGCCGGCAGCTCGGCTCATGGAGCCACAGTGCAAGGGCAGAAGAGCCGTATGCGGCTCTTGAGCCGCAGGTTCCCTACCCCTGCTCTAGTGACTGTTCCCACTGAATTGATGGGCTTGCATTGCAATGCTCAAGTCTAGTTCCTCAAAGGAGATTTACAGAATAGAAAGCCAGATCACAAAATGGATATTGCTCCCCACAGAAAGCCAGACAGAATAATACAGGGCCTAGGCCACTTTTGCCACTGATGACTGCTTGCATAAGTCTCCACAATGGATAACAGATGCTTTGCTGTGCTCCTAAGTTTTCCTGTCCTTACTACCTTTACATCCTGCTTTTCAACTATAAAGTTCTGAAAGAGCTTATAATACTTTTTAAAACATACAGTAAAAAATACAATGCTGTCTTTCCCCTGCCATTCCCACTATATTAGTCTCCATTGCCGAGAGAAGGTTTCTGTTCCTCTTCCCTGGAGAACAGGAGGTCTTTGATGTCATGAGGGCCCGCTCCTTGATTGCTGTAGGGCTACAGAGCAAGGAGCACTCATTCACTGCTTCCCTTGTGATTACATCATAATTCAAACAGTGAAGTGATACAGAATATTTCACAATATTTGCGTAAAATAACAGTGAGTCAATTCACAATAAATAACAGTCTGTCAATTCACAATATCTGATTGTTCTGTTCACAGCCAATCCAGATTTAAAAAATGACTATGTCATCTATGCTCAATGTATTGGACAATGTTGCTTTTCCAGTAGCTCCTATGTGATACAGATAACAGAGAGAGCTAGTTTGAATAACTCTCCGCACAGATACTTTCAAACATTTTGAGGCAGGAAATAAAAAAATTGGGTGCTGTGTGGTTTCCGGGCTGTATGGCCATGTTCTAGCAGCATTCTCTCCTGACGTTTCGCCTGCATCTGTGGCTGGCATCTTCAGAGGATAGATCCTCTGAAGATGCCAGCCACAGATGCAGGCGAAACTGGGTGGGGGGGGGGGGGGGTGGGGGGGGGGGGGGGTGGGGGGGGGGGGGGGTGGGGGGGGGGGGGGGTGGGGGGGGGGGGGGGTGGGGGGGGGGGGGGGTGGGGGGGGGGGGGGGTGGGGGGGGGGGGGGGTGGGGGGGGGGGGGGGTGGGGGGGGGGGGGGGTGGGGGGGGGGGGGGGTGGGGGGGGGGGGGGGTGGGGGGGGGGGGGGGTGGGGGGGGGGGGGGGTGGGGGGGGGGGGGGGTGGGGGGGGGGGGGGGTGGGGGGGGGGGGGGGTGGGGGGGGGGGGGGGTGGGGGGGGGGGGGGGTGGGGGGGGGGGGGGGTGGGGGGGGGGGGGGGTGGGGGGGGGGGGGGGTGGGGGGGGGGGGGGGTGGGGGGGGGGGGGGGTGGGGGGGGGGGGGGGTGGGGGGGGGGGGGGGTGGGGGGGGGGGGGGGTGGGGGGGGGGGGGGGTGGGGGGGGGGGGGGGTGGGGGGGGGGGGGGGTGGGGGGGGGGGGGGGTGGGGGGGGGGGGGGGTGGGGGGGGGGGGGGGTGGGGGGGGGGGGGGGTGGGGGGGGGGGGGGGTGGGGGGGGGGGGGGGTGGGGGGGGGGGGGGGTGGGGGGGGGGGGGGGTGGGGGGGGGGGGGGGTGGGGGGGGGGGGGGGTGGGGGGGGGGGGGGGTGGGGGGGGGGGGGGGTGGGGGGGGGGGGGGGTGGGGGGGGGGGGGGGTGGGGGGGGGGGGGGGTGGGGGGGGGGGGGGGTGGGGGGGGGGGGGGGTGGGGGGGGGGGGGGGTGGGGGGGGGGGGGGGTGGGGGGGGGGGGGGGTGGGGGGGGGGGGGGGTGGGGGGGGGGGGGGGTGGGGGGGGGGGGGGGTGGGGGGGGGGGGGGGTGGGGGGGGGGGGGGGTGGGGGGGGGGGGGGGTGGGGGGGGGGGGGGGTGGGGGGGGGGGGGGGTGGGGGGGGGGGGGGGTGGGGGGGGGGGGGGGTGGGGGGGGGGGGGGGTGGGGGGGGGGGGGGGTGGGGGGGGGGGGGGGTGGGGGGGGGGGGGGGTGGGGGGGGGGGGGGGTGGGGGGGGGGGGGGGTGGGGGGGGGGGGGGGTGGGGGGGGGGGGGGGTGGGGGGGGGGGGGGGTGGGGGGGGGGGGGGGTGGGGGGGGGGGGGGGTGGGGGGGGGGGGGGGTGGGGGGGGGGGGGGGTGGGGGGGGGGGGGGGTGGGGGGGGGGGGGGGTGGGGGGGGGGGGGGGTGGGGGGGGGGGGGGGTGGGGGGGGGGGGGGGTGGGGGGGGGGGGGGGTGGGGGGGGGGGGGGGTGGGGGGGGGGGGGGGTGGGGGGGGGGGGGGGTGGGGGGGGGGGGGGGTGGGGGGGGGGGGGGGTGGGGGGGGGGGGGGGTGGGGGGGGGGGGGGGTGGGGGGGGGGGGGGGTGGGGGGGGGGGGGGGTGGGGGGGGGGGGGGGTGGGGGGGGGGGGGGGTGGGGGGGGGGGGGGGTGGGGGGGGGGGGGGGTGGGGGGGGGGGGGGGTGGGGGGGGGGGGGGGTGGGGGGGGGGGGGGGTGGGGGGGGGGGGGGGTGGGGGGGGGGGGGGGTGGGGGGGGGGGGGGGTGGGGGGGGGGGGGGGTGGGGGGGGGGGGGGGTGGGGGGGGGGGGGGGTGGGGGGGGGGGGGGGTGGGGGGGGGGGGGGGTGGGGGGGGGGGGGGGTGGGGGGGGGGGGGGGTGGGGGGGGGGGGGGGTGGGGGGGGGGGGGGGTGGGGGGGGGGGGGGGTGGGGGGGGGGGGGGGTGGGGGGGGGGGGGGGTGGGGGGGGGGGGGGGTGGGGGGGGGGGGGGGTGGGGGGGGGGGGGGGTGGGGGGGGGGGGGGGTGGGGGGGGGGGGGGGTGGGGGGGGGGGGGGGTGGGGGGGGGGGGGGGTGGGGGGGGGGGGGGGTGGGGGGGGGGGGGGGTGGGGGGGGGGGGGGGTGGGGGGGGGGGGGGGTGGGGGGGGGGGGGGGTGGGGGGGGGGGGGGGTGGGGGGGGGGGGGGGTGGGGGGGGGGGGGGGTGGGGGGGGGGGGGGGTGGGGGGGGGGGGGGGTGGGGGGGGGGGGGGGTGGGGGGGGGGGGGGGTGGGGGGGGGGGGGGGTGGGGGGGGGGGGGGGTGGGGGGGGGGGGGGGTGGGGGGGGGGGGGGGTGGGGGGGGGGGGGGGTGGGGGGGGGGGGGGGTGGGGGGGGGGGGGGGTGGGGGGGGGGGGGGGTGGGGGGGGGGGGGGGTGGGGGGGGGGGGGGGTGGGGGGGGGGGGGGGTGGGGGGGGGGGGGGGTGGGGGGGGGGGGGGGTGGGGGGGGGGGGGGGTGGGGGGGGGGGGGGGTGGGGGGGGGGGGGGGTGGGGGGGGGGGGGGGTGGGGGGGGGGGGGGGTGGGGGGGGGGGGGGGTGGGGGGGGGGGGGGGTGGGGGGGGGGGGGGGTGGGGGGGGGGGGGGGTGGGGGGGGGGGGGGGTGGGGGGGGGGGGGGGTGGGGGGGGGGGGGGGTGGGGGGGGGGGGGGGTGGGGGGGGGGGGGGGTGGGGGGGGGGGGGGGTGGGGGGGGGGGGGGGTGGGGGGGGGGGGGGGTGGGGGGGGGGGGGGGTGGGGGGGGGGGGGGGTGGGGGGGGGGGGGGGTGGGGGGGGGGGGGGGTGGGGGGGGGGGGGGGTGGGGGGGGGGGGGGGTGGGGGGGGGGGGGGGTGGGGGGGGGGGGGGGTGGGGGGGGGGGGGGGTGGGGGGGGGGGGGGGTGGGGGGGGGGGGGGGTGGGGGGGGGGGGGGGTGGGGGGGGGGGGGGGTGGGGGGGGGGGGGGGTGGGGGGGGGGGGGGGTGGGGGGGGGGGGGGGTGGGGGGGGGGGGGGGTGGGGGGCGGGGGGGGTGGGGGGGTGGTCGGGGGGGGGTTGGGGGGGGGGGGGGCGGGGGGGGGGGGGGGGGGGGGGGGGGGGGGGTGGGGGGGGGGGGGGGGGGGGGGGGGGGGGGGGGGGGGGGTGGGGCGTGGCGGGTGGGGGGGGGGGGGGGAGGGGGGGGGCGGGGGGGGGAAGGGGGGGGGGGGGGTGGGAAAGGGGGGGTTGAAATGTTTTACAAATATTTTGGGAGATTTGTGCGGAAAGGGCTTATTTCTCTGAGATATGCAGGTCCATTGTATTATTCAGCCACAACCCATAGCCAAAATTCCTTAAAATTTTGTAGCATCCCTTATAACCAACACATTTCCCAAGATATAAGTTTTTGTTAGTCAAAATTCACTTCATCACAATACAAATAGGAGTGAAGCCTCATTGTCCATATAGACCCAGGTCAGAAGGTGGGGTGTTACAAAGAAGAACTAGTTAGAGTTAGTATGCAGAAGTGCAGTGCAAAATTAAATCAGCTTCATGAGAGCTGGGAGATATGCAGAGATGGAAAATATAGACAATTACATCTACAATGATGTAAGAATCCCATGTCCCTGTTTAGCCCTGGGATATCTATTGTCCTGAACTCAAGGATGATGGTCTATGGCCATTTTATCCATAAATCCTATTCATAGAGTCACTATGTCTTCTCAATCTGTACAGTCAACATTTCTCTTACTTATTTAAAACATTTCTAACCGAACTTTCCACACAAATAAGGTTCTCCGCAGCAGCAAAGGTGAAACAGTTCAAAATTAAAAACATTTAAAGTTACCCACTGGAATGAAAGATTCATATGATCTCACTTTCTTCTACTCATTTTCAGTAGACTATTTTCAGTATTTATATCCTGCTTTCCCATTAAAAATGCCCGCATAAAAGCCAAAAAAGCAATTTAAGCAACAGTAGATAGCAAAACAGTTTCATATCACAAAAAAAGCAGAAAAGGTTTTAGAGCATATGGTGTTAAAATCTTACCAGAAAATCGGAACAAGAAAATTACATATAACAACACACCCACCTGACCTTTGATGTTAGGAAAACAGAGAGCAAAGTCTCCGCGGAAAAATTTTAGGACTCGCAAGTCTGAGCCCCAATCAAAGTAACTGAAATTTGTTCCCCATCATTTCCTTATCCCTCTTACTGGTTAACTTGCAGTGAATTATCTAAGGCAGTCTTTCCCAACCTTTTCGAAGTTGCGGCACCCTTGACCTCGCTCTTCATATCTCAGGGCACCCTTGAGGAAAACACCTATTTTTAAAATTGATTTACTTTAATTATTAGTTACATGAGAGACACAATAGTTTATTGCCATTACATGTCTGTTTAAGGGTTCTAGAGTTTTACTTCTCTTGAGAGAAAGGGATGGGAAAAATCTTTGTGTTTCTAACAGAATGCCTCCCCAGACCCCAAGAATTAATAGACAATACCATGAGACACAGCAGTTGAATGTAACACTGCTAAAGGTAAAACAGTTCATAATCTAAATACAAGGGCAACTAGATGAGTAGCAGAATAACCTGGATCCAGCCCAACTGCAACACCTGATCTGCCTGCATGGGTCTTGTCTTCACACCACTAGATTTTCCTTGCTTTCAAGCCAGATGCTTCAACAATGCTGAGTCCCGCCAATTGAGCTGTCTTAGAAGTCTAGAAGTCTGTTTCCCCCTGAATGGCCATGCATGCTTTTGGTTCATGTTTCCTTTCACCAGCACAGAGAATTTTGTTCAGATTTGATTTCCAGATTAGATAAGCCTTGGAAAAACAGCAGGGGGTGCACTAGTAAAAAAAGAAGTAGTAAATGTGGAATGGGAGGAGGTAGATGGAAAAACAGGAATGACACTTTTGGGGAAGAAAGCTTATGTCATCTTTCCTTTGAGTCATGAAGTGCTAGAGACTAAGAATTAGCTTTGTTGACTGATACAATGCATGCTGTTAATTGAAGTGGTTCTGAAATTCTTCTATGCCAGGTAGAATTATAAACCTGAAATAACAAACCAATGAATACCAACCTTGAAAAACAAGTCCACAGGCATCACAGGCCTGGCCATCAAGTGATTTGTAGTGTACTAACAACCTGAAAGGTAGGAGAAAAGAATGGGGGGGGGGAACCCTCCTGATGTTTATAATGATTGCTTTGCCAGATTACCTAGATTACCATCCACCAACTGAATGGCTGTTTGTAAGACCTGAATGAACTTTTGTGTCACAAATTCTATCACAAAAGCAGCCATATCCTTCTTGTGTTCAGAGTACTAGCAACAAAGTATTAGGTGTGTTGTTTGATACAGTGAATGTTATTGCACACTGCAGTAGCTGCAGACCAAATCAAGCTGAAGGAGGTCAGAGAGAGTTCTTTGCACCATGGTCCCCACCAATTCACCTATCACGGAAAAAGGATTCTGTCCAATCAGCTTGCCTTCTGACCAGCTAAGGGTGGGCCCCCAGGTTCTGTTGTGGCCATGAAACAGTCATCTTCAGCTGATGGGTCCAGATTCAAAACTGGATCATCACCCAGCATAATGTTGGTCACCTCACAACTGTTTTCTTTTTGTTGAGAAGTGGAAGTATGGAAGACAGAGAATGCAATACAACATCTTGCTTGAGCAAACGAAGTATGTTAAGGCTAGAAGTCTGAAAAGATTGAAGAATGCTGCCATAGAGCAGACTGAGATGTAAGATGGGCTCCACTATCCTGATCACTCCGCTGATCAGAGCTTACCATACCAGGTTGAAATCCAGTGGGCACTTTATCACAGGGGTCATAGACCGGAATGAATATATCTTAAAGACTTTCAGCTGCTGGGGTTGTTAATATACCCTGCTTTTGTCTACTGGAATGAGTCTCAAAGCGGGTTACAATCACCTTTCCTTCCCCTCTTCCCCTTTTACAGTCTGCTTCTAACCAGAGAACTAATTAGTACTGAGTGCCTGTGCAGTATAATGGTTAAAAGCAACACACTCTAATCTGGAAAAATTGATTTTTTGTTTGTTTTTCATTGTTAAAGTAAACTTTATTTAAAATTCATTTCTTAAGACAAATTTGACAGACTAAACAAAGATTTAAAGAGAGAAAAAGAAAAGAAAAGAAGAAAGTAAAGGAAAAAAGGGAAAAAGAGACTTCCCACTAGAATTACATATTATACTACGTATGTTATATTTTGATCTATACAGATGATTAAGTTGTAAAGATTGAAGATAGTATACTGTTATATGGAAAAATGGATTTGATTCCCCACTCTTCCACACGCAATCTTGGACTAGTCACAGTTCTCTCAGAATTCTCTCAGCATCACCTACCTCACAAGGTGCTTGTTGTGGAGAGGGGAAGGAAAGGTGATTGTAACCCATGTTGAGACTCATTCCAGTAGACAAAAACAGGGTATAAACCAGCTCTTCTTCTTTTAGGAGAGCCATTTGGGTGACCAGGTGGCCAGGTGTTTATGCTCTGGGTTGTTAGGTATTTGGATGCTTCTGGATTTTAATGCATCTGGGCTTTATTGGCTAGTTTTTAATAGTTGTACATTTTAATGATTTTGTGTGAGATATCTTGAGAAAGTTTCTGAAGAGAAGGCATATAAATGTTTAACAAATAAAGAATACTTTATGTTTGAAGGCCAAGCATTATGTTTATTTACTTTTATTTATGTTATTTGTAGTCCACCTTTCTCATTTGCACTCAAGGTGGATTACCCAGAGTACGTCAATACAGTAAACAGGTGGGGCATTCAATACATTCTGCAATAGGACTAGGGTTTTGGAACTAACCAGAAGTCTAAAAACAGAACTGACACACAATAAGTAGGATCATGACACATTAAATGACACAGTATTCTATAGCAGGATTCCAGTTTTAACAAGCTATATACAGCAGTTCAGATTATAGTCACTAATTTTTTTCTAATAACCTTGTGAGTCATTTAGTACAGTGCAAGTCTATTGAACTGCAAGTAAATCTTGAATAATTCAGTTGCAGGTCAATCTTGAATAATTCAGTTTTGCATAGCTATGAAGGTGGGAACCTTCCTGACCATTTAAAGCAGGCCATTCCACAAAGTGGGAGCCATAACAGAGAAGGCACAATTTATAGGCAGTTGTTGATTGTGCCCATTTGCAGATTGGCACCTGCAAAAGCCCCTGCTCCAGTGAGCAAAGCTGTCATGGTGGAGCGATGGTCTCACAGATATGAGGGTTCAAGGTCATGAAGGACTTTGTATGTGATAGTTGACACCTTAAATTGAGTCTGATAACTGATGGTTAGCCTGTGAAGTGCCTGCAGAATTAGAGTAAGATGCATGCTCCATCTAGCTCCTGATAATTGCTGAGTTGCGGCATTCTGCACCAACTGGAGTTTCTGAAGTGATTTTGAAAGGAGACCAATGTACAGGTCATTGCAGTAGTCTAGTGTCAGTGTCAGGGGTGTACCACCCATGAGGACATACGGTATCACATGCCCTGGACACATCCCATTGGGTCACGTGGGAGGGCGCTGGCCAGGTCCTTGTGCTGGGCCCCTCCTGCGGCATGCTGACCTGGCCATTGGCCAGCAGCTCCCTCCATACTGGGGTGCTGCTAGCCGGACAAGCCACCTGCCACAACCACAGGGTGCCATGGCAGCAGGCCAGCTCCCTGTCAGCAAGGAGAATTAGGAGGGCAGGAGCCCCGCTCCTGGGGTGGATTGCGGTGAGCTATGGCCACCACCCTAGGCCCCCCATGCGGCCGGAGCCATCCTCCCACTCCACTAGGGCAGATTGTGGTGGGCCGCAGCCGCCATCCTAGGCCCTGCTGCACAGCCAGGGCTGTTGTTTTGTCCCCAGGGACAGACTGTGGTGGAGTGCAGCTGCCACCCCAGGTCCAGCTGACCCATCAGGAAGGCCCCTCCCCCATTGGGGATCTCACTGATGCCCGAGGCCAGGCCCAGCCACATAGCCGGGGTGCCTCTCCCTCAGCAGGGGATCAGATGGCGTTGTCCATCAGCACCTAGTGCCCGAGGTCAGGGATCACGCCAGCCACAATGCAGCCAGGAACCCTCCCCTCTGGCCTCTCTGGGCTCCTGGACTCCCTACTGACAGGGAAGGGCAGGAGCCAGCCTGCCACCACGACGCCCACCTGAGTTGCCCACCTGAGCTGCCACCATAAGAAGGGAGGGGCACTTGACTAGGTGTTGTCCCGAGCACCATTTTCCCCAGTATGCCTCTGGTCAGTGTCACTATTGTGAGTATCTGGGTGGCCAGATCAGCTGTATCAAAATAAGCAAGCATCTTTTGGTCTACATTGGGTTAGAAGAAAAAGCTTTTTACCAGTTGCATTAAATTTGTTTTTCCAGTAATAAAGCTGGACCCAGTAATAAAGCTGGACCCAGTATAATCCCAGGCACTTAACTGAATCAGCAAGGATCAGCTGAACACCACCAAAAGTGAAGAGCACAACATCGTTCAAGATCTTCACCTTCCCAACCAGCGTTACCTCTATGTCTTCAGGGGTTTGTTTCAATTTGTTTACTTTCAGCTAATTTATCATAGTCGCCAGGTAGTTACTCAGGACCTCTACTGTATCACCAGGGGATTTTAATAAGTATATGCAGAGAAGAAAATCATTCGTATATTAATAATGTCCAACCCCAAGGCTACAACTGTCACCTGGTCACCCATTGCTGTAGTAAAGTAGGGAGTGGTTTACACTCCAGGGGCCAGAGTGGTCATTGGCGGGCTTCAAGGTACTTCATGTTCCACACCTCCACTTAAGCCTCAACTGAGCATACGTTTGAGATCATAAAATCCCCTAGAGCATTGTGGAATCCAGTACGATTCATGAGCCTCTGTGGGCAGACCATTTTAACCCTCCTTGGAGCTACATTTACCTTGGCTTTAAGTTGGTAGTGGTTAGACCATGCACATATTAAATGCAAATCTGCTTAAAATTATGGTAGTCCTTGTTTTTTGTTTATATTGCTTACTACAAGTTGTTTGTGCTTTCCCCATGCTACTATAGTTGAACAACATTATAATTTTAAAAACTCATTAAAAAAATGCAGTCATGCCTTTAGCTCCCCATCACCATCTGCTACACGTCTCCTCTGCCTGACATTATGACATTCTATGCCTCCCCTACTCTGCCAGGAATACACAAAGATGTGAAACGGGGTGGGGAAATGCAGAATATGTTAGGGCAGCAAAAGTTTTATTCTACATTGTAGCAGAGGAGTCAAGCACGTGGCTGCTGATTGCATTTAAAATTCTGTGTCGTTTCTGGGTTTAAAAGCCATTTCAGATAAGATTCCTCATAACTGGTTTCCAGTTTGACTCTGTCCAGTCATTAAACAGCAGAATCTGAAAAGAGCATGAAGATCAGCTGCCCAACTTCCTGCAATGAGGCGAGATTCACAGCATGTAGAATCCAGTATCACAGAAGACCTTTGGGTTAGCCGGTATACCCATGTTACCTAGTGCTACTCAGAAATTCCTGACTGTCATGTCATGTTACCCTCACAACAAGTGAATTCACTGCACAACTGCGACATAATAATATTAGAGAGAAAAAAGAAAATACCTCTGGCAACTGTACTTATTGCCCCGCATTTAAAAGCATTTTAACGGCTTTATAGAACAGCTCTATGCAGCAGGTTAGTCCAAGAGATGGTAAGATGCCAGCATCCTCTCAATTTGTCTGGCTTTCTGCCTCAATAATATCCCCCAACAAAGCCAAAGAGAGCAACAGACTTGGAGAAGACAAGGGACCCCACTCAACAAGACCTATTTGCGAAGCTACACAATGCAGCCTTTTATCCAGTGACACAGCAGGGGAGAGGAAGAACCACCACCATTGCTCCATGCTCCTTCCAAACACGTACACAGGCATGCCAAGCAACAGCATAGCGGTATCAGCCCATGAAATGGCTTTGAATTGAGCCCCTTCCCTATGGCTAAACCCACATGACTTGTGGTATCTGTGTGAAATTCAGCAGTTCATAGGCATTGATGGCATACCCAGGACCACACAGTATATACAAGTGTACCAAGTGCACACTAAAGCAGAAAAGCAAAGGCAGGATAGAGATCTACTATACCACAGAAAGGCTACACTGTAGAACTAAAAGGTTCACATGCAAGGGATACAAGGGGGCTTCAGAATCCTCTTAAGATGCTCAAATCCCCAGATGCCCAGATGTCAGTTACAGGGACCTTTGCGTAGACACCTGCTGAGTAAGAAGCAAAGGAGGAGAGGAAAGGACAATGGAAACAGTAACACAAAATCTAAATAAGATACACTGTGTATTTACCCCAGCAGCCTAGGAGTTTCCACCAATAAATCAGAGTAGATACCCCTTCTTGAAAATTGGAACCAATAAAACAAGAGTAAGTATTTTGCATTCAAGGCACTACTTACCAACAAGCGCTAAGGTTCAACAGTAGATTTCATTCTCTTTTTGCATTCAGCTCTGTTCTTAAGTTGTAATCATAATCAATTTGCAGCTGATGCCTTGGCAAGCATATCCTGCTAATTAACTTCCAGAGTAACTCTAGTCATAAGAAACGACTCACCTTGTGCAAATGGGAGCTTACCTTATTTGCATACCTTCTCTGCCAAACATATCATACAGAAAAACACACTAAAATATATTTTATATAAAAAGAGAAATAAAGAGGAACAATAAAATATGTATTTTGATAAAATATAACCTCAGAGCCTGTGTACCATACAAACCCATAACTAGTCCAACAAGATCTCGAAAATATATCAACTGCTCAAGTGGTCTCAGCTATGGGAGAACTGGGTCAGCCGCCCTGGGCCCTGAACCGGGGGTGGGGGAGGGTTTAACCATTGTGCAGCTATGCTGGCTACCATCACCAGCATAGTGTAGTGGCTAAGAGCAGGTGGATTCCAATCTGGAGAACTTCCTGCAATCTGGAGAACTTCCTGCCTCTGGCCCTGTGTCACTGTCAGACATCACCGTGCAGAAGGGGAGGGGAAGGTTGCTGCGCCCACCCATTTGGTCACTTGTCTGCTTGCCTCACTGCCAGGTCTGCCCTGAGGAGGTGAACAAAACCAGGCCATATGGCAGAGCCAAATACCCCTGGTGCCTGCCAAAAAAAGCTAAACATGATTCAGCATTTTGAGCGTTGAGACTTGGGAAACAGTGGTGGGGCGGGGGTGGGGGGGGAAGCTTCAACTGAATGCTGGACTGGAATCACCATTCAGTTGACACTGTGCTCACCACTGTTTCCCAGGTTCTAGTGGACTTGAGAAATGGCAGCAGGGTGGGGTAGGGGTTTATAAAGTCAATTTCAAGTTTGGGATTTTAAAAACCTGAAAAATTGCAGTAAAAAGCCACATATAGCCAATGGTTACCAAAGGTTTTTAAAACCCGAACTTGAAATATATCCAATTTTTAAAATGTGCTTAATTTAAAAATCTACCCAATTTAAAAATGTGCTCACCCATACTGTGCAGTCACTCATCAATGGGCAGGACTTGCAGCTTCATACACCAAGCACAAACAAGGGAAGAGCACTGGTGTTGATTCTGCCATCTTCTACTTTGGGGGACAGACAGAAGGCCAAAGGAACTGGCAACAGAGTTGTACTGTGCAAAGTCAATGGCTGGCCACTGTGAGGGGACAGCATACTGGCTAAATAGACCACTGGTCTGATCCAGCAGGACTTTTCTTAATCACTGAGACCAGCCTGGTTATCAGCTGAATTTGTTCATATATCTGTTACTTTTCCCATACAAAGCGTTGACTTGAATGGACTTATAATGTGGTAACTCTGTTGAGCATTGCATTGTTAGCCATGGTAGAGCTGGCCTTTTTCAGTAGAACACATCGCAGATCAAAAGCTGAAAATGATCTCAAAGACCGAACTTACTCAACAGCAGGATTCTTTAGAAATGAAGTAACCCCCACTTAAAAAAAGATGTCTCACAAGTATCAACAATGATTTCCAAAAAGCAAAAATTACATAAATCCTATCCACAGGTCAGACATTTTATGTGATACTCAACCAAGTTCGCAGCAGCACTGCGTGTGCGCGCGCGCACACACACACACACACACACACACACAGCCTCCACCCAAAATAACAACAAAATACCCTCAACATTCTTTATTTCCCAGTGTGCAGAAAAGAGCTAGAACATATCAAAACTTCACTATCCACAAGCAGGAAAATCCAGAATTACAGTGGCAGAACTATTTTTTTGCAGCAGGACTAAAGAACTTCTAATCGGCTTCAGAGCTTCCTTTCCCGCACACTCACACTAACCTCCTTTTTTGTTCCCTGCTCCCCTATCAGTTTACAGCTGGGCTATCAAAGAACCAGCTCATTAAAGCTCTTTATCACGTCGTAAGTGCTTTTACTGCTGTTTCCCCTCTTATTAAAAAAAAAACTTTACAAAGTGTCTGTTGCAAATAAGGTTCACTGCCCAGCTAATCTCGTGGACTGGTGGAATACCCTTCAACCTCCTGAAAGCTCATGAGAAACAGGGAAGGATGAGGGTTGCCCCTTCTTAAGGGGGAAAAGGTACCCACACCTTTAAATGATTCAAGGCATTTCCCACTCCACTCTTCTGCCACCCTTCACTCATCAACTGCCTGCTGCTAAGCAGTTCAGCAGTAGTTTCCCTGTGTTGCAGGTGTGAGGCCAAGGGATATCAGCTTGCCTTAAGCTGCCTTGTACATTTTTGGATCTTTCGGCTGACACCTTAGCGGTTACACTATCCCACCACCTAAGTCATCATACACTGTAGAAAAGCCATAAGCAAATTGTGAATAATTATTGTACAAAGACACAGCAGAAATATCATTACCACAGAAGGAAGTGCACGAACAATCCAATGTCACAACTCGATGGGAGGGCAAGAGATGCATTGGAGAATGGATATCCTATTATCTCCAGAATCTGAAAATGGATGATACACCTGTTTGTTTTCCACATCCAAAGGTCTGCAAAAAGGATCTTTGTTTGATTTCAGAAGAAGTCAGAGTTCAGTGCCACATCTAGGGACTCCAGAAAGCCTTGTGATCCTGAATCCAGATCTAAGAGGTTTACTTTTAAAGAAGTGCATTTCAGATTAGATTTTACAAGAATTTGATGTAGATTAGCCAACAGAACTTTAAAACTGAATGAGGCATTAATGGGCCCTTCATATCCAGTCTCCTGATAATGTTCCTTCAGACTCTAGCTTCTTGAAACTCAATTATTACTACAGGAGTTACAACTGCCATGTGAATTCAACCCCCAACCCCCAACCCCCTGTAAGGCTGAATGTTATAGAGTGGACCTCCCTCTCACTTCATTTGTGCTTCAAGCTGCATGGGAGCTACTTCTTAAGGTGTTTCCTACACAACAATAGGCTTGTGTTGTTTCATTTTTTGTTGCTGCAGCTGATACAGTGTAGTAACAACAAAGCTTTCATATGGCAGGTTTCCCTGCCCCAGTTTTCCAGCAACACCAGTAACCAATCCCCCAGGCTACTGAGTTTTTTTAAAAAAAATTAACTAATAAATGAATATTGTTAAATTGATATAATATGATAATAATCTGTGTATCAGGTTCACTGAATTCCCAACTTTCATATTTTTAGAGGTAAAAAGTCTCCACTTCCCATCAACATTGAACCCAAGAAAGATGACCCATGAGAAAATTCCCCATGATGCTAATGTACGCAGATGTGGTATTTTTGTGAATAATACAACCACATATGTAGATACTTGAATCTTCCCAGTTAATCATTATCTCACTAGAAGGGGAAGTGCTGCTCAAGTGGAAAAGATTCATGTGATTGAATCACCATAGTTGCAATATTCACATATATGAATGTGGCATAGTGACCTAGAGAAGTAGTTCTCCATCGCTAGATGCAGTGTGTGTGTTTTAAAGTGCCAGAATTCATATATACAGTTGAACTCATTTCTGCCAATTCCCTCTCCCACTGCAGGTTCCCACTAGCCTGTTCCTAAGAGCCCAGTGGCTCTTTTTCACACACACACACACACCCCAAAAGGAAAATGCCCTCGTCACCTGCATATGGCGATTTCCTCACTGGCGATTTATCCCAGGATAGTCCCCCGAAATATCGAGGTTTCCTCACGACCTCCCCACTGCCGAACATTGGAACATAGATCAATCCCGGCTCTGTCGCCCCCCCCCTCCCCCCGCGCGCGCGGGCCTTATCCTGCGTTCCCCCAAAACTTGGTTGTTTGTGCAACTTTTTTGCAGAGCACATTACCAATCCTGATTCATGGGGAGGTTCGGGCATCTGATTTGCTTTTCAATTTCCTGCCGTACATAGTGATGCAAATGCTTCCAGCCAATCAGAGTGCACTGGCCAATGCGTGTGGGGGAGGGGGGGTTGTTTCTTTTTTGTTTCACTCGGCTTTTTATGTTCTTCTGATTCAGTCTCATGCTTAGCCGCTCAGACGAGAAAACAAGAGAATGGGAACGCTCGGGAACAAGACTTTTGGTTTAGTTTTTTAAAATGTGGTGCTAAAAAACCCCCGCAGTAATTGTGATCATGAGAGGACGATAACCAATTAGAAGACAGAGGGTGCCGTATTCTTGTTATGACTTGATGGCGTTATGACAGTATGATGTGATGAAAAGTTCCCGCCCCAACATGGCACAACAGCCAATCAGGAGAGTCCTGGCAAGCCGATCGCACCGCAGTGGGGATTGTTGCATTGCTGGAATCCGAGGCAGGCTCAGATATCTTCAATTGAAACATGGTGCAGTGAGGACGATGAAACCGCGATTTAAAAGTGCAGTTTACTTTGAAACTTGGATTAATCTACATTTAATTTTCAGTGGGAAATCGGCCATGAGAGAAAGGGGCCCAACACTGTTTAGAAAATTCCAGGGATCAATCCAAATATCCCACATTTTCAACAAATTTACTTTTTGCTATTCATTATATTTCTTGCAGTATCACAATGATCATGATACTGTAACCCTCCTGCGCCAAATGATTCAGTGCAACTGTGAAAGGAACACACTTCTGAAAAAAATGTATGATTTTCTTCTTTTTCACATTATTCAAAATAATGTGTGTGCTCCCAATAGCCCTACCAAATCAGAGTACAGAAAAAAAAACCCACCGCTTTGCTCACAGTACTTCACATATGTTTCATTGTACTGATATCTCATATAGACAAATAGTCACTGCTGATCTGGCTCCTGAAGAGACCTTTCAACAAGCATATTAGTTCGTCAACCAATCAACACCCTGCTCCTGGTGGTCTCTTGCCACTTATACATGGTCCTTTTCTCTGACACCAGCCTCAGAGCTTGGCCATAAATGAGAGGGTCTGGTTGTGTGAAAACAGACTTCTGGTCCACAGATTAATGTCTGAAGAATAGAACCACCTTCAAAAACATGGAATATTTTCAACTGAAAATTCTAAGTTAATTCCCCAGCCCCAATGGAAAACATTCCAAGACTCGAAAGAACCACCTGAAATTCAAAATGGTAACTAGATCATTCCCAGAAACTTGGCTTTCAGAGTATGGAACTGCAAGTAAAATTCTTCCTATGGCTTTTGAATTAACACTAGTGAATGCTTGGCCTTTCCAACATTTAGTAGATTTTGATTTAGTTGTCAGCATTCTCCTGTTTCCCAATCAGCACAGTTCATGCTTCTGATTGACTGAATCCTCCCTTCCCATCAGCCTACCATGGTCCCTGGGAAAGTAGGTTAGTACTGGAAAGGGAGGAGCTTTCTTCTGACACTCAGGCCCCTTCCGCACATGCAAAATAATGCGTTTTCAAACCACTTTCACAACTGTTTGCAAGTGGATTTTGCCATTCCACACAGCTTCAAAGAGCACTGAAAACAGTTTGAAAGTGCATTATTCTGCATGTGCGGAATGAGCCTCAGTGTCCCTTAGGCTTAGAACAGAATAACTGGTCCTTTTCAGATGTTACAAACATGTATACCACCAATGAGAATGAGGGATCTTGGGAATGAATACTTCCCAAGATAGTCCCAACATGCATAGTCACCATTTCACGTGAAAAACATAGTCACTGTGCAGGTTTTCTATGAAATGTGCAAAGAAAATTCAATACATAGTAATCTCATGTATTGGAAACATCATGAGCTGACAAAGTCCCATTAGTAGGGTTCGAGTATTCATGATTGTACCATCTGAAAAGGATAAAGGGACAAATATTGGGAAAAAATACCAATATCCTTTTTCCATGGAATGCCTTCCATTAGTTGCATCTGATGGTGTATGTTCTATTATACAAATGTGACTATGGAAATGTGTAGCAATGCCCAAAAAGGAACAATCAGTGGTTTATGCTGGTACACAGAGTAGTGGTTCTTTTTCTGGATGGGTTGAATGGGAAGATTTAATAATTTTTAAAAAGACCACAGAGACTTCCTGATCCCAATTGCACTGCTAGAGGTTCATTTCCAAACAAAATTAGCTGTTCTGATGTATAAAATATAGAACTGATTGGGTTCTACAAGCCTCACAGACTAGCTCTTTTCTATACAATCTCTTAAAATCTGTACGATTCCAGTACTAACCTACTGCCCAAAATCACTTTGCTTTGTTGCAGTGTGGCTACCCAGAACTTCTTTCTAGTTCAAATTTGACTTGAGCAAATTTCTTATATTAGTATCATCATCATCATCATCATCATCATCATCATCATCATCATCATCATCTTGAATTGATGGGAAGGGTAAAAATTGGGTATACCTGCATGTATTTTCAATTGCTTTTATCGATTGCATACAAACCAGGAGAGAAACATAATAAATATTAAATGAACAAGTGATTACTTCCTCCATCCTTCTGGAGTGATTCCAAATTTGCAAAGAAGAAAATCTGGAGACATTTCATTGGAAGCAGGAAGGCATATTTGGAATGAAATTGGCCTGTTTTGCTCCATAGCTGGACAGCCAATCCATTTCACATGAGCAAAAGAGGTCCTTTACAAATACCCTAAAGGAGGTTTCAAAATCAGAGATTTCAGTACACCACGGGAATCCAGAGGAGCTGGTCCATCCAATAGAACACCCCTGCTGGGCCAAGAGGCTATCTGGGCCCCTCATCCATCAGCACTCACTCACTAATTACCTTTAATGACAGCCCAGGTGTTCTGTTGTAAGGGCCAAGGAGCCAGCTAGACCACTTCACAGTTCCCGCCTGCTCTATAAATCTTGCCCACAGCCCATTCAACAGCATAATGGATCCAGGCTGCCCTTCAGTACTCTTCTGAGGGGAAGGGTCAAGCAGCATGGGGGGTAGGGGGTATAGTTCATTAGCATGATTTAGGGAATCATTAAGAAGTGTAATGGAGAGAACTGCAGATTGGCTATTATTGCATTCACTCCACCATCCAGCCACTTAGCAACCAAGAGGTTGGGGGGAGAGGCAGGAGCAGAACAATCCAATTCTCACTTGCACAGGACTCTGTACTTTTCACCCCTTAGCTGGCAGTCCACCTCCCAAAGCTTAAATAAACCTTGTGCCCTGGATCTCTTTAATGTATTAAAATAATGTATCAATTTATTACAATAATGAGCCATCTTCACCAAAGTTCAATATTGTGACTCCACCAGTGTTCTGCATTAGATGCTACTAAACAAATGGACAAATATTTACATAGAGCAGCATGTAATCTGGCTGAAGGAAATACAAATAATACTCTATAAAATTAAGCACATTAAATCTAAATGAATTTACATAACCTGCGTTATTCTCCTCTAGGGGTCTGCCTAGTCATCACAAGGAATGCAAAGCTGCTACTGGTTCACATATTCCCCTCCCACAATCTTCTCCCCCATAAAGCCTAGTAAAAGTAGAATGTGCATGATGTTCTCCCATTCAACATTTCCATATGCCTTAAAAGGCATAGCAAATGGACTGGGGCGGAAGTACAGAAACATTTAACACAGTGAAGTGATTTGTAATATACATTACCACAGAGGTCAATGGAGGAGATGTGGGACAGCCACATGCACAAGGTCTAGTTAAGACCCAAGATTATTTATTTATTTATTTCATACATACCTCACCTTCCTCCCCAATGGGGAACCAAAGGTGACTTACATATTTTTCCTCTCACACATTTAATCTCAAATCAACTCTGCGAGATAAGTTGTGCAAAGTATGTGCTTGACCCAGTCACCCAGCAAGTTTCCATGGCAGTGCAGGGATTCAAACCTGGCTCTCCCAGATCTTAGTCTGACTCTCTAATCGCAATATTGTGCTAGCAAAATTAAAAATGTATTGAATCCAATTTTAATGGTGGACAGCATAACATACCGTGTAATGGCACAATGTATTGGGAGAGTTTTTTCCCCTTTTATAATTTATTACATGCTAAATTTCACTATTTATGAAAAAGTAAACAAATGTTATCTACCTGTTCCTCCCAAATGAGTCATTCTTTTAAGTACTTCAGTCATCTATGAATGGGAGGTCAGCACTGTTTTATACAATGGCTGGACTGGAGACCTTCATACAGATCAGTCTGAGCTCCTCAAAAGAAGCATGAGATACAAGTATAGCAGACACATTTTCCAAGCTGAAGAGTCCTGGCTATTTAAATAGCCTCCTTATTGAAGAGATTAATAATTAGTGATTCCAGGGCTGGATATAACCCACTGATGAGTATCATCTGGCCCTTCATTTGTTAACTCAGAGGCAGAAGAATGGTGTGCAGGGAATGGCAGTCAGGTGTCCTGGGGCATTCAAGCAGGTCATCCTCAGGGGAATGATGGTGGTGATCTACTCCGCTGCATTTTTCCCATTTCTCAAGGTGGAGCGCCACTAAATTAACTGTTGACTATGTTGTTTCATACTCTCTAGGCATCAGGGTCATAGCTGGGCAGGAGTGCACCCGGGGTGCACTCCGTGTTCCCCCCCCCACAGCCCCTCCCCCTCCCCCCACAGCTCCCCACTTACCTTTTCTAGCCGGCAGAAAACAGCTTCCTGCTGGCTGAAAATGGGCCAGGCTGGCGGGGTGGGGCTAGGCCTGGCGAGGGGTGATTTTCACACACACACCCAGATGCATGCCCAGTGCAACATGCACCCCCGTCCCCTTGTAGCTCTGCCACTGCTAGGCATTTCTGTTGCCTTTATCTGTCCAATCAGCCATGTTCTTTTCAAGGCAAGACATCCTTGAACTGCACAAGATTCAAAGTATGACAGAAATGTTTTTGTTCTTCTATACAGAGTCTCTGATACAGTTTGTATGACTGTATTCTTTTTCTTAATGGTCCCTAGAAGTCTCTTCTACATTTCTTATAGCAGCAGTTTATCATTGAAATACTTCCAGGCAGAGTTCAGTTATTCCACGCTGCTAAGAAAAATCATTTCTTTAGCATCATTGCTAAAACAAAATTCTGGCTTATCACCATGCCCTTTTGCCACTCCAACTGCCTTGAATTTTGGCATTGTCACATGAGAATTTTATTCCTATTGGTTTTTCTTGGATTCCCATTTCGTATAAGAGGGTTTATAAAGGAGATTTTCCTGCTGGATTGTATTCACTGTCAGAGCATAGACTAACAAAAATGTGCCAAATTTAGTTTGCTATTTTAACTGAAGTTAACCAGGCAGGGCAAGAAAAGGTAGAAACATTACAGGCACCTTTCTGCATTTGTACTTCTAAAAACTGTTACGGAAATAGCCTAGATCAGGCTCGCTATTAGGCACTGGACTGGGTTAATTCCTCTACCCCCACTGTTTCCCCCAGTTCTTTGATCTTCTGGAGTCCAACCCCCAACTCTTTTGAAAATAAAATAAACCAGAGTAAATCAATGTCTGCGTTAACAAAGAGCATTCCTCTCCGCCCCACATCTTATTTAATCAAAAGAAAAGTGAGACCAAGAGAAATGGCAGATAGCATCTCAGACAAACTATTAAGCTGCCAATAGCCCAAAGATTAATGCCCATGAGGTTTTTTTTTTTCACTTAAAAAAAAGGCTTGCTAAGATCTCATTTAGTGAAAAATAAGTCTTTCAGTCAAACAGCCTTTAAGACATGCAGTTTCCTGCCTTAATTAAAAGGTTTGGGTGGGGTGGGGAGGAGAGGGGAATAATTCAAGGAAACTGGCATACGGCTTTCATGATAAGATGGTTCACCAGAGCACTGCATGTCACCCATAAGGCCAGACAATGACTAGCAACAAAGGATTCTTGCTATCTTGGATAAAATGGCCACTTGCCAAGCTCAGATCCCAACAGAACCAGCCACCTACAGGAACACATGGGTAATGATACCAATCTCTTTTCAGGTTATGCCCTCTTTTGCGGTAATGTTTCCTTCACACTTTACGAGTATAAAGTGACAATTCACGAGATAAGACTCGATGCATATTCATGAACATCAACATCCTGTTGCTTCCTTGCAACTGAATGCAGCACATAAAACTGTGAGAAACATAATTTAATATAGCCCAAATCTCATATGGAAGACCACAGCAGAGTAGAGAACATTTCCAGCTTCCGACAAAGAAAGCACATAAATTGCCCGAGACAGTACCCAAATTTTGCAGCAACCTGTTTTCAAAAATACATTCCACACAATTTGTGTCCCTTTGTGGTCATTTTATTTGCTTTAAAAACAAGGCCAGTGGAAAAATATATATAATTTTTTGAATTTCCCAACAGAAACTACAAGATCCACATGTGTATAGAGCGCACAAGTTCCTCTCTCTTAAAAAAATTAAACATTCAACAAAATTCAACAAAAAAATCCAAATTCTCTTTTAAAAAATTCAACAAATTCAAAAATTCAACAATATTGATGAAATGATTTTCCTTCAGATACAAAGTCTTAGTAGCTGAGTTAAATGGGTGAATGGTAATGGTCTGAAGGATTAAGGATTAAGAAATGGAGCAAGTACCAGAGACCCAGAATTGGCCAGATGGAGGCTCTACCTAGACACCATTTAGGTTTTCTCTAAACCTTAAGAAAAATGTCTCTCCTGCCTTCAAACTCTTAACTGCAGCCATGGGAGCTAGAAATGTATCTAAAAAAGGACAGGCATAGTTGTAGACTTTTTGATACAACCGTATGATTCTATGCTCTGTGGTCAAATTCTGCACAAAGGCATACAATTGCAGCCACTGTAGGCCATGTAGGCCCTGGCAAGTAATCCTCCTCCTTCCCACACTGTACTATTTTCTTTTATTGCCTCTCATTTCTGCAAATCATCTGTTAAAATATTCCTATCTCTTGGTCTCTGCTACTCAGACGGTAACTGTCCAGACTGCTTTAATTTATTCTCCATCCCATACCTTTTTTGCACCAGAGCTCGGTAATTTATACCATGCACACTCCCTGCCGGTTTGCAAAAAGCCAGCCCATAAAATAGGCCTCCTTTCAGGCAGATGGCATGAACACCAGTCTTCAGAGAAAGCCTGGTTTGCACAACATTGCTGGAATGTCCCCCAATGTTTTACATCCTCATACAATTACACCGATAGACTTATGCAGACAGTATTTCCCACCAAAGCATTTTCTTTTTTTTAAAAAAAGAGCTTTTGTTGAGAGCTAGATATTTTTTCCAGATGAATCCAAGGCATTAATGGCCATGAGTCAGAAACAGGAATTCCAGATATTAGCACATTTCATCTTTCATGCTCTTTGCACAAGCAACCCATGCAATATGAATCTTTACTGTGACCAAGAACATCTCCCCCTACACAAAACAACGTGACAGAGAAAGGCATGTTTTACAAGATATTTAACTACTCCAAGAAGGGAGAAAAAAGTATCCTTTTCCTCACCCACCTCCTCTCCTCCCTAATCAAACAGTCCTTTAACATAAAAGACCTTCCAACAGAAACAAATTGCTCTCATCATGCACAGTGGTGGTCAGCTGGTGTTTCACTCTGCATCAATCAACCATTTTTTTATCAGATGATCTCAAATTGATAGCCAATTGCCAAATTATAAACCAAACTTTTACACAGACATTCCTATCACACAGGAGATTCATTAAAGTCATTGTGTAGACATTCGACATGTCTAGACTGACCTCAAGTATTACTCATCCACAAGACTAGATGGACTTTTCATGATGTGAAGCATTGGTTCACACAAACACAGTGACCCAGCCACACAGAATTTTAGAACATGTTTGCATTACAAACACCTTATATCCTTTATTTGGCATTTGTTGCATCTATCCATCTGATCTGATCTGTCCATCTTCTCAAGTGTAATGTTTTCTGGACTGATTCCAATGTTGCATTCAAAATGAATATCTTACTAATGCTACTGTTTAACACTTTAAAAAGTGAAGTGTCCCCAGGGCTGAACAGAACACAGGAGTACAGAGCCTGGTACCTCACTTTTCCATTTACACCAAACCTAGAGTAAGCAAAATTATGAAAGACCTGTTTGTGGATAAAATTAATTGTAAGGACTTGGTTTAAATTGGCCAGCTCTAGACAATAATGTCACTGATGCATTCCTTACAGATGGCAGGCATACAAGGTTATGTTTTTCTGCCCAATGTGATACCCAGATATCTTGTTTGAATAGGGCATAGGTGAGGTCCAAATACTGCACTTTATTGATGGATTATTTTAGGGGGGAAAAGACTACCCTATTTGAGTAAACGTATGTATGTCTAGTTCAAACATGGTACTCATGCCTGGATGATAGACAGGGCAAATGCACCTGGTTGGTGGAGAAGGGTGGTATAAAATTGCTTAAAAATGAATTGAAAATGAATAATTGGTGTAGGAGGACTACGATGAGGTAAAGTGCTTCTGGAACAGCTTGGTCTTCAGTAGATACTGAGGCCCCTTCTGCACGGGCCAATGAACACGGGCTAACCATGGTATAAAACCCATGTGGGGGGGGGGGTAACTTTGCATGGATCCTGCTGCTAACGTGAATCCGCTTTGCGTTTTACCCCCAACTCGGGTTTTTCAAGAATCGCACTATCTGCAATACTTAACGTCCCGGCCGAGCAAACGTTCCCGCTCATTACTTGGCCATACTTCCCTTTTTTTTCAGCCCCTGCCTCTCTGCTGTCTTGCTACAGAGGAGCACAGGGACGGCAGAATGGTTGTGGAGGTCCATGCCTACCAGGTTTCGTAGCTACACAGCGGAGAGAGGTAGATGAAAAAAACCACCTCTGTGCAAAGGCGTGTGCCCCGGCCAGCGCGCTTGCTGACCACTGGACCCCAGCCATACGAATGGCCTGGGGCTATGACAGGTTCATTTATCTCACCTGCAACCGGCTTTACATTTGTGCGGAAAGGGCCTCAGTGTAGCTAACAAACCCTCTTGTTCCAAACCTTGCTATATATTGTATCGCTGCAGCATACGTGGGAACATTTTTTGATCTGAAAAACCAGGGTTGCCACCTGTTTCTTCTTTTAGACTTTTTGCACCTTTAACAGCTGTCTGCGACTGCACATCGAATCGAATCCCTTTAATGGCATATAAATAATTCAACATCAACATGAACATCAATGCCACAAGGTAACAACAGCCTTTACAACTTCGGGAGAGTTAAAATAACTGCACATACTTAAGAGGTGATGCTTTCCCTTCTACCACTGTTTCACTATGTTTGCAATTGTGCTTGTGCCTTAAAATCATAGAAACAGTGCCATGGTGGCGAACCAGTTGGCCATGCTGGCAGGGGCTGATGGGAATTGTAGTTCATGAACATCTGGAGTGCCAAGGGTTCGCCACCACTGCTCTATGCTGAGTAGCTACAAATCAAAAGAGGTGGGAAGAAATCTCTAGCTGAAAAATGCTCCCTGTAGGAACAGAGTCTCACACCTGCATGTAGCTTCAGTGTATATAACGTTGCCTAACAGCTTTCCCAGTCTCACACTCCTTCTGGCAGCTGCAGTTGTTTCTGAGCAATTCTGAGTATTTCTCAGACATAATCACATGGTCTCCTATTAATATTCCCTGCTTCCTGCTGTGTGGGAAGTGCTGCAATTTTATAAACTTCTTTGCTTGGAACAACCATCCAGCTTCCAAGCTAGAAATTAATATGGGAAAGAAGTGAGCACAGCTAGCCTCCTGGGGTGCAGCCATGGCTCAGACTACCTGCTTTGCAAGCAGAACATCCCAGGTTCCATCCTGGGCATCTCCTGTTATAGATTTAGGTAGTTGGTGTTGTGAAAAGCCTCTGCTTAACAATCAAACTTATATAAAATGACATAGCTATAAAATGACAGCAGTGGTCAAGATCACATTGATCAGTTCAATTTCATTCATCATATGGGTTCTTATGGGAATAGCCAAAACTTCATAACTGCCTTCATAGGTTGTATGCCTCCGTAACTTCAGAGTCTGACTACTCCAGTGCATTCTAGAGGATGGTTACAAGCGCATATTTAATGTTAAACACCACAGTGTGCCTGTTGATAGGTGCTGACAGTTGGAAACAGATTCAACCAGCTATGCACCCCCTTCAGTGGCTACTGGTGAGCTTTGGGCCCCAAGTGAATGAAATTTGTTCTTAGCGTTTAAAGCCCTTCATAATTTGGGGCTGATATATATTTAAAAGAGCTCACTGAATACCACATTTGCTGTTTAATGTCTTCATTTAGAGTTCTGCTGCAGGTTACACTATTAATGGTAAGGAGCAGGACTTTCTCAGTGGTTGCCCCTATTTCTGTGGAATGATCTCTTCCATGAAGTTCATTAAGAGTGTATAAGAACAAGTCTTACAGAGGAAGAATCAGCATGGCCTCTGCAAAAGGGGAGAAGATATATCTGCTGCTAGCCTATCCAGTGGGTGCATCACATCCAGACACAGTGATTTATTTTTAAATTTGTCAATTATACTGGAATTATACTGGAATTTCATCTCATCACTTGTATATGTCGCAGCCCGTCAGATACCTTCCCTGAAAACAGATCAGTTCAGATAACACCTCCAAGTCTTCCACTATTAAAATCAAATCAAAGAATTCACCCAGTTTTTCGGCAATCTCCCTTGCTTCAGGAAACCTTTCCCTCTGTCTTCCAATGGCCCGATTGCTTCCCTGTCCAATTCTGGCTTCTACTATAGTTTTAAAAATTCTTATGGTTCCTTACTGTTTTTTAGCAATATGCTCATCAAATTCTCATGCTACTGGCCCTACTGTCAATGTACATTTGTTTTGCCAGAGCCAATGTTTCTTCCTGTTTTCTTTGTTTGGGCAAGCCCTTCACTTTTTAAAAGGAAGCTTTCTTGCCTTTTATGGCTTCCTTGACTTTGCGGGTTAACCACACCAATGTCCTCTTCATTTTGATGGGATACATTCTATCTGAGTATCAATTATTGTAGATTTAAGAAGCTTTCAAGCATCTTGAAGAGATTTTACATTCCCTTTCAACTTTATTTTGACTAATCCTCCCTCAGAACTTTCCTCTTCTGAAATTAAATAGGCTATGTTAGGCCTTTGGTTTACCTTTCTATTTAAATAAATGATTGAGTTAATAGCACTGTGGTCACTGTTCCCAAATGATTCACAATGGTCCTTACCACACTGCAAATGTATAATAGGTTGCAGTTGTTCTAAAGGAACCTGTTTTCCTTTTCTTGTTGACGTACATGCTCTGCAGGCAGCAACTGGAGCCCATGCAAACAATCTGGGTTGCTCTTGCACCTTCGCATGGAAATGCTCCTTTCTTTTTTAATTTCCTGCAACACATGCGTAGTTGCACAGGCATACAGAAATGAACCCCCACAGCCATGCCAATTGTCCCACAATATGATCGGCTGCACCTGTGTAGCTGCAAAATTAAAAAGAAAAAAGGGTCTCCATGCAATGCCAGGGGGGCAAAGGCAGGGCAAGAGCAGGGACTGTGGACAGCGTGATGGAAGGGAGGGAAATAAAGCACCTCCTGCCTGGTCATTCGCACAAGAGCGGCTCCAATCTGGGATTTTGCAAAAGGATTGCTGGTTTAGCAATTTTCGAAAATCCCAGGTTGAAGGAAATAAAATGGGGCAGACTTGTTTTGGGGACGGGACCTGTGCAAAGTCCCCCCACAAACGGTTTGTATTGTATTCTACACCAGTTATATGTGCCCTGTGCAGAATCCACCAACGTTTCCATCTCACTCCAGAGCACCACTCAGGATCAATTCTAGGGGCACCTTCCTTTTAGTGAATTTTATTGTTCCAAGACATATTCAGTTATTTCATTCCGAAACTTTCATTCTTTGTCCATGAATGGAAAAATGAATTTAACCAGTCAATGTGTGGAGATTAGAAATCCATTATTATAACATTTTCCACTTTGGTCAACTTTTTACTTCTCTTTCCATCTCAAGATCACTCTCAGATGGGGTCAAGTGGACAACAGAATACTCTATGTTTCATGTTATCCTTCAAGCTTGGTATCTACAGAGGTTGCAGGTGGGTAGAAAATCTAGATTTTTGCTTTCTAAAAGTGGCTAAAATTAAAAAAACCTAAATTCCCATTTTCAAACCCCCCCCCCCTTTAATTAAGTTGCAACCATATTACAAAATGCACCTCAGCCACTTCTTCATGACACTTCTTGCCAACCATGTAGTTTGGGTCACTATGTGAATCCTTATAGTTTCTTCATCAGCTCTAAATTCCTATGCCCAGGGCAGCTCAGCTGCTTTCCATACGAACAGCAGTCCTTCCATGAAGTCTGTGACAATACTTAAGATCTTTTAATACCCAAACTTAGGTCCTCTAAAAGGTTTAGACAGGCACAGCTATAAGAAAAATTAAGAATGATGCCACAGAATAACAAAGCTCCAAACAGTATGAGAAATAATTTGAATATTATTTTACTTAGGCAAAGAGAGTAGATCACATTCTGGTCCAGCAAGGTAAGTAAGGAAGTGCATGAAAAGAAGTTGGCAAGCTTATCAAATGCTTAAAAATGCACAAAAGCCCCTTATGAGATTGAGGACAAAGGCAAGTGGTGTTCCTGATTGTCACACTCTGATTAGCCCTGCCTGCACCTTGCCATACTTTACCACATTTCAATAGATACTAAGTGCCTTATAAAAACACAGGATCCATGAAATTGACCCTGGAAGAATGCATAGGTGAACCAGTACTTTCAGTATTTTTTTCCACTTACATCTAACCCACCAGAGACACTAAATGCAGCTCAATTAAAATTAAATGCTGCAATTTGTTTTAATTTAAAAGACCAAAATACAACTCAAAAGTCAAAACCCAAAGCTACAGTGCATGTGAAATGGATATACAGTGGAACCTCGGTTTTCATTGCCTTCAGTTTTCATCAGTTTCGGTTTTCATCGGTTTTTTCAGTGAAAAATTTGTCTCGATTTTCATCAATTTGCCTCGGTTTTCATTGATTTGCAGTAAGGTGCAGGGGTTTGTGGAGAAAAATCACCCAGACAACGCTGTTGCAAGCCATGTCTGCAATTGTTTAATGACAATGTCTTGCCCCATTTCAGACAAATCTTAAAGTGGTGTCAGAAACAGACCTCTTTGTACGGCTTTCTGGTGCGACTTTGGTCCACTGGCTCTGAAGCTGGTCCTAGTGTTATTGTTTGTTACTGTTTTCAGCATTAAACACTATGTTTATTCACCAAAAATGTGTTTTTGGTATGTTTTTTGGAGTGCCTAGAACGGATTAATTGGATTTACATTAATTCCTATGGAAAAGTTTGCCTCGGTTTTCATCGGTTTCGGTTTTCATTGATTCTTTTCAGACGGATTACCACCGAAAACCGAGGTTCCACTGTATTAAGATAGGTTGGGCTGCACTGTAACATCAAAGTAAACTACATGCAACAAACTTTGGTTACTTTACTAGATGTAAATAACAAATCCTAATTTGCTTTTTTATCCTTGGTTTGTCTGCTCATCTCCTCTCTTCTTTCTTGCAGGGTGGGCATCTTTCCTATAATGTAATTTCTGAGACAGGCAAACTAAAGGACAGTGCTCTTCAACAAACTGTAGTTTGTGAATTCAGATGTCACAACAGATCAGAATGAGTACAGTCTATATCTAACATACCAATTAAAACATCTAGTTTGAAATTCTAGTTGGTGCCCTCTCCCACAGTCCCTGTTTATCTGGACCATCCATGTTCAGATGTCACAAGGAACTGGGGTTTGATCAAACCACAGTTTATACAACACCACTTATCATGATTTTTATTAACACCTCTAATGTTAGCAAATACCATTCTCACACAATCAGCACTTTCCTTGCTTCATTCAAGTTAATGTGTGTCTAGTATGAGACAAGGCAGAAGAAAACAGTGGAAGAGAGATACTGGCAATGCCAGGCTCCACTCTAGCAAAGGTAAAAGTTGGCATTCATGACCAAAAGTAATTTTTAGCAGTAGTCTATTTAAACTCTCCATCTGTATATGACAGAAGTCACACTGACATCATCAATGCATCTGCTCATGGAGCACAGCAGTGCTGCTGAGAAACAAAGCAGGGCCAGCATGGAAACATTCACCTTTGGATCCAGTGAAAGAGAATGCCACAATGCAAGCAGGATGGGATGCTCTGAGAAACCAAGTCAATAATGTATATTTCGTTGACTGTTCTGCAAAACGAAACAATATGTGCTAATGCACTCATGTATAAGTCGACCCACATATAAGTTGAGGCACCTAATTTTACCACAAAAAATGGGAAAACTTATTGACTCGAGTATAAGACTAGGGTGGGAAATGCAGCAGCTACTGGTAAATTTCAAAAATAAAAATAGATACCAATAAAATGTTTTAAAATATTTATTTCAAAGAAAAACAGAATGGTATCAACAATAACTTTAAAAAGTTCTGAAGTGGAATATGTAACTCTCACAGACAGTATCTCTTCAGAGTTTCATAGGGAAGATGCTCAACAAGATCCCCCTTTTAAAAAGTCCCTACAGGTTCGCGTTCAACATGGATAGCTTATCATTACACAGTGAAGATGCTTGCGTGGTGATGGCAGCTACTGGCCCAAAGCAAGTCTTTTTTGCAGGCCTGCAAGCTCAGCTAGACAGAAGTCCCACCTGCTTTCCAAAAACACTGGGCGGGGGCCGAGAAAGGTCCTGGCAGTGGCTGCACCCCAAGGCACTTAGTGTGTATGTGGGATTCCTGCCACCATGGGCTCCAATGGTGCAGATTTCCCAATGAGTATAGCTCCTTAGCATTCATGGAGCTTCCTGGCCTGAACAAAAATTATGTAACATATAAATGTAATATTTAATATTCACACCTATTCACTGAATATTCACTGTGAATGAAGCTACTGGCCACCTGTACTGCAGTGAAGCAACAGCTCAAGGCTTATCTGGGAGCTGCTTTTGTGTCCACATAGCAGGGAGAAGGTGCAGAAAAACACCCTCAGCTCCCAGCCTTTTTTTTGCTCGCCACCCATTCCCCCCACCTGCTCGCCACCCGTTCACTCGCGTATAAGACGAGGGGGGCTTTTTTCAGCACAAAAAATGTGCTGAAAAAGTAGACTTATATATGATATGTTTCATGCAGGTCTCAGAATCCAGGGTGGGTTGGGTCTGGTTTTTTTTGCCAACAGGCTTTTTAAAAGGGAGGGGGACAAAGAATACACATAAGAGAATCTGTGAATCCTCTGCCACTGTCTTCATGTACATGCCTACATACACAGAGGATCTTGTAGTTACTTTTAAAAGGCTTAATTCACACTTTTATGGCAAATCTATGTCTGGACTGCACACTTCAGACTAAGGATATAAAACATTCAATGCTAAAACAATTAAACAATAATAATTTGTTCATTTTTCCTATATTGCTATACACATTTAAATATTTTCCAGGGTTTGGAAAACCGGCAAAGGATTGCTTGTGCATTTTATAGCTGCAGAAAGTATGTCTTACATCAGTGATGGCGAACCTATGGCATGGGTGCCAGAGGTGGCACTCAGAGCCCTCTCTGTGGGCATGCGCAGAGTCACCCCACCCCCGCTCCTACACATCTAGGCTGGCCTGGGGCACTGGGCTCAATTATTAGCATTAAACCTAAGACCTAGTTTTGGTGAAGCAGCGTAGGTAATCCTGTTAAGTGCTGTTAAACCCCACTGATTTTCATGTGAAGAACTACAGCGTGATCCTTTACCTGGGAGTTAGCTCAGTTGCTGGTAGTGGGGCTTGCTTCTGAGTAAACCCTCCTAGGGTCATGATTCACCCATTGGAAGAGTTGCAAAGTTGCTTCAAAGCAAAGCCACCGACTACTCCACAGTAACGCACACCTCGGAGCCAACTGTTTTTTTTTCTAAACTAAAACCTCAGTATTCAGGTTAAATTGCCATGTTGGCACTTTGCGATAAATAAGCGGGTTTTGGGTTGCAATTTGGGCACTCGGTCTCAAAAAGGTTCGCCATCACTGTCTTACATGGCTGGCCTTACTCTTAATTGTCTGCACAAGACTGACATCAGAACACTGTAACATGCTAATTAATGTACTCTAAACAAAAATTGATAAAAGAATGAACAATATGGAAGAATATGTATGTACACTAGATAGATTCTGAGCTTGTTAATGTTTCAATAATAAAATGTTAATTGTTTAAAGAATTGATTTATTAGACAAAATGTATATCCTTATTTGCAGATATGAGATCAAATGAGCAGAATGCTCCCAACATGAAATAAAGAAACATACAGATAAGTCAGAAAGAAATCTAGGCTAAATCCTTCGCCTTGATACCTAATTTTCTATCTGAAGAGAATGTTTGTGTATGGAGAAGCATTAATTCATATGAGTCCTATCTGAAGTAGTACAGCTCAGAGACAGGTTTATCATCTCAATGGGAGTCAAAGGGGTCAACCTAGTAATTACATGGGCAATCCATACTCAAATCCCTCAATATATAAAGGTTAAAAAGCACTTGAGGATCATTTGGAGTAAGGCCACAGAACTGAAACAGATTGTGGGTGTATTGCATCATACCTGCCTTCTCTCCCTACTGAGGCTAACCGAAGACAGGGGATGGATTTCAATTAGGCAAATGGTATAGGACAGTGGTGCAAACCTATGGCACGGGTGCCAGAGGTGGCACTCAGAGCCCTCTCTGTGTGCACTCGCACACAAAGTTTGTCATGTGGGAGGGGGTGGAAAATCACCCCCCCACACACACACACATCTAGGCTTGCCTGGGCATGATCCTTTACCTGGGAGTAAGCTCGGTTGCTGGCAATGGGGCTTGCTTCTGAGTAAACCCTCCTAGGATTGTGATTCACCTATTTGAAGCACGGTTCCTTCACTAAACTTACTCCTGAGCAACGCGTGCCTCGGAGCCAACCGTTTTTTTCTAAACTAAAACCTCAGTATTCAGGTTAAATAGCCATGTTGGCACTTTGCGATAAATAAGTGGGTTTTGGGTTGCAATTTGGGCACTCGGTCTCGAAAAGGTTTGCCATCACTGGGATAGGAGGAAATGGCTAACTACCTCCCTCTATCCTGCAGCAACTGCTTTTTGATGTCAAAGAACATGGGGTTTTCCCATATATACATTTATTAAGCTTTTCAAAAGAGTTACATAAAATAGTTTCAAGTGAATGCATTTAAGTAGCAATTCATATATCCCTCACCAATTGTGAAGGGTCATAAAGTGCAAACATAAACTTGTAAAAAAATCCATAGCATTATTACTCAATATCTATAACCTTTTTCACTATGACCCTTCCCCACTAAACTATTTTAGGTGATATTCGTTGCTATAGGTTAAAAACATCCCATCCCAAAACAACAAGAGGTACTAAAAACTTCTCCCTTTCCCACTGCTTTTGTAAGGCATCACATTTCATAATTAGTCTTTGTCATTACTCCTTTTTCTCTACTATCTTATATATACCCTTCAGTTTGTTTAAATGGTCTATCCCATTGAGGCTTTTGTTTAATCAGGGACATCCCATCAGGCCATTGCTAATCCCACAAAAATAAACAAACAAAAAATGTCAACAGACCCAATAGAAATTACGTTCCTTGAGTTTCTCAAATAGGCCTCCCTGTAATACTAGAGAAAATGTTTATTTTCACTCCTGTGGAGTACAGATTTAAGAAAGTCAGATGTATCCTTTTAGCTTCCAGACATAAATGGAGGGAGGGGCCTCTACCTAGACTATTTATTTTGTTATTCAATTTATTTATTTTATTATTAAACTGATGTGCCACTCTTCCCCTTATGGGCTCTATCTGGCTTCCAAAATATCAGTACAATTTAAAACACAGAACTATGAAATACAATCAGTAAAACCCAGATGGCAATTAAAATTATTTTATAATAAATATGCCACACATAACCCTGATAATACTGATGGAGCAGAGAAGAGGGAGTCCACTTAGATGGTGCCACAGTATGCTTGGTGGACCCAAATGCTTGGTGGAACAACTCCATCTTGTAAGCCCTGTGGAACTGCAACAGGCCCCGCAGGACCCGGGTCTCATCAGACAGTATTCCAATAAGCAGGGGCCAGAGCCCAGAAAGCTGATCCTCAAGTTCTGAAGATTTAAAATGGCACCTCCAGGAATGGTAGAAATCCAGTATAATGACTGGTGGCATCTTAAGAACATAGAAGGCTTAAGAAGCACTTTTAACCAGGCCAGCTCTGAGATTTGTCAACCAAGCTCAACCCTCGAAGCAAGCAAGAGACAGAGAAAGGAACCCGAAACCACATTCACTTGAACACTAAGAACTGGCATCATAAGCCTCCAACTGGAAAGTTCACACCTCAAAGCCTTATTTCCGAACAGCCGCGATTGATTCTCTGCCACAAATAAAACTTTAAGAGCCATGAGAGCATATGGAATCCATGTGGACGGTCCTGGGAACAGAAGTGGTCATTTCCTGGCTCTGGCATTCCTGTACTTGGAAAGAAAACAGGTGTGGAGAGGAGAGCTGTGGTCAAGACAGCCCTGGGAGGGGAATGCAAACAAAGGGGATGTAAGTGATTCTAGAATACTCAACTTTTATAAAATTACTAAATCATGTGCATGTGAAGCTTTATGAAAGAGAATGCATGCAGGTTTACTTGGTTCAGTCTAAAACTGCAAGTAATATCTGGTCAGCTAGTGTGATTAATCCATTAAGAATGTGGGGTTAAACGGGGAATCTGGCTGTCCTGTCTGAAAGGGCTGACATCCTTACTGTATGAGCACCTTTTGAGACATTTCAATTTATTTTCTAAGCACACACTAGCTCTGAGCCAGAGACAGTCACATGGACAAGATGCAACCAGGCAACTAATAACTGTACACAGTGCATGCAGAAGACAAATATGAATAGACAAATTCCCATCTACACTGCAAATGTGCATTTCTGATCAGGCCTAATCTGTAATGGTAATGTGGACCAAACAGGATTAGGTTACGTGTGAATGTCAATCAGTACCTCCTTCTGAGTTCTCTGAACAGCCATTTAGCTGCCAGTGGCAACCAGGGCTGACTGATATTCACAAAGCATACACATTTGAATTCATCCTTTTCCTACCTGTGAGTGGAGAATGGCCTCTACACCTACAACCTCCCTACCACATACCTAAGTGTATTCATTCCTATCACATACTTGCTTTTGAAATGGAAGCCTTACTAAAGCTGTTCCATACTCCTGATCATTTGTACTGCAAAAAGAGAAAAAAGATGCCCCAAAGGCCATATATTTCTTATTAGGCAAGATTATCCAAGCAACAGTTCTTTATGTACCCACCCATGGAATCCAGACCACCTTCTGCTAAAATTAGAGAGCAGATGCACTGCATAACAGCTTTGGCAAAGCAAACAGCTCAGGCGACTCAAGCAAGTGACTGCTACAGAAGGTAGAAGGAAACCAGGTATAGGAAATCTAAGTGACCCACATCCCCTCATAAGAACATAAGAACATAAGAACAAGCCAGCTGGATCAGACCAGAGTCCATCTAGTCCAGCTCTCTGCTACTCGCAGTGGCCCACCAGGTGCCTTTGGGAGTTCACATGTAGGATGTGAAAGCAATGGCCTTCTGCGGCTGTTGCTCCCGAGCACTGGACTGTTAAGGCATTTGCAATCTCAGATCAAAGAGGATCAAGATTGGTAGCCATAAATTGACTTCTCCTCCATAAATCTGTCCAAGCCCCTTTTAAAGCTATCCTGGTTAGTGGCCATCACCACCTCCTGTGGCAGCATATTCCAAACACCAATCACACGTTGCGTGAAGAAGTGTTTCCTTTTATTAGTCCTAATTCTTCCCCCCAGCATTTTCAATGAATGCCCCCTGGTTCTAGTATTGTGAGAAAGAGAGGAAAATTTCTCTCTGTCAACATTTTCTACCCCATGCATAATTTTATAGACTTCAATCATATCCCCCCTCAGACGTCTCCTCTCCAAACTAAAGAGTCCCAAACGCTGCAGCCTTTCCTCATAAGGAAGGTGCTCCAGTCCCTCAATCATCCTCGTTGCCCTTCTCTGCACTTTTTCTATCTCTTCACTATCCTTTTTGAGATGTGGTGACCAGAACTGAACACAGTACTCCAAGTGTGGTCGCACCACGGCTTTATATAAGGGCATGACAATCTTTGCAGTTTTATTATCAATTCCTTTCCTGATTATCCCCAGCATAGAGTTTGCCTTTTTCACAGCTGCCATACATTGAGTTGACATTCCCATGGAACTATCAATTAAGACGCCCAAATCCCTTTCCTGGTCTGTGACTGATAGCACTGACCCCTGTAGCGTGTATGTGAAGTTTGGATTTTTTGCCCCTATGTGCATCACTTTGCATTTTGCTACATTGAACTGCATTTGCCATTTCTTAGCCCACTCACCTAATTTATCAAGGTCCGCTTGGACCTCCTCGCCAATCCTTTGTGGTTCTCACCACCTCTACATAATTTGGTATCATCTGCAAACTTGGCCACCACGCTACCCACCCCTACTTCCAGGTCATTTATGAATAGGTTAAAGAGCACTGTTCCCAATACGGATCCTTGGGGGACACCACTCCCCACTTCTCTCCATTGTGAGAATTTCCCATTTACACCCACTCTTTGCTTCCTGTTTCTCAACCAGTTTTTAATCCATAGGAGGACTTCCCCTCTTATTCCTTCATTGCTGAGTTTTCTCAATAGTCTCTGGTGAGGAACTTTGTCAAAAGCCTTTTGGAAATCCAAGTAGACAATGTCCACTGGTTCCCCCCTTATCCACATGCCTATTTACATCCTCAAAGAACTCTAGTAAGTTTGTAAGACAGGATTTGCCTCTGCAAAAGCCATGCTGACTCTTTCTCAGCAGGTTTTGCTTTTGTACATGTTTTATAATTTTATCTTTAATGACAGATTCTACTAATTTACCAGGAACAGATGTCAAACTGACTGGCCTGTAATTTCCCGGGTCCCCCCTAGATCCTTTCTTAAAGATTGGTGTGACATTGGCCATCTTCCAGTCTTCAGGGATGGAGCCTGATTTCAAGGATAAGTTGCATATTAAAGTGAGAACATCAGCAATTTCATGCTTGAGCTCTTTAAGAACTCTTGGGTGAATGCAATCTGGGCCAGGGGATTTGGTAGCATTTAGTTTATCAATGGCTGCCAGAACTTCTTCCTTGTCTACCACTATCTTCGTTAGTTCCTCAGATTCGCCTCCTAAGAAGCTTGGTTCAGGTGCAGGAATTTTCCTCACCTCCTCTTGGTGCAGATGCAAAGAATTCATTCAGCTTTTCTGCAATCTCCCTGTCATCTTTTAGCACACCCTTTGTTCCTTTGTCATCTAACGGGCCTACCGCTTCCCTTGCTGGCTTCCTGCTTTTGATGTACTTGAAGAACTGTTTGTTGCTGGTTTTGATGTTCACAGCCATGCGTTCCTCATAATCCTTTTTTGCCTCCCTACAGCTAACTTGCTTCTCTTTTGCCACCATTTGTGTTCTCTCTGGTATTCTTTATCAGTTAAGTTGGACTTCCATTTTCTAAAAGACATCTTTTTTTTCCTAATAATTTCCTCAACGTCCCTTGTTAACCATGGTGGCTTTCTTTTGGACTGGGCGCTGCCTTTCCTAACCTGTGGAACACATTCCAGTTGAGCTTTTAAGACTGTGTTTTTAAATAACCTCCAAGCATCTTGGACATTTTTGACTCTCTTGATTTTCCCTTTCAGCTTCCTGCGCACTATCCCCCTCATCTTTGAGAAATTTCCCTTTCTGAAGGCGAATGTAACTACATTAGTAGTTGTCACTTGTTCGCATGCAGAGATACTGAATCTGACAGCATTGTGGTCGCTGTTCCCTATCGGCTCAACAACACTGACTTCCCGCACCAGGTCCTGGGTCCCACATAGAAGTAGATCTAGGATCACATCTCCCCTGGTTGGTTCTACAACCATCTGCTCTAAGCCACAGTCATTTAGCATATCCAGGAATGTTCTCTCCTTACTATGACCTGAACATGCATTTTCCAGTTTATATGGGGATAGTTAAAATGCAGCCCATTACCACGACATTTTTGCTTTTGTTGGCCTCTCTAATTTCTTTTTTCCATTTTAGAATCGTCTTGTTTCTTTTGGTCAGGGGGACGATAATATATTCCTAATGTTAAACTATGCTTCACCCCTGGTATTGATATCCACAGTGCTTCTGTAGAGGAATCAGCTCCCCCTGCATTGTCTATTTTATGTGACACTATGCTCTCTTTGATGTAGAGGGCCACCCCACCCCCAATACGCCCTGTCCTATCCATCCTGTAGAGCCTGTAACCTGGGATAACAGCATCCCACTGGTTCTCCTCATTCCACCATGTCTCTGTGATGCCCACTATATCAATGTCCTCCTTCAAAACTCTGTACTCCAGCTCCCCCATTTTAGGTCGAATGCTTCTACTATTAGCATAGAGACACTTGTATACTCTGTCTCTGTCCCTAACCTGGGATTTATGTTTATTGAACTGCATTGAACTGAATTTATTGATTCAAATCAAACGCCTGCCACTTGGAGCAGCATCATTAACATCATTAACTCTAGGTCTGGAACTGCCTCTTGGACTGTCCCTAACTTCTAGCTGATAGGCTGATTGGGCAAATAACCTGCTGATCTGCTTGCTTTATTCACTTTATGATATTTGTCCCACTACATTAAGAGGAAGGATTTCATCGTCGAACATTCAGGTTTCAAGGTGCAGCAGGCAGACCTGGGCTCCAAGAGGAATACCCCGCCCACTCAGAGGACTATGTGTGGTACTTTTCATTTCCTGCTGGGACACCAAAAATTGTGACCTTGGGGGAAAAGGAAGAAATGGGACTCAGGAAATAAGGAGGGAAGAGAGAGAAAATGCTAAACAATGAGAAATTTCCTCAGCTTCACTGTACAAGAAGCTGAGCTGCTCCGGAGAAGGCAGGCTTGCTGAGGATGAGGTTGTACAGAGCCAACAAACAGTCCCTAATAGGGACATATATGCCACTGTGTCATTTATGCAAATCCACTCCACTCTGATTCTTAATTAAAAGTCAATGAAAGTGACAAGGTAAACACAATCCCTACCCCCACCCCTTGAGGAGATTCCCAGGCAGACAGCCAAATGAGTGCCCAATTATCGACTATCATGCACACAGGGATCACGCAAGCAAAGACACCTGTTCCAAACAGGGTGTTCAAGCCAAGTTCTGATGCTAATCCTCTTTTGGCAGTAGATTCACAAGTGAAAACAAAATAAACTGGGGGCAATGCACGCAGGAATCACAAGGACCGGATCAAGTGAGCAAGAATACAATGTTGACACCTCTGTCCATATTCTCTGGACAGCTCTGCCGCTTTGTCAAATTCCTGGCAAACAGTGGAAACTTTACATGGTAAATTATTATCATGGGAATACTAAGTAGACCCACCATGTTCTCCTCTTTTGCATGATAAAAACCACCACTACATGGGCTTTGTTTTGTGTTTTGCTCTAATCAGTTACTACTATTGCTACTAATAAATACATGTTGTATGTCAGCATGCTAGGTACTATTCAGACTCCTGTGATGTTTGGCCTTATTCCTTCATAGACTTGTTCTAAATAATGTTCTTTGTCATTAACTTGCACAATATAATTATTGCAGGTGCTGATAAATCCAAGGTCCTTTCAAAAGTTCAGATTTCCTGCAGATGAATGAACACAACATAATTAATGTATGTTAATAAAATTGGTCAAATAACTTTTATAGATTTCTTAAGGTGTGCACATTAGAGCAACAGGGGCACTGAGGAAATCACATTTGCTATTCAGAATATCCTTGCTAGAACTGAGCACATGCAAAAGCAATTATGTTTGTTTGTAGCAGAAGATAGTGGTGCACACCACTGATTCAGCTATTGCTGGTAAAGTCATAGGCCACCAAATCCAAAATGTAATTGCTTAGCAAATGGTATACACCTTTAAATGATGATTAATGTCCTTAACATCAACAGTAAGTCCACTGTGGAACCATGTCCATCACAATTACAACATATATACAACCCTCTCCCAAGAACTGGGAATTGAGAAAGTGTGATTTAGAGCAGAAACTAGAGTTGCACAGCCCTGATTGGTCAACATTTGTGCCATTCATAGAAACATTTAATCTCTATTTTCAGGGTCAGGCTATGCACAGTACAAACTGTATAGCCTTGTTCCTGCCAGACAGCCACCTCCCATCTCTAACAGCATGAGTTAAAAGGATTAAACAGGCAGCGAAAAGACCATCAAATAAAATATGACAGTGGGCTCACTGCAAAGGCTGGTCAAACCTCCTAAGTGTGAAGCAGTCAGCCTGTCTGAAGCTTGAGGCGATGCTTTGGATCTGGAATCTGTAAATGAGTTGGTTGAAGAGCAAAACTGAGGGGAAACAGAATTTCCTTCACAGATGAAAAACTTGGATTTATACGTGTTTGGAAATACATGTGTTTTCATCCAAGGCAACACATGAACATTCAGTGGAATACTGCACTTTTAAAACAAAATTAAGAAGCTAGGTTGTTTAAAACTTAGGGATGAGTTGTTGGCATAGTCACTGGTGTTGCAAACGTGAAGAAAAGCAGAGTCAAAATGTGCTGTTTTACCTGCTTTCAGCAGCTTCAAATAATATTCCAGCAGCCATGGGTCTTCCAGCATAGATACATTTTGCAGAAAACAACCAACTGGGGACTCCCTGGAGCCAGATAATAAGTATTTTAAGTACTACAGCTTATGGTTTCAGAAAGGGAAAAATATCAATTACTTCGACAGACACACACTGATCAGTCCAGATACACACACCTCTGTGAAAGGTGCTCTATAGCCTGGTTAGCAGAGGACATGCTGTGGAGGAGGGAATGCACTTTTTGCATCAGGAACTCTGCTGATGTGGCAAAATCCAATCCCTCCCAGGTAACATAAATTCACATAGGAAACATGAACAGCCAAACTGAAAGGCGACAAAGCCATGCACGAGTGCATTACAAGATCAAGGATATCTTTGTACTAGTATCGCTGCTGTCCCAGAGGATCTGCTATGATGGCTGCATACGGCCATAACACCCACATGGCTTGTTTTGGCACTACAGTAAACTGCAGAAGTACTTCTATAAATAGAAGTGAACAAAAAATATTTTGATCAGCCAATGCCCTATAGTGGGGCAATCTCTGTGGGGCAGTGCCATCAGTTCTGGAGAGATCATCTAAAACAACAGTCTGATTTCAGGAATTGCTAGAAACTATAGCTTGCTCATGTGACAAACTGTTGAATATTTCCACTGTACGCAACAAATCTCTCAGTCGATATGTAAACCACAGCATGTCAGCTGGTTTCTTCTCAACAGGAACAAGATCTCCTCCCTAAAATGCCATCTCAAATATAAGAATACACTACACGGCAACTTTTGCTTAAAAGAGATCCATAGCTGGGATACACATTATGGTGGCATGCACAGGGCATGCATAAGATCATACAAGTAAGTTGTTTTTTGCCTGTATTTCAACTAGATCTTACTGCACCAAGATAAGCAGGGCATCAGGGAAAGCTCACAGCAACATCAGATTTCAGGTATCTAATGGTTTCCCATCCACCATTTGTGCAATGTACACCTGTGTATCTAGAGCAGAGTACACACTAAAAGATTGAGCTGTAACCCAGGAAATACCTTATTCAAATCTAACTTGCTGGAAGATGCTTTGTACATTGAAAGGACCTATAATGAATCCATGGCACCTCCAACTGTACTCTTTTCCACTGAAAGATGTAAGTAGAACTGTAACTTCATCTGCCACATGTTGGACCATCTTTGTTTTATAGTGCTCTGTTGGGGTCCTAGTGCTTAACTAGTTCTGTTAGGTAGGCACTAGGATCCAAGTGGAGCATTCCAAAACAAAGTGGTGGAGGAAGTTACAATTCTGCTTAGCTCTTTTGGTGGAAAAGAGTAATACTAAGTAGTAAGGAAAAATGGGAAAAATCTCTCTCTTAACCTAGGATCATGGAGAGCTCCTCCCAGGGTGATTCCACATGACAACCTTTCTGCACTGCAGAAGGATCCCTCATTCACCACTAACTGTGTCCATACTGTCCAGCCTGAATGAACAGAAACATTCTGGTTTGGTGCTTGAAAGAAAGCAATGTAGGTACCAGGTGAGCCACAAGGGGAAGGGCATTTCACAAATGAGACGCTACTACTGAAAAAGGACTGTCTGGGGTTGCCACCTGCTCTCACCATTGAAGGCTGGATTGCAGAAAGCCAGGCTTGTGAGACAGGCTGGACAGTATGGGCAAATATGGGAAAAATAAAATAAAAACATTAAAAGCAAACCATTAAAATATATTAATTAAAATCTAGCATTCAACAGCCCCAGCCAGGCATAAAAACATAGCCCATAAAAACAGACCACAGGACAGCTAAAAAGCAACAGTTGTCAGGCTGAAATAGTGTCAAAAATGAGCCACAGCTGTTGCTTTTTAGCTGTCTTGTGGTCTGTTTTTATGGGTTGTGTTTTTATGCCTGGCTGGGGCTGTTGAATGCTGGATTTTTATTTTGTAAGCCATCTCAGGCAGGTTCCCGGAGAAGCAGCATAAAAAAGCAGGACATCAAATCACAGAGCTCCATCCCTTCTAACTGCACTGTAATAATTGGAGGGGTTGCCTTTCTGAGTAAACATATTTATTTACTTCATTTATACCCCACCTTTCTCCTGAGTAGGGACTATAAATAGATTAGATTTTTCCTCACCATCATTTTATCCTTACAATAACCCCATGAGGTTATACTGAGAGTGTGCGATGGCCCAAGGTCACCCAGCAAGCTTCCGTGGCAGAGTGGGGATTTGAACCCGAGTCTCCCAGATCCAAGTCCAACCCTCTAATCGCTACATCACAGTTGCTGTAATTTGAAATCGCCAATATACAAAAGCAATTGAGAAGAGGAGCTACTAAGTAATTATTTCATGTTGTTAGCAAAGTCACAACTAATATTTTTATTCATGATCATAATATCTCCACTGCAAAAAAATAAAAGGTAAAGGTTGTTCCCTGTGCAAGCACTAAATCATTACTGACCTATGGGGTGACGATACATCATGATGTTTACTACACAGACTATGTTTACAGGGTGATTTGCTTTTGCCTTCTCCAGTCGTCTACGCTTTACCCCCAGCAAGCTGGGTACTAGTTTTACTGACCTCGAATGGATGGAAGGCTGAGTCAACCTTGAAGCAGCTATCCAAAACTGACTTCAGTCGGGATCGAACTCAGGTTCTGAGCAGAGCTCTGACTGCAGGACTGCAGCTCACCACTCTCTACTACATTTTTAAAAAGTGAAACACCAGGTAATGTGGGAATGCAGATTTTTAAGTTTCTTTCCCCACTATTTTGCAATTGATACAAAAGAACCAGCTAATCCCTGCCAAAAAAAACCCCTAGAGTATTTAATTAAACAAGAAATCACTAAAATGTAAAGGGGGCAGTAGACCTAGGGCATTTCAATTGCATTTTTGACACTCCAGATGGGACAGTCTGATTCTACAATTCCATTTTATGATCGAGTCTGAAAAAAAGCAGAGAGAAGCAACACAAAACTCTGGAATGAAACACATTGATTACAACTTTGTTTAGATTGTCCTTTAAAGAAGTTTTCACACAGAGGATTTGGAGCAATCATGTGATGTCATCCATCATCCCAAATTATCAATGTTCTGCATTTTCTTCTGCTTTACTTTGATCTCTCCAAAATGTGTTTTCAGACAATCTTTTCTGAATGATTTTGGCCAAAGTACATTTGAACACCTTGTAGATGGGGAGGCGAGCATTTTTAAGGTCTCACTTGCATCAGCACCATTTTTCTGGCCTCAGACTTTCACAGCCCCCATTTTTCTCCATTCCATTGAAAGACTTTATAGACTTAAAAAAACAGTAATTGATTTATCACTACAGAATGATAATGATCTGCCTTCTACTTACTAACTCCATTCTTTCATTTTTAAAAAGAAAATGCTTAGCCTTTTCAATGTAGAGATACAACTTTCCCCTTATTTCTGTGCAATAATAAGGTCTACAGATGCTATTGTGGCACTAGAACATTAAGACAATGTTGAACAATAGCAATTACCAATCTTTACAAAGCCTTCCAGTTTTAAAAATGCTCTGATGCAGTGGGGTGGTGGTGGCAGGGAACAGTGGAACATGGCAACCAAAGGAGGAAAGCAGTGGTGTATCTAGGAGGACAAGAGGGGGCAAATGACCCAGGTGTCATTTGCCAATTTGGACACCCTCCCCCTCCCTCTTCACTCCCGACAGGCCAGACCAGCATACCCTCCCCGCCCTTGTCCCTGCCCTCAGCATGTTGCCAGCCTCAGTGCACTCACCTTGAATGAAAGTTTTAGGGTTTTTTTGAGGAGGGTGCGGCAGGAGTTCAGTGGGGGTGCAGCGAAGGCAGTTTGGCTGGAGGCTAAGTGTGGATGGGCACCATTTTGTAAAGGTATGCCACTGTGTACACAAAACTTGCCTGTGGACTTTCTGTTTCCACAGTAAACACCTCTACATTTGCAGCAATGATAACAGAAAAACCGTGAATCCTTACCATGTGGATGCACCTTACAATTTTGAGCAAACCATGACAGATACTAAAAAGCAAGTATGCAACCACTCCACATCAGAGCCCCCAATACTGCAACAGATCCGTACAAGGTAGTTTCATGTATGCTGTGCAGTGGCGTATTTTCCTAGGGACAAGGGATATCCCATGTCCCCGGGCACCCCCATTTGGTTACGTGGGGGGCACCAAAATTTCAGGGTCATTTTTGTGTTTTTTTTAGTGTTTTTGCATTTTGGCCTGCAGGGTGCGCAATTTTAAAGCTAGCAGTATCAAAATTTCATGGTATCATCCAGAGACTGTCCTAATGATAACACCCAAGTTTGGTGAGGTTTAGTTCAGGGGGACCAAAGTTATGGACCCCTAAAGGGGGTGCCCCATCCCCCATTGTTTCCAATGGGAGCAAACAGGAGATGGGGGCTATCCATTTGAGGGTCTATAACTCTGGCCCCCCTGAACCTAACTTCACCAAACTTGGGTGGTATCATGAGAATAGTTAGCAGGTGATACCCTGAAATTTTGGTGTCACTAGATTTAAAAACACACCTCTGACAGGCATGCCAAGAAATTTGCCCAAGATTCTTTGTTTTGCAATGCCTTGGCTTCATTGTAGCCAATGGGGAATTTCTGAGTTGCTGGCTGAGTTCTCTCAGAACTCTCTCAACTCACGCCTGCACCCACCCCCGAAAGCAAAGCTCACCAAGCTTGGATGCTATTACCAGGAGACCTCTTGGAGCCACCTTGAAAGTCTGGAGCCTCTATCTTCAAAAATGTGCAGCCAGTGCTTACGTACTCACAAAAATTCCCAAAAAATTCCCCAGGCTCTTCAGCAAGTTCTGTGGTGGGAAAAATTACTTTTGCCATCATAGACTTCAGAGGGGTTTTCTATTATGCCCAGCTGTGATATAGAGGTTTCAATGGGAGGCACTGTGATAGGGGTCTTGCTCTGGGTGGGGGCACTTATTTCCTGTAGGGCTGCTGGTGTGAGTCTCCTGAAAAGAGCCAGCCAAATTTGCTAAAATGTGTGTGGGAGAGGAAAATGCTCTGAGCACCCAGTTGAAGGTGAACCTGATGCCCACAGCATTTGCCCCTCCCAAACTTTAGCAAAATTGGCTGGTTCCTTTCAGGAGACTCACACCAGCAGCCCTACAGGAAATAAGTGCCCCCACCCAGAGAAAGACCCCTACCAGAGTGCCTCCTGTTGAAACCTCTACCACAGAGCCAGCTGGGCATAACAGAAAGCCCCACTGAAGTCTATGGTGGGAAAAGTAATTTTTTCCACCACAGAATTTGCTGAAGAGCCTGGCAGATTCTGGGGAATTTCTGAGTGTGTAAGCACTGGCTGCACATTTTTGAAGATAGAGGCTCCAGACTTTCAAGGTGGCTCCAAGAGGTCTCCTGGTAATAGCATCTAAGCTTGGTGAGCTTTGCTTTCAGGGGTGGGTGGGGGCATGAGTTGAGAGTTCTGAGAGAACTCAGCCAGCAAGCTTCATGTGCAGGAGCGGGGAAGCAAAATAAGTATTTTGGGGGGCCATAAAATTGAACTCCCAGAAGCAAAGGTCTCCAAGCCTGGATGCTATTACAAGGAGGGCCTCCTGAGCCAGCTTGAAAGTCTGGTGCCTCTATCTTCAAAAATGTGCAGCCTGCTCACACACTCATAAATTCCCCATTGGCTACAGTGAAGCCAAGGCATTACAAAACAAAGAATCTTGGGCAAATTTCTTGGCGTGCCTGTCAGAGGTGTGTTTTTAAATCTAGTGACACCAAAATTTCAGGGTATCACCTGCTAACTATTCTTATGATACCACCCAAGTTTGGTGAAGTTAGGTTCTGGGGGGCCAGAATTATGGACCCTCAATGGGTAGCCCCCATCTCTTGTTCGCTCCCATTGGAAACAATGGGGGATGGGGCACCCCCTTTAGGGGTCCATAACTTTGGTCCCCTTGAACTAAACCTCACCAAACTTGGGTGGTATCATCAGGACAGTCTCTGGATGACATCTTGTAATTTTGGTACTGCTAGCTTTAAAAATGTGCCCCTTGCAGGCCAAAAAACATCAGAAATACCCCAAAAGTCGGAATACCTTGCATTTGGATTCGTTCATATTTGGGCAGGACTTATTCGGACAATTTTTGTCCAAATATGCCCAAATTCACCTAGATTCTGTCCAAATCTGGTATTTGTTTCATCCGAATCTCCAACCCTAGAAAGTGATGCTGGGGGGGGGGAGGGTCCACCCACAAACAGCATCACCTTCAATTTTTTTTAACCAAGGACCCCGGATTCTCCCTTTAAGGTGGATTTAGAAGAAGAATCTGAGCTCCCTGGTTTAAACACCATTAAAAGTGATGCTATTTGGGGGTGGATTCCACTGGAGGTGTTTTGTGAAAGATGATGCTGACATTTGTTTGGGAAATGTTTTGCTGGGGATGATTTGTGAGAGATTTACATGCTTAATATCCACTTGCACTGGCTTGGAGTTGTTTCTCAAGCTAACAACCTACCTCATAGGGTTGGTGTGAAAACAAAATTAGGAAAGAGAGTTGGTGGGGAGAGAGCCATGTATGTTTTGCTGGGGGTGGGAGGTGTTTTGTGAGCTGGTGCAAAAAACCGGTGTCCCCGGGTTCCAGTTTGCCTAGATTCGCCTCTGATGCTGTGTCCTCTCAAAAACACCCTAGCTGTTTCCCCTCTCCCTCAGGGCTCCTCCATAGATCTGGGCATCTAACCCTGCCCATAGCCACTACATACCTATGAAACTGACAAACTGACAAAAAAGGGCCAAACACCTCCTTTCTGCTCCTGCCACTTCTCTACCTCAAACTCCCCTCCCAAGGCCAGTTTTCTCTAGAAAAAGCCATTGAGTTTTTGTTACATTCATTTGGGTTTAATGTGTAATTGGTCCCTTAAGCTATATGTAGGATTGTTGCTTGTGGGCATTTCTCTGCTAGACTGAGCACCAAAGTACATGTTACACACAAGTGAACATATTAAAACTCAAACTGATACATCTTTTAGGGAAGAAAACAACCTTGAAAGAGAATGTCTGGAAACACAGAAGTAGGAGCCCACAGAAGCAGGAAGGGATGTTTAACCCTATTTCTGCCCCACTGCATTTTCAGCAGCTCCTTGCTCCTAAATAATCCCTTTACTCTTAAATTGTAGATACATTACCCTTACACAAATGAGTGTCTGAAACGCCATGGGGAGAGTAAATGGAGAAGAAGGGGGGCGAGAAAAGAAGTGGGATCAAGCTCACTCCCGCTCTGTTTCTTCTATAATCTAACTTGCCCCAAAGATGTGTTTCTCCCACAAAGGGACAGCTGTCAAGTTTTAATACATATGCTAATATGTAATGCGTAGTTTGAAGAAACCACCATTTTGAGGGTTAGTCATGTACACAGCACTGCTGTGCTCATGTGCATTACGAATGTTTCTCCCGCAGTTTCCCCCATAAATAACAGACAGTAACAAAAATAGAGGTTCAAAAGCCATTTCAGATTCCCTGTTGAAAAAAAAACTGAACCCAAATGACCTGGTCAAAAGCAATCTGAAGACCTTCTGGGACAGCCCTGTGATTTAAGGTGGGGTTCCTATGACCTCACAGTCCTACAATGCTCTACCAAGGTTCAAGCCCTATGATTCATGTCATGAAAACCATTCTACAGTCCTCTGCAACTCAAATACCATTAGGCACCTTTCAGGCCCTGAGAAGCACAGCAATCAAAAAGGTCCCACAATGGACGGGGAGTGCTAGTGCACACCCTCATTGCTGTGAACTCCCCACTGTACTAGAACTGAATCAGCCTTGCTGCACATTCTACAACCAGCCAGCCGGCAAATTCTTGCTCAGAGAAATCCTTGCACCAATCTGCCCTCTCCCTGCCCTCAAAGCGTCACTTTGGCTGCAGCAGAACTATCAGTGGTCAGCCCCCAGGAATGCCACTGCAGTCTGGTGAGCATAATTGAAGATTCACAGCAGAAGATCATCTTAGCCCCCCATTCCAACCCCAAGCTTCCTGCGATGCCAGCGAAGGAGGGAGATCAAACTGTTGTAACAAAGGAGCAAGCTGGTGCAGGGAAGACAGCCTGCAAAGTTCCCCTGGTGCAAGGCAACAGCTTCACCCGGACAGAACAAGCCATTTGCTAAAGGACCCGGGAAGGACAAGGGAAAGGAGCAAAGATGCCTCTCTGCCTGCTGCTGGGGCCTCCTATCACAGCACAGCTCTTGGAAGCCACAACTGCCACAGGGCTCCAGCAACCCCACTCAGAAAGCCAAGTCCTCACCTCTGAGCTTTGCTACCCTGACCCCATTCACCCACTTCTCAATCCTGACCCGCAGCCTGACAAAGTAAGGTTTGCTGTAGGTTAGCAGTTAATCTGGCCCAGTACCTTTCTGCCTGCAACAGCAGACAGGTCTGGGTGCTTGTAACAGTAGAGTTTTCCTTTCCTCCTTTGTTAGTTCCAGCCACATTGCTGGCCCCTAACTCTGGGTTCTGTACCACCACCCACCACTCAGCCTCTTCTTATTTGCCCACCTTAGCCAATGGCTTTTTTGCTAAACCAACTCTTTAAAGGACCTGGAGCTGTAATATTGTGAGGACAGCTGCCTATCAGCAGATTTCCATGCTTAGGAAGCTGCAGAAAGACTTCTCTTCAGATATGCCCTTTCAGCCTTCGTTGAAGAGGGCAACAACCCCAAGGTGGCTGGGTGGGCTCTATCAGCCTGCAGGCTCTGGGTGGAATTCTACACTCACTTTATGCAAAAATTAAGCCATGACCATTTCAATGAAGTGGCATGTTTTAAACTGGATGTCAACTTGGGGCATTTCCCAGGTCTTGAAGCAAAACCCCCTCCTTTTGTTCTTTGGCCATGGAAATAAGTCATTCTCTGTTTGACAGAGTTTAGTACTCCCAAGGAAGCGCAGGACTGCGATGCTGGTATATTGTGGTTTGATTAAAGAGTTGTACCAGGGAAGTCTAGGACCAAATATCTCTTCAACCACACTTGCTAAGCAGCTTTGAGCCAACCTCATAGTTTCTCAGCTTAGCCTACTTCACAGGTTTGTTGTGAAGATAGAATGGATAATTCCAAGTAGACAGGCTTGGAGGAAGAAAAAATACATGTGACAATTGCAAAATACAGCTACAGCCAAGGTCTGATAGTGCAATATCAACAGTATATGCATAATTTTCAGAAAATAAGTTTTGGTGCTAGTTTTCCACTGACACGCAGATCTACCCTGGTATATACAGGCTACAAAATCTGGAATCCCTTCTATAGCTAATTTCCCTCCTCTAGGACCAGCACAGGTTACATGACCCGTGTGACATCACAGGCCCTAGGCAATAGTGACTGTAACACTCATGCACCCTACACAACATACATTAGCTGGGAGGGAAATTTTCATTTTACCAGCAACCAAGTTGGCATTTGAGTACCAGGGAAGCAGGAGTCCACCACAAGAGATGTGTAAGCTATAGAAAGTAATTTTTGATATGGTATAACCACTGAGTAGCTGTAGGGGTTAGAGTTAGGATTATTCCATAATTCCACAACTGTGAGACAGTACAAATGTCGAATTTGGTGCTCAACACAAATGTCTGTTTCCTGAAACCTCTTTTTTTTCTTCATTGTTTCCACTAGGATGCTTCTAGTCCTTAAGACTTCAAAAATAGGCTCAAAAGTGTGTTGGCAATGTCTGATAGAGTCTTGGAAGTTGATGGGCCAACACTGATGTAACTTTGTTTCTCTCACCACCTGAGTGCCAAAGGACAGCATGTCCCTCCTTGAAGAAAGTCTCCTAGATGTTAATTGTGACTAAGGCTTGCCAGTTTGCTTGCTTAACCAAGACCTGAAGTTGATTGACATTAGAGTTTAAAAAGGAACCTAGAAAGCCTTTACAATTATTAAGGTCACTGCTGATTTATTTATTTATTCATTATATTTATAACCCACCTCATACTAGTGTCTCTAGGCAGCTTACAAAGGTAAAAAACCCACAAAAATCCAAATTCCCACTCCCACAACCCCCCACCCCCACCAGCAACGGTAGAGGGGGTTTCCAGGGAGGCTAACAAAATGCCTGGGTGAAAAGGAGGGTCTTCACCATGCTGCGCCTAAACCCATAAATTGGAGGTGCATGGCAGATCTCCTAGGAAAGACTATTCCAAAGCCTGTGGGCAATCATGGAAAAAGCCCTCCCATGTGCCCTTGCCCTTCACATCTTGGTAAGAGGAGGTACCACCAGGAGTGTCTCACCCTGTGATTTCAGTGCCTGGGCAAGTACATATGGGCACGGGCGAGTCTTCAGGCAGACATGGCCCAAGCCTTTCAGGGCTTCATATGTCAATGTCAACACCTTGAACTGGGCTCAGGAGTGAACTGGAAGCCCGTATAGTTCCTTGAGGACCAGCAAGATGTGCATCTGGCCAGCTATGATAGCTAACAGCCTAGCTCCTGCATGCTTCACCAACTCCAACTTCAAGACCATCTTTAAGGGCAACCCCATGAAGAGTGCATTACAGCAATCCAATCGGGAGGTTACCAGAGCATGAAACACTGTGGCTAAAAATGGGCAGAGCTGGTGAATCAGACAGAGTTGCTGGAAGCCCCTCATGGCCACCGCCATGACCTGAAATTCTCTCTTAAGTGAAAGAGAGGAATTACCTTCAGGAAGCTAGAAGTCCTATGCTGTCTCTAAATTGCAGTAAAGACAGTCTTTGCTTTACATCTTCACTACCCCTGAGTGGAGAGGTTGCAGCGTTTCAGCAGGTCAAGAGGGTGGGGTTTCAGTGCCCTCCATAACTCTACTCCATATAAACTGTGCAAAATAAGCGCATTTTCTTTATTTTTATAATGCATACAGTTCTCAAGGTTCAACTCTTCTTGGGTTTGGGTTTCATTGGAGCAGAACACTCTTTTGTTTAAAACAAACCTAGTTTCACGCAGGATAAATTTATGATGCAGCATAGCTCTGGTTCTTCATAGCTCATTAACCCTGACAAACCTTTTTTCCGGTAAGGATATTGTTCGCATTCTTCCCAGGCTCCCTCATATTTAGCTTGGGAGATAAAGCAGCAACTTTTGCCATCCCAAAAATCTTAAGGGTCTCGAGTGTGGGACAAAGGAATCTTCTTCCAGAGACTGCAACCATTTGAGGGAACACACAGAATATGTCTTGAACAGTGAGAAAGGCCGCCAAATCCAGTTTCAAAAGCAGGAGATCTTATGAAGCTCAGGTTTCAAAATATCCTTATACCCCAAATAAATCTACCAAACTTTTGTGCCTGCATCAGCAAGCCTTATTGGGAGAAGTTCTGCAGACACAGACTTTCCTTGTACATATAGCAAAGGCTAGGAGGGAAATGCAACTCTCTTTCTTGAGGAAATCCAATACTGAACTACTGGCAATAGTCACCTATCTTCTCTTCCTATGGTCCCATGGTCCAGGTTCAGACATGAGTGAGAAGCAGACTTCCCACTCCCAAATAAGAGTTTATAGGAGGACAAAGTAAAGAAACAGGAGTCTTCAGCAGACTGGGGGTGGGGAGGAGGCTCCGTAAAAAAAATAGTGAAATGGCTTGCAGATGAGGAAGTGAATTGTGGGGGATTGCTGCTTTTCTTCTGCTGCATTCTACTGAGCTTAGATGAGATGGGTGCCAAAGGAATGATTTTCTCTCTGTGCTAGTTCAATGCATTCTCATGTCAGGGTATGTTAAAACCTTATATGGGATGCTATTTCCCTGGTCATTTCCCCAGAACAGACCCTCAGATACACTTCAGCTGCTTTGTCACTGACTATTCCCTCAAACAGAGCCCTTTGTGCTAGCCAGTCCCCCTGTGCCACTGGCATAGTGCTCTTCTCCAAAATGTGGAGAGGCCAGGTAAAAAGTTTAAAAGGCCAGACTTCTTACGGATGCAGATAACAGCATCTGGGATATATGACACTATGTTAGATGCTGCTAGAATATGTCACCCGCTTCTGGTTTAGGGGGAACAGGGGATACTTGGCAAGCAGGAGTGAATGGGTTACAAACATTGTGGTACACTCATTTTGGTGAGTCCTTTGGCATGGGTCAGATATTAACAGCAGACACACAGAAACGGAGTTCACCCTTCCTTTTGCATCCATACTCCCATCACACCTGTTATATCTACCTGGGAAGATGGAGGTTTCACCATGTTTCCTTTTGTTCAGTCCTCCCCCACCACCTTCCAATGCACCAACAACCTGGTTGCAACTGTCAGTAATATCACAGTCCCATTGGTGGTATCCTCAGAGGGAGTCAAGAGAGGAAGATCCAAAGTGTTATAGACAATGGAATAACCAAGGGGTAGATGAGATAAATTAGGGCCTTCTAATGAGGATCCCTATTTGTGCACAGGAACGCACAAATCAGAAGGAAGCATATTTCTTAGCAGCCAACAATAGCTGTGTCCACTTGACTAGAGGCTCTCTTAGAATCTAGAGAGGGGAAGGAAACACTAAAGCCATGAGGGAGACAGTATCTTTGTATCCAGTGTATGAACCTGTGCCAATCTGTGGCAGGGATCTCTAGCAAGAGCCAGCATACTGAAGATGAACCAGTGGGTGTGCATGTGCTGGGATGTCGTGTCAGAGGGTGTACATAAGGGCAACACACACAGCAGGCACAAGTGGCGACTGGTGTGCCACAGTTTGTGCAGTGCTCATCCGCGAGGATGTCCTGCTGTAAGTGGCAGAGCACGAGGAAGATTCTGCAGTCTGTGTGCCAGCGAGCATAGCACAGTCTCCGTGTGTGTGCGCGCACATTCATGTGAGAATGAGCATGTAGGTAAAGAGGTTGAGGGTAGTTTGTGGCTCAAGGTGAGCATGCTGTGAAGGGGGGGGGCTGAGATTGTGCAGGGGGCAACCGAGCGCCAATGACTAAGTGGAGCGCCAATATGGTCGGGGTAAGCAACTGAGGATGGTTTTGCGTTCCTGGCCAGTGACACGAACGCCCCCCCCCTCCCCGCGAGCAGGTGTTTCAGGGTGCCACCCCCACCCAATTCTCCGTCCTCTTACCTCCCGGTGCATACAGAATCGCAGGGGCAAGAAGCACGAGAAGAAGTATTTCCCCCAGCGGATCAAGGAAGCGAAACACCAGCTCAGACGCGTCATCGCTGCCCCCGGGCGAGGGATCCCGCGGTGCCCCAAAGTGGGGATCCTCGTTCACTCCTTAGTCCCCCGCCCTGTGTGCGTGTGCGTGCGTGTGTGTAAAAGGGGGCTCCTTCGCAGCTGGAAGGAACACGGCGGAGGGGAGGGCTGGCCAGTCGCAGGCGGGAGTTGTTGGTGCAGCGCAGTTGCTTCCTCTCTCTCTTGCTCGCTCGCTCGCTCGCAGCCTCTGCAGAGCCCTGCGCGCCGCGGCGCCTTCCCCTGGCCCGGCGGCAGAAGGAGAGGGGAGAGGGCTGCGGCGGCCCCTCCGCTTGCGGATCCCCGCAGCACTGACCCGCCGCACGCGGCTTCCCGACCTGGCGAGCGCTGGCGGCGGCGGCGGCGGCGACACCGCCTCCCGGCAGCGGCGAGGGGCAGCGCGCTCAGCCTTCCCAGCCCCGCAGTGCGCGTGTGGGCGCAGAGAGACGCTGCGCGGGATCGCCGGCCTCCAGCCCGCCGGGCAGCGCTCCGGGCCGGCCGGGGGAGGCGGAGACGCACGTGCCGCAGACGCGACCCGGGGGACCTGCCCTCGCGCCCCGCCCCACCGCGAAGGACACCCGGAGTTCTCCGGCGCGACCCGCCGCCCGCATCGGGGGGAATGGTGGATCCCCCCCACCTCCTCGAGCCTAATGCGCCTCACGCCGTGTGCGCCTCAACCATGAGCAACCTGCAGGATCCCACCGCCACACACGTCACGTGCCAGCCCCGGACTGGTAGTTTCTGGCAGTGGACAACCAGCCAGAACCTCCCCAGGCCATCGCACCACCTTGATCAATGATGGCAGCAGGGCAGGCGAGTCCCGAGCTCTTAGCTATGTGCGCCTTCCCGGTCCACCCCCCACCCCCACCCCCACCCCAGCCCCTCGCAGTTAGGTCCCCTTATCAGTGGAGCTTGCGGTCTGATGTGCAGCCGTGCACTCTTGAAGAACTATCGAACAGAACATCACTTCGCAAGGCTGCGAAAAGGGGTTGCCTATCAACCATTTGTCATAAAATGTCGTATTTATGACCCTAGGCAGCCTTGAAGGGTGCCGTTGAGGGGCGCGGGGGAAAGGGCATCTTGGGAGTTGAGTCGGGGGGGCCTGGGGGTGGGGAAGAGTTGCAGTCAGTGCGCGCAGACGCAGGGGCAAGTGGAACTCTGCAAAGAATGGTGCAAGGCAAGTTGGCTCTTTTTAAAAATTAAGTTAACTGTGTGGGACATCTTTCTTGAAGAGCGACACTAAGAGGAAATGGTCGAGTTTGGCCTATGCAAGATTTTAGGGATTAGTCCCACTGAATGAAGTGAGGTTTCTGTGTAAACAGGCAGAGCATCGGCCCCAAACAAGTGTAACAAGTGATCCTGCTAAAAAGCAAGATGGTAACAGGAAAGCTATGCAAAGACCCGACCTGACATTTTTTGCTGTCCCTGCAGAACTGAAAGAGTAAGGGACCAACATACTGAACAGCAAGAGTTAAATGTTTACCTGGTCCCTGAAAATGGTATTTCAGTAGACTTGGATCTACAGAATGCAGACCAATCACACAGAAGGCTTATTTAAGGCATATGTTGAGATGCTGCTGACAGGAAACATATCTGACTCCCATTGGCTGGCTCTGTTGATTTGGAAGGATCCCTAAAAATGGCTCCCTGCTTTTTAGTCCTGTGATGCCCAAACAGTAGAAAGGACATGGAAACAAGAAGTGTATTGGTAAAGAAGAGAGCCTCGAGGCCACAGCAGAAGAATATGGTCTCAATTAAGGGGATTTGATCTGATCAAATACTTGCTGTGATGGAGTTTGGCATAAAAACCAAGCCACCTGCGAAAGAATAGGACATGCATCAGCTAGAATACACTGTTCCAAGGGGGTGAAACTATTTTACACCATGACGGACAGGGTCAATGATAACCCATGACAAGGTTCTTTCAGGAAATGCTAATTTGGGCCTTCGCTGCCAACAGAAGAAAATAAGGTACAGATTGAATCAAAAACACAACAGTACACCACTGACACTACAGTCCTAAACAGGATTACTGCCTTCTGAGTCCATTGAAGCCCATTAATTTAAAAAGGTGTAACTCCAGTTAAGATTGCATTGTAAATATAGGCAACATCCCTATTGTCCTCTAAGTAATGAGGGAGCCATGATCTGCCAAATGCCAGTGCTAACAGTTATTAAAACTAAAAGGATTTACCTTCTGATCATCATACTGATGCCAAGACAAGATCCTGTCAAGCTCTGCAGGATCCCCAAGCCAAGTTTCCTTTGAGTGTTGACTGGTCACTGCAGAAGCTTATGGTATATGGTATACTATGAAAATGTAACTCTAATGCAAAATAAAAGCTGGTTCAACATATTAAGCTACCTTATTTTGCTCAGTATTGTCTACTTTGATTGGCAATGGCTCTCCAGTGTCTCCAAAACAGATTTCCAAACATTTGTTGTCTAAGATGATCTTTGCAAGATCCTTTAACTGAAGATGACAAGGATTGACTTTGCGGGCTTCTGCATACAAATCACGTGCTCTGCTGCTGAGCCACAGTCCCATTGCCATAAGCCAGTTTTCATGTTTTCAGGAAAAAGCAGAACTGAACAATTTTTGGTAGTAGGCAAACATCTGGGTACAAATCCACTTGTATGCAGTGCAAATACCTGCAAGTCACACAAAACTGAAGGGCCAACAGTCAGAGACAAATACAAAGTCCATTGGGCTATTGCTAACTATTGCTAAGCAAGTTATCCTCAAGGGAATTCAGTATTTGTCAATGCCAATTTGTCAGAGAGGGTAAAGAATTCTGAGCAGCTGCTAGCCAGACATGGACAATCCTCTAGGGAGTCATCATATAGATGTGAGTAGAAAAAGTACTGTGGCCATCTATGCAGAGGTTGGGGAATTGTTGCAATCAGAAGTTCCTCTCTGCCAACTAGATACACTATACAGCCTATAAAATATTTTGAGGCTTCCAAACATAAATACTGCCTTTCTTCTTGTATCCCTGTGCTATTGACTGGTTAAGCACTAGTTGTTGGACTGACTGCCCTAGGAAGTGGGCTAAACTAAATTGACAAGGTAGAGGGCTGAAATCACAACCAGAGGGCTCCATCAGTTCAATTCTTAACAGAAATACAGCTTTATAATCCCATTGAAGGCAACAGGCTTAAAAAGGGTGTAACTCTCTTTAACCTGCACTGTAAATCCGGGATCATTGGATGGTGGAATGGATTGAAAGTTGTTGCACATTCCAACAAGTATCCTGTACTGAATATTTTTTTAAAAGACCTCATTCAGTGGAACACTAGTTTTATTCAGCAAGAATCTCCTGTAGTCTTTCACATAACTTCACAGGTCATCTATAAAATATATAAGATAACTGTTGTGTACGTTGGTTTTGTACTCTTTTGGTCTTGAAACACCCTATAACGGAGAGGCTCCAGACCACCAACATCTGTGTCTGTAATCAGGCCTGCATTCCCCAGAAGTTTTTTTTTTCTAATCTCCCTTGTCTCATGCAAATTGCCCATTTCCTTTCTGCTCAGGTCCTGTGCAGTGCAAATAATATAACTGCATGGGTAACTGTTTCTTCCTGGCCAAAGAAAAACAATCACATAATTAGTGGACTGGTTTTTTCTCACTAAATAGTTCAAAGCTGTCCTCATTCTCTCTGAGCCCTGGCAGGCTCCTTCTGCTGGGACAAAGTACATACTTTTTTTTGCCCTGGATCATTCTCCTATTATTATAGTTGCTTAATGATGAGAAGTGAGAGTTATACCTGTAAAAGATTAATTCTGAAAACCACCTGAACTTAGTAAACTTGGTGAAGAATGGTTTGGCATGGATTTCTTATTGTGACAATACCTACCTCTGCACCATGCAGAAGTGTCTTTAAAAATAGAAAGGGTTTTTGTCTTTGGTTGGAGAACTTCAGTCAGAAACATGACTGTATTTTTATTTGCTGCTACTGGTGATGGTAATGCAACTCTGTGACTCTGTTTTGTGAACTGCTCTAGCAACTAATTCTTACCCTGCGCTAAGTTGCAATACTGTAGTATCCATTGACATGAAGACTTTAAAGCATCTCTTTAGAAGAAGAAGAAGAGTTGGATTTATATTCCCCCCTTCTACCCTATAGGAGACTCAAAGGGGCTTACAAACTCCTTTCCCTTCCCCGCTCACAACGAACACTCTGTGAGGCGGGTGGGGCTGAGAGAGCTCAGAAGAGCTGTGGCTAGCCCAATGTCACCCAGCTGGCATGTGTTGGAGTGCACAGGCTAATTTAGTTCCCCAGATAAGTCTCCACAGCTCAAGTGGCAGAGCGGGGAATCAAACCCAGTTTCTCCAGATTAGAGTACGCCTGCTCTTAACCGCTATGCCACTGCTGCTCCTTTACCCAAACAAAGAGTTAGTTCTAGATTTTCATCACTTCAGTGGAGTGAAAGTTACTTCAGAAAAGTTCAGGAAACATCATATTTCCGTTGTGTAATACCAAGATATTTTTTATGTTCCAATGAATGGAAATGGTTATGTCCTCCACATTCCTGCCATTGAGACTATCATGATCCAAAAAAGCCCATGATGCTGCTTAGCCTAAGCAACTCTGAGCATTGCTTGAGTGCCTTTGAGAAGGAAGAATTAGATAGACATATTATCAAATTAATATCACTGGGGCATACAGATTCTCACTCCTCACAGATTGTTCCACAAACGCCACCTCACAGAGAATGGGGTGCACTTTTCCACAAGCTAATGCACTCATAGCACATTTGCAGCATAAGCCCTTGGAATAATTGCTTTTACTCTCAAGTAGCTGCAATCTGTTTCCATGACTAGACTAGAGGAATATGGCAGTTATTCCCTGGCAGACTCCAGGATATCATTTCTAACTATCATTTAAAGAGGCAGACTGGCAACTTCCTCAAGATAAATGCAGCCATTTGCATATTAATAATACTTAGCATTTTATGTAGCACTTCAGAGTGTTCAAAGCACTCAACTACACATTAATTTTCTCAGCAATAGGTAGGTCAGGGAGACTGAGGGACTACTGGCTAGCCTAAAGCTATCTAGTGAGTTCATGCCTGAGACCAGCACTAAATCTAGGATTTCCTGGTGCACAACTGAATTTCTTTGCCACTATGCTAGACCACTTAGAACAGGCATAGCACGCTAATAATGTGCAGGCAAGCTGCTAGGACAGGACTCTGCTAAACCAGCGTCACAGCTGATCTTCTACTGGTCTATTTTCAGAAAACCGTTTGTAGGACCCAGCCAGGACTGACACTCTTTCTGTTTCTTAAGCAATTCATTACTGGGTGTTAAGCTGAGCTGTTGTGATCAGCTCTACTGATTATATTGCTGGGAAATGCCGGCACAGCAGAAAAACCTGCTGGCCGCTTACTGGCACAGAAAGAGGCACTGGCACTACATAGCATAGCACCATTCCCAGATCTTTCTCTCTCACTAACCTGAAAGCCAGAGCATGTAGGTTGCTAGGACTACGTTTGTTTTTACACACAGCGTAGGTTTATGCAGCTTCTCTGTGGCTGCTGTTCTAGCACAGCCACAATGTGTAAGTTTCCATATGGTAAGTTTCCTTGCATTTTCTCAACCTCAATCCCTTGCAATGACCACCTCCCATTCATTCAACCCCCATCCCGTCCCATATTTTTTTAAATTAACAATTGACATATTATTATAATGTTACAACAATCTATCAGGCTCTCTGAAGCTCCAGCTTTTATTTTTTTAAAAGGTAAGCATCTAATCTTTTTTGTTGCACAGCTATATTTTTACAGTATAGTCTGCAGTGGTACAAATCTTGCATTGACTTTCTTTTAGGTTGAATCACACAGTGTAAGAAACATGGGTCTACCACTGAAAATGGCAGCTCTGTGTCCAGTCCCACCTTCCCCTTTGTAACTTATAGCCTGATAATGCTGTGCATATGGTCACTCCTGGCCCATACTATGTATTGTGGAGAAATACACAGCATAATGAAATAAGACAGGGGTACATGTTTTTCTTTGTATTTTGTGCAGCTGTGTATTATGCATGGGAAGAGGCTGAAACACTCACCCAAGACCAGAAATGCTGGAGAGAACTTGTTGCCTGATATGCTACTTAGCATGATGGAGATGGTGATGATGATGATGATGATGATGATGATGATGATGATGATGATGATGTGTATTCCTTCAATGCATTTACTTTGGAGAAACAAGATCTGAGGTCATGCCTAACACAACCTTCTCATAGGTACCTAAAGTCCAGTTCCACAACAAACCTTACTTCAACCACAGAGAACAAGTTCATATGTTATGATTCATGAAGCAACATTTTTCCCCCTTCAAAATAGTACATCTTGAACACTGGTACAATCTTACATACCAATGGCACTAACTGAGAATCTGAAATATTCAAAATAATCAAATATTCAGATTCAAATTCCTGCTCTGTTATGGCAGCTCACCAGGTAATCCTGGGTCCATCACAACCTCTCAGCTTAACCTACCTCAGAATGTTGTTGTGGTGATGATAGCATGGAAAGGTAGAATGGTGTGATAAACCTCTTTGAATTCCAATGAAAGAGAAAAGCAGGATAAAACTACTTCAAAGTAAAAAAAATTCTGTATAGACACTGAAGATTAGGGTTAGCATGCATTCCAACTCAGCACCATAGGAAGCTCACAATGCATGCTAACCCTAATAAATACACTGGATCCATGATGCTGGCAAATACTATAGGCCAGGGATGTCCAACTCTGGCGCCCCAGATGTTCATGGACTACGATTTCCATCAGCCCCGAATCGTAGTCCATGAACATCTGGGGTGCCAGAGTTGAACACCCCTGGCCTTTAGGCAATCCATGACAGTCTTTCTAATAGCAATAAGAGGCCAATGTCTCTGGGTAATAGTGAGATTAACTGCCAATCAAGGCACCATTCGTCCATGCTCCAGTATGGCTGTCCTTCTGAAGACTTCATCACAATCCCCTTTCATCCTTTTATTATTATTATTATTATTATTATAAAACAGTTATACACAGCAAACAAGATCAATATACTGGATTTTGTATTACATCACACGTCGGACACTTCCCAAGCATCTAGGACTGTGTGATGTATCGACGAATAATGCGTGCAGAGCCGAGTAGGGTGGCCTTTTGCAGCTGACATATGGTGATTTTGTCAGCGCCAATTGTTTTTAAGTGCCGTTATTATTATTATTATTATTATTATTATTATTATTATTATTATTAATAATAATAATAATAATAATAATAATTATTATTATTATTATTATTATTATTATTTAATATATATGCCACCCTTCCCCTCACAGGTTCAGGGCAGCTTCCAACGCACTACAAACAATAAAAACATAAATTATATTACAATTTAAAAACTCAGACGGCAACTAAAAGATTTCATAGATATAAAATTCAAAAACCAGAAGATTCAAAAATCATTATTTCATTCTATTATGATAATGTATTTGAATGGATTCCTATATTAATTACCTAACACAGTAAATTATGAATTACATCTACCAGGAAACATCCCTCAGTCATTTTCTAAATATACCAAAAAGCAGGAAACTCTGTCTTACAACCAACAAAAATGAAAGTTGCATATATTTAAATAAATTAGCATACGCAAATGGATCACTAGTGCAGCCTTATTTATCCTCTTAGCTTAACACCTCTCTCTTCCTGCAGCAAATGCTATTCCAGAGCTGGTGAGCCAAAGAGGTCAACAGGCCTCTTTCACCTTTCCACACTGACGCTTCCTACTGAAACTGGGAAGGTAGAACTGACATTGCTCTTGACAGAGCCGTGGCCAGGCTGGCCTCGCCTCAGAAACACTTGGCTAATTACTCTGCCAGGCACTTTAATCAGGGAATTGCTGCAAGGCCTCACATAGCCATCACTGAAGAAACCCTCCCCCACTTCTAGCACTGGCCCATTTAGTTTATTGTCTCCAGAGAGCTCAGGCCCAACTAATTTAATTTTGCACTCAGACCAAGGACACAAAGCTGTCCTGGCCTCAGCTGCAAATGAGGAGGAAGGGCTCCTTTAAGCAAATGCTTCTCTCAGTAACAGTATATATACATTCCACACATGAGTGGGATTTCAGGAAAAATAAACTGGTGCATCCTTTGAGTATTGTTGCCAGGCCACTAAAGTAATGTCACTTGGGTCCACCACAAAGAAATAATTGCATTTCCTGTTGTTGGTAAATAAATAAGTTTGAGAGGTGGTTTAGGGATGCTAATAGGAAGGCCTCCAGGATACAGAGATCAGTTCTCCTGAAGAAAGTTGCAGGTCCAGGGGATAGACTCTATACCCTACTGATGTCCCTCCCTGAACCATCCTTTCCAGGCTCCAACCCCTAAAGCTCCAGGAATTTTCCAGTCTGGAGTTGGCAACCCTAGAGGCCAAAGATCTCTGGCAGTGCTTCAGGAGTAAGGAAAAGATTGATCCTAGGGGTCCAGAAGAGGAAACGTGAGAAGCATAAGGTATTCGTCTTGTTTCATTCTAGAAATACGTAATTCACATCATCTGTTAAGAAATGTTACAACTAACTCAACCTCTTGCCATTTAGTACCACAGAGATGCTGACTCCTGCTTGAGAAATTTCTGGAGATTTGGAGGCAGAACCTGGGAAAAGAGGGGAGGGAATTCAGTGGAAATATGATTTCATACAAACTACCCTCACAAACCGCCATTCTTCTGGGTGCAGCTGATCTCTGCAGTCTGGAAATCAGTTGTAATTCCAGGAAAACGCCAGGTTGAACAATTGAGGTTGTTAACCCTTGCCATGTTACTATACTTAGTAGCATTAGAATAATTCATCTAATATTACTAAATGATCAATTTTTTATTATTATTTTCTCTTTTTGTCACAAAACTGGTATTTTCTCCTGAACAAAATGGCACCCAGGCAAGAACTAAAATGGTTAGTCCCCCCAAATTATACCCCTATTTCTCCAAAGCAGAAGCAGGCTGCAGCGGGTTCCCTCCCTCCCTCCCTCCCTCCCTCCCTCCTTTCAGCAGCTGCCCTTCTCAGAGAACAGCCCTCTCTCCAGCTCTTCTCCTTCACACAGACCCATCTGGTTGCCTGAGAAGCGGCACACTGAGGGGACGTGCAGGGTGGAATGGTGTGCAGGGCACCTAAGAGTTCCTCACAGGGTGGACTTTTCCTCTGGCAGGCATGGACAGCCACTTGGCACCTTTTTCCTGAGGGGAAAAATGGCAACTGCCCTGGCTGACCCATGACCAGTTGGCTGCGTGCCATGGCAGCCTCAGTTGGCTTTTGGGTCTTCCCACCATGCTCACCCCTTCAGCCCAGTCAGCCAGAGAGCTGATAACTGGGCACCAATAGGAATTGCTGACCATCTCGACCCAAGGCAATGCTCGCCTTCCAGCCAGGGTCTCCCCAGCTGGGAAGTTCCCGGAGCTCAGAGCCTCTCTGCTTGCTGCTGCTGGGAGGAAGGATGGGGGAGAAATGGGTGCAAGGTGAATGCTGTGGCAGCAGCCTGAGGCAGTGGGCAGGCAGGTGGAAGCTGGAGATGGGGGAAAGGGGAAGCCAAATGCACCTACCACATGACAAATCCAAGTAACGCTGGGTCATGAGACCCTCTCTCCCAAGATACACCAGTGAATTTTTCCCTAGTCATAAAGTTCAGTGTAAGCCAACATAAGATTATGTTTCCAGGCGTATAAATGAATTCACACATGTATGAACAATGGTTAAAAGATTTTTAAAAACTTCTCAATCTCATTTTGTCTGGAGAGGTGCAGTAAAAGAAAAGTATACACATTTTTAAAATCTTCACTGCAAGTAAAAAATCAGCAGCACAACAAGGACAACAATTCTAATTTCTACATACAGTGGGATTTCATTTTAATGTAGTAGAGCAGTTCTCTGAGGCACGTAACATAAAACTGATGGGTGGTAGCTTCAAGACAGTGAAAAAAAGAAAATACTTTTTCATGCAATACTTAATTAATTAGTGTATAGAATTCACATGATATAGAGATGACTACTGGCTTAGATGCTTTTAAAATGTATTTCATTTTAGGAGAATTGTGTGCCACTCAGACGACCTTGGTCAAAAAGTCAGCTATAGGTATGTGTGTAAAGTTTTGTCATCACAGCCAATTTATGGAAACCCAGTAGAGTTCCAAGACAAGAGACTAACAGAAGTGGTTTACCATTGTCTTCCTCTGTATAGCAACTTGGTATTCCTTTGCAATCTCCCATCCAAGTAATATCCAGGACTGACTCCACTTAGCTTCGGAGATCTGACAAGATTAGGCTAACCTTGGCCATTTGGATCAGGGCCATATGGATAAAAGAGGAAATTTATGGAGGGAAGGTCTGTCATTGGCTTTTTCTAAACAAATAAAATACAACATTTTGAGGCAGGAAATAAAACATTTCCTCCATGGTTTTTAGCCCGAAATGTTTTATTTCCTGCCTCAAAATATTTTATTTGGGTGCAATTCTCAAGTGATTCTTTTTTGAAAATGTTTTTTTTCTGGAAGCAATTCTTTTGTGGAACTGTTTTCACTTGCTATGCAGATCTCTTTAAAATGTTTCCCACACTGCTCTGCAGTCCCTGGATTTCCTTGTTGGCACCATTTCCTGAGCTCTCGCTGGCAGTCTCACATGATATTTCTATCATTTTTTTTTAATTTCAGGGGGTCATGTCTACGTAGTTAGAATCACAGCATAAGACTTTGAAGCCTCGTAGCATCGGATCTACAGATTTGTTTTTAAAAACCCAGAAGAACCATAAATTGGCAGTCAGGAAGGGGATAAGTGTGGACAAATGTTTGCAAAACCATTTCAGGGGCTTGTGTGGAAAGGACCAGTATATGTTAGCCATGGTGGCTGATGTTCAAAGGCAATATATTTCTGAATGTTAGTTCCTGGAAGGAAACAGTGGGGCAGAGGGAGTGGGGTCTTTGTCTTCTGTCCCCCTGTATGTATTCTGGAACATCTAGTCAGCCACCATGAGAAACAGCATAGGCCTAGATGGACCATTTGTCCAATCCAACAGTGTTCAAAATATCCTCACCCCGCACCTTAGCAAGGAGAAACAGCCCCAGAGCACATTCTGCTGCATGTGAAGAACCAGCCCACAAGTCCAAGGTTTAGAGAAGAACTAGGTGGGCATTACAGATGCAGGAGTGGAGAAAACATCAGAATTATATTCTTTTCAGTCTTTGAAGGAAACACAACATGAAAACATAAGTCAGTTGGCACAAAATTTGCCATTATCTGCTGTGCTCTTCTGGGCACACTTTTTCTTGTGTGAATGTTTACAGTATACTAGGAATTTTGTAATCATTATAATTGTATGTGGAGTGGGCTGCCTTCGTAAAATATGTCAGAATAACAGCTCCAGAATCTGCTTCCCAAATTGTTTCCACTTCTGAATCTACCTTAGTTCATTAAGCAGCATCTCTTCTTTTCCACCTTAATTTTGTCAGATATCTAATCCCTGTTTTTTTTACTTGTACAAGTGTAGCTAAAGCATGGACTCTGTGAAATAGCTAGGAAAAACACATCATGGTTATAGTGCAGGCCATGGGATACAGCTGGAGTAACTGTTTTTCACCAGCTTCCCAAATTATCCCAGGTAGATGGGATTGGCTGCAGCCTCCTGTTGGATACACATGATGAAGGTGCCTAGGTTTATCACAGTTTGTACTATCCGCTGTGACTGGCAACAGTTCTCTAGGGTCACAGGCAGAAGAATTTTAAATAATCCACTGCCATAGTTGCCAACAGGCCTGAAGGAAAATGTTTTGTCCTTCTAATAGGGGCTTCATGGGATGATATTTATCCAGAGTGAATATTTACCTTAATGTCAAAAGAAGCTTCAACAGCCTATTTTCATACATCATGCTTCCATTAAAGGGGCAGGACATTTTTTTCAGCCCTGTTGAAAACCCTACCCACTAACTTGATCTTTGAATTTAAGATAAAGACATTTGAACCTGAGACTTTTGGTGTGCGAAGCAAATGTTCTGATCCATGGCCTCAGGTATACTCAGGGACAAACCTGGGTTTGTGCCTTCAAAATATGTGAAACATCTCTATCATTTGAGCCATGGGCTAGACCAGAACAGCTCTTGAAGTGATGTTGTAGTACATGGTATTGACACATATATTTATTCTTTAATAACTGTAAGGCAGAGAGACATTCAGAGATTAAAAACTAGTAAAATCAGTAACATACTGTCTTCTCCCCAATACAGAAACATATTTGCTTTGGGGAATAATTTTTGAAGACATACAGAAAAAAAGATTAAACAAGCCAAAAACCAACCAACCAAAAAATAAAAGTAAACAAACAGTACATAAAATCACATTATTAGGGGAAAGCTCCTGATTTCATCTGCACCAAATAAAAACAAAATTTTTAAATTACTATTTCCTCTCTAATTACCATTGTAACATTAATTCTTAAACATTCTCACTAGTAAGATCCACACATTTCTCTATTATATCTTTTTTGCTGTTGTTTTGATCTTCTATTTCTCAAATCCAGAAATCATCAATTTGGCTTTTGGTGTACGTGTGTGTGTTACACAAAATGTTTATTGGGGATCTTTTTTAATCAAAGAAGTTTATCCATTTTCACCAATTCCAATAACTTCACAAGCCATCCTTCTGTAGCTTGTATAGATAAAGTTCTTCATTTTTGTGCATTTAATATTCCTGTTATTGATGTCATGTATAAAAACAAAGTTCTCTTTTTCCCCCCAAGTTGTCTGTTGATAAGACTCAAAAGAAAAATCTGTGGTTTCATTTATACATTAGTCTGTAAAATCTTCTGAATTATTGAATGTGATAGAACCCAAACTGTTTCGCTTTATTACAAGTCTACCAGAACATAAAAACCAGTAAATTAAAATACAGGCTTCACCCCAATACATAAACAAATATTTGCGTGCTCAGGCAGAAACTGATACCACATAAATTCTTGGAAGGTGGCTGATTGTATCATATAATGCAGCAGAAAGAAAAGCTACTCATTCAAACAGGACAGAAAAAGGAAGAGACTCAAATGGATATTGTAATCCATTTAGGCTGGCTTTGCATTTACATCATAGATCAATTTAATCACTGAGTTATATAAGCCCACATGTGTGAAAATGCCCTTTCTGGGTTCCTTGCTTACCAATCCCATTATTTCAACCTCTCCCTTCAGCATATTGCCTCAATACTGTGATTATTTTAATTGTTTTCCCTCTCCCATTTTGCTTCCACATTCTCCTAAGCTTGGGATAAAGAGAAGTACCCTTGACAGGAGATGGGGGTGGGGAGGAAACGACATTGTGCCGGATCATTCACTTTCCAAATCTTACCACTGGCATTTGGGATCCCAGTCCTGACTCAGCACGAGACAGTTTTGCACAATGAGATGAGGTTTCAGACAAGCTGTTGGCAAGAAGTCCAAAATCTTTTTGACTGGGAGCCCAGCAATTTTGTTGTTTAAGTAATTAACTCAAACAACGATCTGAAAGAACAAAGCTTCATCATAAGGCAGGCTCAAGGAAGTGGAAGGAGAGGAGGAGAGGCGCACAGTTTTCATATTTAGTGCTACAACAATAAAAAAGAGATGGCGGTTGTGGGTTGTTTTTTTTCTTCATTTGGACTTTTGCTGTGGCTAGAAACCAAAGTCCTTATGGGGTGCACTCATGCAAGAGGGAACTGAATTCTGTGACTAGGCATGCAATAGGAAAGTTGAAGTGACTGAGTATTCAAAGAGGCTCAAGAATTCTTGGTCTTAAATTTGTTAAACCTGCATCTCACTTTACATCTATGTGTTTAGAAATCATTCATTAAAGCCTGTCAGCAGAACTTGTAACATTGCCGTATGACCACCCATTTCATTATGCCTTTGGCACACAGGATAATGGTGTATCCCCAAATCTTGCACCCTGGAAAAGTAGGAAGGAAGAACTGGTAAGTTAGGTGAACAAAAGCTGAGGAATGTTGGGGAGGGGATAATGCAAATCCTCACTGAATAGAACTTGGGGATCATTGTTCCCAGCATTCCAGAATCAAGGAAGGCAGAGATGAAGATTTAGTTGCATTTAGCAGCAAGGGGACCTCTCCTATCAAACCAAAATGAGGCAATTGATGTGTTCCCTTCTGCAGTGTCCTCTTCTCTTTCCAAATTGCAGTCCTACACATTGCTACCTACATGCAAGTTCATTTCACTGGGTCTTATGTAGAGAGTTGTATTCATATTACACATTTCCTTTAAGATTTTTTTTGGGGGGGATCCAGTTTTCACACTTAGGAGTATTCGGCAACATCAGATTATTGTTTAGTGGTACTCTTTTGATTGATGGTGTGCATGCACCTCTCAGCAATGAGCATCAGTTGCAAAAGTTTCACATTCACTAAGCTTTCTAAACAACTGCAATACTTGGGAGGCAGGAGACTTCCTTCAAGGAGTGCCCACTGCTATCTTGTGATTCCTGTGTATAATGTATTGTCGAAGGCTGTCATGGTCGGGTTCAACTGGTTGTTGTGGGTTTTCCGGGCTGTGTGGCCATGGTCTGGTGGATCTTGTTCCTAATGTTTTGCCTGCATCTGTGGCTGGCATCTTCAGGGGTGTATCACAGCAGGAAGTCTGTTAGTGTAACAGGTAGCTATATTAGGAAGTTCCCAGCTGTTCTTTGGACATCTGTGTAGAAGAGGGGATTTTGGCAGGTGCAACTTCTAATGCTAAAATTCCTGCTCCTATGCAAACTGCTCAATAACCTGATCAGAATGCTAGATGTGGAATCTGGCTCTAAAATCCAGCAGCAGCCATGAGAAGGGTGGGGGAAAGTCTGGATCAGACCCATGGCACGCAGAAAGAAGGTGTTATCTCCTTCCCCGTGCCTGCTTGGCAATGTTCCCTCCCTTAAGCAATACTTATGGCCTCTGTCTGGCCAGGAGGAAGGCCAAGGACTTAAGAAGTCCAGCAGAGGGAATATTTCCAATAACTAAAATGGCATAGGAGAGTTCCTCTCCCTTTCCCAGAGCCTGAGACGGATTGGTTCTCCTTTCTAAATCTACAGAGGTAGTTTAGGGCCAGATCACACATCTGGAATTCCAGTCACAGAACTCCAGCACCACCAACTCTGCCAGCAGTTTGGCCCAAAGATACATAGGGTTGTGGTGGTCTTCCAGTGCATTTGGTCACATATTTCACCACGAGGCTGTTCTCCCCTCATCCTTCACATACAGGGTAGCTGGGGTATCACATTATTGTCACTGAAGAAGCAAGAGTAGAAGAAGAGAAGAAGAGTTTGGATTTATATCCCCCCTTTCTCTCCTGTAGGAGACTCAAAGGGGCTTACGATCTCCTTGCCCTTCCCCCATCACAACAAACACCCTGTGAGGTAGGTGGGGCTGAGAGAGCTCCAAGAAGCTGTGACTAGCCCAAGGTAGAAGGGCAAAAGGGTACAAAGACTGATTATGCCAAAATATATTTAGAATAAATCCATAAATAAATAACTTGCCTTCATTTTTATATTGTGCAAAGATGCTCACATGCCTCAGCCTTTCTCCACTATTTAAGAAACCACTAGAGGGCAACACCTGCCCTCCCTATTGGCAACATGTACCTATGTGTGCTCTCTCAGGCACTGCCCTGCGTTTGCATTTCAGATCACAACCATCCATTTTGAACTTGCAATGGAAAATAACCAGAGCCATTGTCTGCCTGTCATCACTATCCCATTGCCGCTATACAAATAATTTGGATGGGAAACTACTGTGTAAACGAAACACCCTACTCTTTGGCCAGATTACTTGCTAAATATTTTGGACAATAGACTGCAAAAAAGAAGTTATGGCATGAAGGGAATAATCCTAAACTCCAACTAGGTCAATATCCAGCACGCATCTACAGAACTTTTACAAGCTGTTATATTAGCAGACAGAGTTCATAACCAACTTGTTGAAGTTCTAGAACTTTGGAGTTACATTGAGACTTAAGAGTAGACCCATAAGGATTTTATGTATATCTCCTGAAGTGTTTGTGTTCATTCAAAGGCACAAAGTCTATTCAACTGATTTGTACCAAGAAGACTTGAAAATCCAGATAACTATACAATGCTTGTTTTCTTTTAACTTGTTTCTTCTTCAATTTTCTTAGCCCTCAGTTGCTTAATCTCAGACTTTTCATTTACTTTCTGACCTTAAAACGGCAAAGTCAAAAGCAGACAGTCACCTCTCCGTGGCCCTTTCCCCACTTACCTTTGACCACCCTTTGCTGCATGCTGCTCTCAGCATGCGGCATCTCTGGCGCGCGCCCGGGCGTCCCCACGACCCCGCACTCTGCGCAGGGTCATCAAAAGGCGCCATTTTGAGGAGCGCCAGGGATGCCGCGTGCTGAGGGGGCGCGAGAGCGGCAGCATCGGGGCTGCTGCACTGTCACCGCCCCTGTAGTGGGGAGTGCCCCAGGACCCCGCGCTACTTGAGGAGAGTAGCGCGGGGCTTAAGGTAAGTGGGGAAAGGACCCGTATCTGGGCCCACTGTGACATCAGAGAATCTCAGTCAACAGCATCAAGACTACGCTTGCTAGTTGTGGCAGTGGGTCCTGCCCAGGCCCCCAATCTCCTGAGGATCAGAAAAAAAGAGAAGGGAATAGCAATGATGGTGATGCTCTAGCAATTACTCTGATCTCTATGGTCACTCAGAAGTCGCTGCATCCCCTGAAACTCTACCCTCTCCAGACATCAAATCCAGAATCTGTCAGCATTTGCCAATGCAGGGTTGGCAAATCTAATCAACACAGGCAGGAAAAGCAAAGGCTGGCAGGCAAGAAAGAGTGTGCAGAGTCATCAGAAATTTCCCAGAGATACTTTAACATGCTTTTGCCATGGCTTGCCACTGTGCAGTTCTATGCATATGATTACTTATTGCTTGATAGCATGAATTGGAGATAGGCTACATTTATGGGTCAAACATACTAATTCTCTGGCGCCTGTTACTGCTCATCATTGTAGACAGAATAACAGATGACTTTTATTCACCATAAAACCCAGCCTGGCCATAACCTCACTGATCCTCTAAAAGAGACAGCCATATTTCTTAGTTAAGTCAGCCTTTCCACAGTTCTGAATAGCAAATGGAGGAAATTAAACAGAAAATGCTTGCAATCAAAGAGCAAACATTCCCCCTCATACACAAACCACACCCATGTGGCACCAGGGATGTCAGGGCGAGTGCGGGGGGGCGGGGGGGCTGCCTGTGATGTAGTGTGGGAGAGCGGGTTGTTGGCAGAGAGGACTGGACTTCCTTCCAAAAAGTATCATAGGAAGTTTTATCTTTCTCCTGGATACCCACCAGACAGGAAGGGAAGGCACCAGTTTTATCAGAGCTGAGGTGCCAGTGACAGGAAACAGCAGCCCTTTCCTCCAAGTGAGGCCTCCATGTTAGTAGGAAAGCAGCAACATCCAGCTTCAGGTTCAGAGACAACCTTTTATGCAATCTTTCTTTCAATATATGTCCTCTTTTTAAAAAAAAGACAGGTGCACTTGTCTACTTGAGCAATGTAGGTAATGTAGTGAAACCTCCTCTTCCTTTACACTAATCTAGAGGGACAGCATGAACAAACCAGTGCCTACCAGAAGTGCTTTCAAGATTGGTTAACAACATGCCCAAATATCTCAAGCAAGTAGGTTAGACTTCTTACAAGAGATGAAGATGGAGGGGTACAATTGGAGACATGTTCTACTCATTTCATCACACACATGAATTGTACATGCACAAGGCTGACATATGTGCAAGGTGTTTGTTTTTTGTAAAGTCGATGGCTCTGGTTGCTTTCATTTCCATGATTTAGGAGTGAGCGAGTCCCAAAGACAAAACTGAGTTCAGATTTTTCGTTATTTGGTCACACCCACCTAAATTTTGGCTTGAATCTTCCAGATATTTACCAGATATTTACCAGATACTCAAATATAAGTCAACTTTTTCAGCACATTTTTTGTGCTGAAAAAGCCCTCCTCGACTTATACTCGAGTCAAGGCTTTGACAGCTCTGATAGCCCCCTCTCTTCCTACCATGGCAGCAAGAGAGGGGAGGCATAATTTGCATATTCAGCAAAGGCTCATGGGTATGCTGTAAAAAAAATTTAAATTCATTTTTAATTTTATACCTTACCCATCCCAAAAGGGCTCAGGGCAACAACAACATGTTAAGCCTACATTACAGGTTAAAATTATAATTTTAAAAATACTCACCATAACTTTAAAGATAGCCCAAAGGAGGACCAGTCTGTGAAAAACCCACCCAATTTAACATATAGAGCCAGTATGGCTCTGTGTAGGCAGGGCTTCTGGAGCACTTGCACTCATGCTCAGCCTGGCAAGGGTGTGTGGTCTCATGAGGGGGGGGGCACTGCAGACAGGCAAGGGCACCATTTTGCTCTGGGCTCTGGTTCCCCTTTCTATGCCTTTGCCTTGCTTCCCCCTGCCATGGTGGGAAGCAAGGGGGCTGTCAAAGCCAAGCCTTGCAGAAGCCTCACTCTAGCTTTCATGGCAGGGTGAGTGAGGAGCAGGGGTAGAGATCCCCTGCCCACTTCCATCAGAGACACTGTGGATGGAGGTGGCCAGGGGAAGCAGGCCAGGCCTGGATCCAAGCCCAGCGCAGGGTGCAGAGATCCCCTGCCCACCTCCATTGGAGACCCTGCAGGGCCTCGGATGGAAGTGGGCAGGGGAAGCTGGCTGCTGCATTTCTCCCCCTAGACTGATAGAGTCAATGCGTTTTCCCAGTTTTGGGGGGCAAAATTAGGTGCCTCGACTAATACTCAAGTATATACGGTATTTACAAAAAGCAGTAAATGCAAAATGAACAGTTTGTCTTTGCTGATCCCACACAAGAATAAAGAAGAAAAATAAAAATTATTCAGTGTCACCAATTAGTCTCACCTAGAGTGAAGTTCCATTTTCACCCCAATATGACAATCAGCTAGATCAGGGGTCTGCAACCTGCGGCTCCAGAGCCGCATGCGGCTCTTTAGTCCTTGCACTGCGGCTCCATGTGGCTTGGGTCCTCTCAGCCTCCTTCAGAGAGTCACCCTAAGGGTTAATGGGAAAGAGTCCCGTTTCTAAAGAGGCACAGCCTGAGAAGGCTATCCCAAGACACTTCTGGCTTCCCTGTCCTAGCTGCCTGGTTGGCTGATGCTGGTGATGCTGGTGCGAGGCGAGGGCGGAGCACCGCTAGTGGATCCTCTTGAACAGGTGAGCGGCAAAGGGCAGGAAATGGGAGGGAGTTGCAGGAGCGCAATCCTAACCTCAGTCCACCCCACTTGAAGGGGGGGTCTCGGGTCAACCCTGTTTTGAATGGCCTCATTTCTCCCTCCCCTGGGTCCTTCTTGGGGTGCGGGACCACATGGGGGACCCCAGCAGTGCCACCTTGGGTTGCAGACCCCCCCAGCAGCCCCACTGAGCTCCAGGGGCTTTCCTGACGGCTGGCAGCCTGGCTGAGTCCAGGTGAGAAATATGATGTCAGGTTTTAAAAGAGTTATAACCTGCAGCCCTGCAAGGTTGCACTCGTTGGGGCTGTTTGATGGGGAGGTGGGGGTGGGTGGGAATTGTTTGCTTCTGCATTGCCAAGGAGGGCAGGAGTGCATGGGGAAAGTCTTGCAAGTGGATTTTGGAAGGTTTATTTCAGAGTAAGCCAGTGGAGGCTAAGCTTGTAGATCATGGAAGGGAGGAAGGCCGGGATCATCCTCAGACATGGTTGTCGCAGGTTGCCAACTCCCGGCGGGCAAATCCCAGGACATTTGGGGGTAGATTCTCAGAAGCTGTGGCTTTGGGGACCAGGGCGGGGGCCATGCTCAGTGAGGAATATGGCTGTCGAGTCCACCCTCCATGGCAGACATTTTCTCAGGGGGAGAAGTTCAGTTCCCCCCTGGAAGTTGACAACCCCATTAAAGGCACCAATTTTGATCCACCATCCAAGTGGAATTTGAGGGTGTTCTTTGGGGGGGGGCATAATCAGTGTCTTTCAACACAAGAAAAGAGAAATGTATGAAACGGGGGTTCTATTGCTGGTCATTTGAATCATGTACAAAACAACAGGCTTTTTACCTGCCCCCCCTTTTTGCTTTGATGGGTAAAAATGGGCCCCAAAGAAGGGAACTTCTCCCTGCATGAGAATATATACAGTGTTATCTTCATTTTAGATGTCAAAAAGTATTTTGACAAGTGTTTTCTTTTCCATGGAAAACGGGTCCAAATGGCTCTTTGGGTGTTAAAGGCTGCCGACCCCAAGCTAGATCCAAGTGTTTTCTTTTCCATGGAAAACGGGTCCAAATGGCTCTTTGGGTGTTAAAGGCTGCCGACCCCAAGCTAGATCCAAGGATCCACCACCATTCTTAAGGGCATGTTATCTTGCCTCTTAGTTATCTACTTTATCATATCATAGCACATCTTCTAGCTCACAGTTAGGACTACCAACAGATCAGAAAATAACTGACTTGTGCAGCCTCTTTTATACATTATCAGAAGCGTGATATACATAAATCAGCTGATACAGTTTTTAATATCATGGCGATATGTAATTACACAATCACATGCTAACATCCACTGATCAAGCAGCTGTTAAAGGCACAGCTACAGAATCTGTTTTAAAACTTAGCAGCCCTACTTAGATTCTCTTTGGAAAGAACCAGGACACTGGACAAGAATTTGCCATAATTGCAGCCATGGGAGAGCAGCTATATAGTTAGGGGAGTGCTGTTTGTTCATTCTTGCACTTTGTCTTGCATCTAGGGTTGCCAACAGACCTGGAGGAAAATGTCCTATTCCTTTAATAGAGCCTTAATGTGTAGAAAGGGGCATTTACCTCGTGATCTGGAGGTAAATAACACCTTAGTACATTTTTTTAAAGGAACAGGACATTTTTCTCCAGGTCTGTTGGCATTCCTACGTATAGCCAAGCTACAGCACTATTTTCCTTATGGAAGTTCTGTGACTTTAACAGCTGCAGGACAGACTGATGTTTTGCAGGTACAGCTTTCCCTGGCATCAAGATGCAGTGATACAACATATCTGCATGAGTAGAATTTCTTATTGCCATGAGGCTGTTACAGGATTAAACCATTTCCCTGGTCTTTCTGCCCCAGCACAACATCCGTTATCCTTATTTCACACATAATTGCCACTTCAAAATGTACCTAAATTGGGACATTTCAATCCAGAAATTCTGACAGACTTGCATATGGCATAAGGGTGAGGGAGGAGGAGTCACCTGAAAATGCTGGAAAGAGGTAGGCAGACTTTAACAGTGGGAAGAGGGCAGGGTCACCTCTAGGGCCTGGGAAAGGAAGAAAATGCCTGCCTCCCCAAACAGACTTGTGATTCAGGCTGTTGTCCTCCACTCTAGTCAAAGTTTCGTCAGTGCTTCTCCCTCAAAAAGTGTGATAGGGAGGCAAGAGGCCTTATTTGTCTCACTCTTGGATGGTCTCCAGCAGCTGCGGATACATCAAAGAGGGACTGGGAATAAAACCCATTGAAGGCCGGACCCTGAGAATGGGCAGCTCCCGGGCCGGCACACAAAGGAGTTTTGCCAAGGACCCGTCAGCATGAGATTGTCTATAAACCCCCCAGAGATAAGGAAGTGAACCACAGTCAGCTACCTAATTGTGGTTACAAGATCCTTTCTATGCTATAAGGACTCTCTTAGGTACGTGGAAAATAGCATGACCAACATGAAAGGTTGTTTGGGAATATGTACAAAGGTGGTAACCTCTGTTAAATGCCATTCAGGTACGAAATAAAGATACTGTTCTGCATTCAAATCACTCAGCTGGGTCAGGCTCTTGCAAAGACTATATCTTCCTATTCAACCCCTTATAGCTAGCATTTTCATTGGAAACATAAAGTTGGATCCAGCAGAAAAGCTCTAGCAAGGAGTCAGAGTGGCGTAATGGATAAGACTGGTGGATTCTAGTCTGGAGAACTCGGTTTGATTCCCTGCTCCTCCACATGAAGCCTGTTGGGTGACGTTGGGCCAGACACAGTTCTCTCAGAACACTCAGCCCACACAGAGGCATGGAATGGCAAACCACCTCTGAACATCTCTTGCCTTGAAATTCTTACAGGGTCACCATGTCAGCTGTGAGTTGATGGAACCTTCCCCCACCCATGAGTTAATGGAATGGCTCTTTCCTCATCACTGCAAGGCAGCCAATAGCTTTACTGAAAACCCTCACTGAGGGTCAAAAGAATCTTGCAGATAAGATGCACTACAGGATAAGACACTGCAGCAGCAAAGTGGAATCAGTAAAATAGCCTTCTCAAGGACTTTGAAGCTCTTCCTACACTCAGAGAGGATTTTTGGGACAAGCAGCTGGCAGCTTAGAGAAGGGTGGGAAAAGATTCTTTCCACCAATTCCTTCTGTGAATTTTTCTGTTGGATCCAATTCATGATTTAGATAAATCTCTTCTCTTTTGTTAAGTTTCTAGCAGGATCCCAAACTCTGCCTTACGAAAACAGGTTTTCACCATTTTATGGATTTCTCTCAAATTTGCTTTTTCAACCATAATATGCTCATTTGTAAGGAGAAAAAGACCTGACCAAGAAGCCAACTAAATCTCAAGAGTCCTCGCAGATAAAGGCAACTAATCATATACATCTACCCTTGCCTGCTTTTGTGCCTTGAGCAGAAAATAGCACAGAGATAACCATTATTACCTGCTCATGTCTATGAATAAAATTGTTATTAAGGCACAACTGCATCAGCTGACTGATGAGTTGGCAGCCCTGATTCAAAGTATGAGTACCTTTGGGGGTTATTAGAGAGCTGATAGAGTGACAGTAAGATTATCAGCAAAGTTTATTAGCCTATCATTGTATAGGTTCAAGACTCTATTGAAAAAGAAATGGAGTCTTAGAACATTTGCTGTAGTTACACTTTATATATCTGATAACAATTGTCATCTAATTGAAACTGGTGAAACAGTCACCTTTGGTTCTTGGAGCATTCTGCCATATGCACCTTGTCCATAGGTATGCATTTAATTATTTATGTTACTATAATAGCCACCCACTATGCTGAACCAATGTGTGTTAGTCAGAAATACAGGCATTCCGGCGTTGCATGTAGTTTGATTGGAGAGAGTGGGGGAAGAAATGTACACCTGCCCTGCCTAAATGGTACCCCTGATTCCAAGCTCAAGCAACAATTTCTGAACTGGACTGCCTCTCCCATTACACTGTGTTTTTTTGTAAATACATTTCTCTGCATTACAGCTTTAGTGCTTTCCATGCCATTCTAAGACTTGCACACATATTACCACAGAAAATTTAAAAGTCCATGTTTTTGCATTCCCATTGCTGCTTGAATCTCATCTAAGATGTCACCCTCTTTTAGGGTAACATCAGAGACAAATTATATCCTTTTATGCAAACTATTCAACCCGTTACATTCAGCAATTTCATCTGAAATATATGTGGGGCTGAATCCAGCAGAAAATCTTGTGGTCAGACTTGGTAGAACCCGTCTTTCCCTGCTTCCCCCAAGCAGCCTACTGTTAGTCCCAAAAGTCTTCTCTAAGTATTGCCAGAACCTCACAAACAAATACACAAAAGTACAGTGTGGACAAAAGAGAATTACAGTCCAATCCAGATGGGAGTGCTGAATGGCCCTGGAGTTGGCACAAGCTCACACTGATGTGTTTGCACTGCCTGCCGGTGTAAGTGGCACTTACGTCAGTTTGGAGGGCAATTAGGGAGATGGGCGGGCAGTCACGGGGGGGGGGGCATTCTGGAGGCATTCCCAGTCAGCTCACACTGGCTTTGGCCCAGGGAACGCGGGTGGCCAGAAGACGGACTTACGCCACTTAAGTCTATTTAGCCCTACAAATGGCTTTCTGGTAGCTTCTTTTGTTTGTTTCTGCTTTTTCTGTCTCACCATGCTTCTGGAAAGCTCTCTGGAGGCAGCAGGGTGCCATGGTAGTGGCATCATCCCTAGCTGCCTTGGACTGTGCACTGGTCTGTCCGGTAAAATTGCCTCCTCTGAAGGCCTCACTTGCCTTTATCCTCAATGCTTCATGAGCTGGTACTATATTACATTTTGTGAGACTCTCCCAATTCGCAGACAGAATTTTGGGAACAAGCAAGGTACAAAAGAGGTGGGTTCGTGATGTCACAGCATGAGCCAGTCAGCACTATGGCTTCTTCTGCAAAATGGCAGAACAGGTTTCCTTTAAGCTTCAGAGATATTGTTCATCTACACACACTGCAGTGAGTGCACTCCCACAGCAATTTTGCTGCTTGAGCAATATTCGTTTTATGGACCCCAAGAGAGTAATTTTCACTTGGCCGAACAGGTTTCCAGCCCCAAACTAATCTTGGTTTTCAGAAAGAAACTCCTGTTCAAATTTGTTCAGCTTATCTGAAAATCCAGCCAAAAATGACACAACAGAAACTGCTGGAGTGGACCCTATGTACTTTTAGACGTGTCCCCCCCTTAAAAAAAAAATCTGGCCCACATTTCAGGAATGATACACTTCGAAATCAAAGGGAAATTGGGGGTGGGTGGGTTGCAATCCATGACTCATTTGCAAGGAGAAATGATCTTACTTCACAATTTATTTCACTGTTGGGTAGCCAGCACCCGGACAGACTCCAAATTCTTTTGTGCCAGTGTTTTGGCAGCCACAGCCCTGTCAGGCTGCACTTGGAAAGGAAAAGAAGTCTCATTTGACTTTGTGAAGTGGTGCACCACCCAGATCCAGATGTCAGACTTCATAAGGAAGGTGATCCTGAATGAGTTCTTACAAGAGAGTCAACTTACCTTCTGAGACTTATGACACAGGAAAAGGAGGTCTATCAACCATGCATGATTTTACAAGTCTGCTAGAATATCATCCTCATGACCAGTTGCCATGGTAGAAGGATACAAAGCCAAAATCAAATCCTAGCATAAACCCAATGACACTGAATGGGGATTTTGACAATGCCAAGGCTATGCACATTGCTTTGGAAATAAGCCCCACTGAATGAATAGGAGCTTACTTTTGAGTAATTATGCATGAGATTGCACTGTAATTCTTAAAACAAAATCTATATAGTATGCTTTATTTAGACCACCCAAGTTGTCCAGAACTTTTCCATCAGGTTAGAACACTTTGCAGGAATACTGGGTAGCATGGATGTCCAATACTGTTATGATTCACCATTATTCTCTGTGGCACCCTGCCCAGTGGAAGAAAGGGACATCTGCTGTGTTATAGATTATAATGACTTTCTGGATTAAGGGACAAGCTTTTGAATAAAGGATAAATAAAAGAGGTGGGACGTTGTACAACCCTGAGTATACACCTTTGATTATATCAGGTACAACTTGTACTGCTTGCTTCAAGGGCAAAGTGAAGTCACTGAAATCTTTCTGGTTCAACCTCAGCATCCTTTCAAATTCTTTGAAAAAACCTTTGAGACTTCAAGCTGTGGCCTGCTATTTGCTAACCAGTGCTTCCTGCTCGCTCGCACCAAGAGTGTTGGCCATGATGAAAAATGATGTCAAATCAAGATGATCCCTGCCCTTTTCTTGTCTCATAATAAACTGCCATCGACAAATCCCTTAGGAGCAGGCTTCCAGCCAAATCCTCTGCATTTTGCAGAATACAGCTGGTGCTGCAGTTGCCTCCTCCTCAGGGCCACACAGGCACAGTGGCAGCACTAACCCTATTCCCTTCTCCCATTACTTAGGGAAATTTCCAATCTTTTGACTTTTCAATTCAATCTGTTCCCAAGAAATGTTAAAACATTTACCTTCCACACCTGGAATTTGGTTTTTATATCTTTAATCTATCTCCTGAAAGGTCTGAGCCACCTGCACAAAAATAGAATTTTATTCCAAACTAGCGTGGCCCGGCCACGCATTGCTGTGGCTTATTGTGGTGAAATGGGAAAGGAACAGTAGCAGCAAATCAATTGCAGAGGCCAGCAGTACATGCTCATGCAAACATGCAGCCTGATACTGTGCGATGTCAGTGATGTGTGTGCCCGCATCCTTGGGGTGAAATGGAAAGGCACCCCTCCCACACATCTAGGCTGGCTGGTCATGATCCTTTACCTGGGAGTAAGTTTGGTTGGTGGCAATGGGTGTCGCTTCTGAGGAAGCCCTCTGATGGGTGCGACGCAGCCATTCAAAGTATGTCATGGTTGCTGTACTGAGCTTACTCCTGAGTAATGCGTGCCTGGTTTTCTTTACTGTAACTGCAGTATTCAGGGAATCTAGGGTGCCTGGCCCCTCCCTCCCGTCCCTTGAAAGTCGCCCCTCCCTCTCTTCCCTCCCTCCCTTCTCTTCCTTTGCATGCCACCCCTCCCCCTCCCTCCCTTCCCTTTCCCTCCGGTAGGGTGGGTGGGTCATATCAAGATGCTGGGCCCCCTGCCTCCCCTCCCTTGCATGCAACCCCTCACTGTCTCCCCTCCCTCACTTCTCTTCCCTTGCATGCCACCCCTCCCCCTCCCTCCCTTCCCTTTCCCTCCGCTAGGGTGGGTGGGTCATATCAAGATGATGGGCCCCTGCCTCCCCTCCCTTGCATGCCACCCCTCACTCTCTTCCCTCCCTCACTTCTCTTCCCTTGCATGCCACCCCTCCCTCCCTTCCCTTTCCCTCCGCTAGGGTGGGTGGGTCATATCAAGATGTAGGGCCCCCTGCCTCCCCTCCCTTGCATGCCACAGCTCACTGTCTCCCCTCTCTCACTTCTCTTCCCTTGCATGCCTCCCCCACCATCCCTTTCCTCTCCCTCCCTCTCTTCCCTTGCATGCCACCCAGTGGTGGGATCCAAAAATTTTAGTAACAGGTTCCCATGGTGGCGGGATTCAAACTGTGGCGTAGCGCCAATGGGGCTGGGCAGGGCACGACGGGGGCGTGGCTGGCCATTCCATGGGCGGGGCATTACTGGGCGGGGCTGTGGCAAGGACGCAGCTGCTGTGCCGGTCCTTGGGTGGGAAACGAATGCACGCAGGCGCAGGCTGCCACGCACGCCGGTGCACCTCCTGCTAGACTGCTTCAAGTTCTGCGCGCTACTTCTGAGAGAAGGGGCGTAACTAAGGCAAAAATCACGTGACAAAATCACCAATTAGTAACCCCCTCTCGGCACACACAAATAATTAGTAACCTACTCTCGGGAACCTGTGAGAAACTGCTGGATCCCATCTCTGATGCCACCCCTCCCTTGCAGTGGAGGTTAAGAGCTCGTGTATCTAATCTGAAGGAACCGGGTTTGATTCTCCGTTCTGCCGCCTGAGCTGTGGAGGCTTATCTGGGGAATTCAGAGTAGCCTGTACACTCCCACACACGCCAGCTGGGTGACCTTGGGCTAGTCACAGCTTCTCGGAGCTCTCTCAGTCCCACCTACCTCACAGGATGTTTGTTGTGAGGGGGGAAGGGCAAGGAGATTGTCAGCCCCTTTGAGTCTCCTACAGGAGAGAAAGGGGGGATATAAATCCAAACTCCTCCTCCTCCTCTTCCTCTTCTTCTTCTCCTCCTCCTCCTCCTCCTCCCCTCTCCCTCGTGTGTATGTGTGTGTATGTGTTTCACTTCCACTCGAGTTACTGCCTATGTGCTGTTTCCACTGCTCATCTTTGGCCATCTGAGTGAACATTCTAAGGGCACGAACATTCTAAGAGTGACAGTTACACACAGGCCCCTCCCTGTCCTTCACCAGGGAGCGCCAGGAAAAAGGCGTTTTTACCTGGGCCAGGTATGAAATTTCAGGTATGTGAACATCTGAAAACACTCTCGCCTGACTGACTATAGTGGCTGGGAATTTTCAGAGGAATTGGCCCAGCAGTTACTGAGGTACCCTGTCATCAACACATACACGGTTAGCTTTTTATATATATAGATTTGCCCCCTCCTCGGATTGAGGGAGTTTTCTGGCAGACACCAAATGCAGCTTAGGCCCCTTCTGCATGGGCCAATAAGCCTGTGCTAACCACAGGTTAAAATATGTTTTGGGGGGCAACTTCACACGGATTTCTGCTTCTAACGTGATTTGGCTCCACGTCCCCCCCCCCCCCAAACCCGGGTTTTTCAAGAATTGCACTATCAGTGATTCTTTCGTTTTACCTTGCCTTGCAGCGGCAGCTGAGCTGCCCTGGGTGAAAGGTGCTTCAGTCAGACACACCTTTGTCTTTTCTGGTTTCCCGCCTCTCTCCTGTGTAGCCACACAGAAGTACACAGGCATCCCAAGATGGCAGCATGGCTACAGGCATCTGTGTGTGCCTGACTGCAGAGCTTCGTGGTGTTGCAGGTGAAAAATAGTTGCGCCTCCATGTGAAGGTGCATTGGTGACCCGCGTTAGCTCCAAGGCTGCCCGCACAGGGGCGTGCAAACAGCCCGGGGCTGCACTGGGCTCATATATCCCAGCTGCACCTCGCTTTATTTTGGTTGTGCAGAAAGGGCCTTATTGTTGTGATGCCTGAGGGGTGTGTAGTTGGGGGAGGGACTTCAGTGGAGTATAATGTCATACACTCCACCTTCCAAAGTGGCCATTTTCTTCAGGTGAACTGATGTCTATTGCCTCAAGATTAGTTTTAATCCCAGGAGATCTCCAGTCACGACCTGGATGTAGACATTGGCAATCCTAGTACTTGGTTAGATCTACTGGAATATCTTACCTCAGTCCCTTCAGGGGGACAGCCAACCCTGTATGTATAGCAAAATAGTTGGGTGTACTGCCATCCAGCACCCGTTATGCTTATTGTACAAAATGTTGGTCTTCTGAGGCGAAATGTATATTCTCTGATCTTCTGCAGCCACATGCCAGATGGCAGTTGTGGTAAAATTCTCTTTGGGAAAGAGAGAAGAGTTCAAAGCTCCCCTTGTTAGGGTTGCCAGCCTCCTGGTGATGCCTGGATGTCTCCTGAGATTACAAGTGATCTCCAGGTATCAGTTCACCTAGAGAAAATGGCTGCTTTGGAAGGTGGACCCAATGGCATTATACACCACTGAAATCCCTCCCCTCCCCAAATGCCTTCCTCAGGCTCAATCCCAAAATCCCCAGGTATTTCCCAAATTGGAGCTGGCAACCCTTCCTTGGGTGCTGGATTACTAGCTAACACCAGTGTCTGAGTCCATGCTGTCCCTTTCCCGCACCACAATATCAAATTAACTTTAAAAGATTTTGTTTTAAGTGAAGGAAGTATAAAGCAGAGTGTTCTCTATGAAGTGTGATGATAGCACTACGGGGTCAGTCTCTGTCCTGAGCTAGACTTTTGTTGGGAATGGGAAGGATAAAAATAAAATATGAAACCATCTTTTACTGAGGCAGACCATTGGTCTGTCAAAGCCAGTATTATCTGTTCTGACTGGCAGTAGTTTTCCAGGGTCTTAGGCAGAGGTCTTTCACAAGATAGTAGGGATTGAATCTGAGAATTTCTGCATGCAAAGCAGATGCTCCACCATGGAGCCATTGCCCCACCCGAAACGGGATGTGACAGCTGGCAACAATTTTTTTCCCTCTATCTCAGTGCCATTTGCATTTGAAGTGAAGATTGGGGCCGTCTCACAATAGAGGTCTTTGGATATATTCCAGATTCCAGGGTAAAATAAAACCATTCTGCTCCTCTGCCAAAAGTCTTCAGAACAGAAACAAGTACTCATCCTTGTTTTATGGAAGATAGCCACCGTCATGTGTACGGGTTGAATCTTGGAGAACCCTTTTCTCTTTTCTCTGCAAACTCAGATTCTGGTTGTAACAGCTTACTGACAAAAAGAAAGAAATGGGTAAATTAAATTGAATTCAACTCCCACACCTGACTTTAATTGTCACACATGTTCCTGTTTAAACCAGCCAAAGAGGAGGGGGAACCACTTGAGTTATAAGAGAAGTATTGACTCTCAATTAAAGTATAGATCTTTTCTTTAGCCATCGAAGCCCAGAGCATCTATCTCCCCCAATACCACAGGCCTATCATAAAGTCAAAGGTGCCTGATATCAACACTGTCCTATGCCCCAAAACTTCCTAGGTTTGCTTGATTTTCCAACAGTATCAGACTAGTAGCTTCAAGATCATGGACGGAAACAACTGTTTTCCTTCCTCTGGCCCCATTATTTTTTTTAATGAAGCCTGATTAAAAGTTCTGGAGATGTGAAAAGTTCACACATTGTTTATGGGTAAAACACAATTCCAAGCTCAAGAAGGCACACAAACCTTCTGGTGTTTACCTTAACATTTGTGTGCATCTTTCATCCTTGTATTTGTTGGGAAAGTTTTCAGTTTATATTGTGTCACTGCCACACTTACACACAGAGTTTGTGAAGACCTGCATGAGTAACTATCACAGTATGGCCAGGGTATTACGAGAACTTTTGGTGAACTCCTTCCTCAGACCTCTTGTTATTATTTTGTGAAGTTATATTTCATCCTTTAATGGCTTGAAAGACAAAAAAAATCACAAAAGGTGACAACAGAAAAACTTGTTGAACATTTTTGTTTATCTTTGAGTGAAAACACTGAAGTTTTCTTTAGCAGTTTTTAACAGCTTGTGCAGTTATCATGGCTGGTCACTGAAGTTACAGAAGGTAGGAAACACCTCCACCCCCACCTCCACCTATCACTTGCATGCATCTGGTTCCCCCTCCCGCCCCCAGAGGTCCGTCTTCCTAGAAAGGGGGGATCTGCCAACAAGACAAAAAAGAAGTTTGTCTGTCACCATCTGCTACCTGCCCAAAGCCCAGTTTCCAAAACTTTAGTGGCAGCTGTTTCCTCATAGCAAGTAGTCCAAGTACTTCTATCTCTCACAGTTGTAACAACCTCCTGTTCATTATACTTGTACCCCACTCTTTTTCCAAAGCACTCAGCATATGGTTCCCAAATGCTGTCCTACCCTGGCAGTTTTAAGAACTGAACCCCCTTTGCACCCCTACTTGCAGCTGTCCTTGGTTTTTCTGATGCCTGACATTTTGTATCAATGCTTGATGGCCTCTATAGACAGACCAGCCATTGAATTTTCCAGTAGGGTTTCCTGAGGGTCACTGCCACAGGGGTCCATGACTGGCCAGGCGTTAGTGGAGCCAACTGGGCCCTGTAGGGCTGGTAGCACCACAGAGACTGCTTGCCACAGGCATGGACTGCTGAAACAAATCCCACTCTATTGGTCCACAAGAACATTGAAGTTTTGAATATTGTAATAATGGAATATATATCTATATAATATTATAAAAACATGTCTATATTACAGGTAACAACTGATGAAGATGCAGTTAGGAGACTATGTTGTATTCAAATAAAGGAATTGGTACAGCAAATTGGTCTTTGTAATTAATTTTCCAAGTTTCCAAGGACAACATATTTACAATAACAAAAAAGATTCGTATAGGTGCCTCTTACACTGGACATCCATATTCAATACAACAAATCCAGTATTGTGGATCTGAGGGTTGTTTTTCAGAGGTGCATGATCACTGCCTTTCTATGCACTGTTAGGGCAGACATTATACATACACAGTCATGGATGTCTGTTCTCAAATGGAACCTGCTCCCTCTTGCGCACTGAATGCTCTGTCAGCTAGTCAGTACTGGGGAGCCACTTGGCTTGAAACCCTCTCCCTCCTCTTGCATCTTGCCCTGGGAAGCATTGATGAAAGCACACCATTTCAGAGGAGACAGCAATGTTCCTGGAGGAGGAAGGGAGAGGCTTGTGGTTTCTGATCCTAAAAAAAATAGACATTTATAGAGCCTTCCATTTAGAATATAAAGTACTGGGGGCAGTTAACAGCTTGAACTCACATCCTACAGATGCACAAACACAAAGCCACGCAGTAAAAACCACATTAACTGAATCACATCCTTTATTGGCATGCTGCAAAGCAAAAATTCCTAAATTCATTGAATGAGCATTATCGGAGCACTACCAGTCACACTGCCAGGGCGAAAGAGGCGAGTAATGTGGATGAAGAAAAACAAAAAAAAAGTCACACAGAGAATCTGTGGGGAAACCAGGGGTTAACTCCAGATAGCCAATACAGTGCAGTCTCAAATGGATTCTTTATCAATCCATCTTTCTGAGCTCCTGATTGTCCTGCTTTTTCTGGGTTGTGATGAAAGTCGTGAGTCTTTGCATTGTGCCGACACCCCCCCCCCTTTCAATCCCTCTGTTTAAGAAAGATAAAGACAGAAGCCAATGGGAAGTTCTGAAGTGCTCCTGCTATAATGCATGCAGTAAAGTGATGCAGCTGCACCAGCAGGATTCTAAGTTACAAAAGGCTGCAGCAAGAGAGCTGAGCCACTGCAGCTGGGGCCCTGCTGCAATGCTGAATGGTAAAAACAAACAAACCAGGGGCACTCATGCAACTAGGCGAAGCTCACATGGAACAAGTGCGTAATACTGCAGAGCATCAGGGCTGCTCAGAACATTACAGATCTCCTGTGCAGGGCAGCATTTCTGAGCAAGAAACTGCATAAACATTTCATGTGGTGTGATAAAGGTATATGTGCCTCTTGGACTGTATATACATACACTGAGAAGTCACAGAAGCAGAGAAATGTGTTTGTGGCTAAGTAAGGATTGTGGGTAGTCAGTGGTAGCCTTGGACATTTGCAGAGCTGAAGGGAAAAGACAAAATGACAACATGCACATACAGAGCTACATGGGTCATTCTTTCAATGGTGCACAGAGATGGAGGAGGTGAGAAGACGCCTCCCTCCCTCTTCTGTAAAACCTGATGTCTGAATCCTGCTTTTCAAAGAACCTCAACTCACAATGGTAAGTAGGCAGCCAATGATCAAGATTAGTTAGGCAGCACTTTCTAAAAAGTATGGAAATGTACCTCCTATTAAAACTTTGCTGCTTGTTTTGCATCTATTTAAATCAAGATTTTTTTATCACATACTTTCAAGTTCTGGAAATGCACATGTTGGTAATTGAATGGCAGGGTATAGAATGTAGCTTCTAACAGGATCCAGAAGGAGATTCTCAGATTTTATTAAACAAAAAATGTTTCTAGTTCTCAGTACTACTGCTGAAAAAGCATCAAAAACATCTGAAAAGGGATGGGATTGTTGATGACTCATGCTGCAAACTGTAATAATTTTAGAACACCCAAAGGCTCAACCAAATATGATGCTGGGAGTTTCATAAATGAAATTCCCAAAATCAGGTATCAAGAGCCCGGTTCAGACAAGGACCACGGAGAAAGGGGAGTGGAGTTTAAACTTTCCCACCTAAAATAGCCCTGGGGAGCTGATATTTGCTCCATTGGGGGCACATACAGGAATTGATATGATTTTATCATTTTAAAACTGCCATGATTTCTTCCAAATAAGTCAATTAAATAGTATGTTTGTGCATGTTAAATGCCATCAAGTTGCTTCCAACTTCTGGCAACCTTATGCACTAGTGACCTCCACAACAGCCTATTGTTAACAGCCTTGCTCAAGTCTTGCAAACTGAGGGCCTTGGTTTCCTTAATTGAGTCAATTCATATCCTGTTGGGTCGTCTTTTCCTGCTGCCCTCAACTTTGCCTAGCATTATTGTCTGTTCCAGTGACTCTTGTCTTCCTAAAACATGATCAAAATATGATAGCTGCAGTTTAGTTGTTAAATAATATCCTTATCCATTAATAATTCCAGGGGGTAAACATGTTCATCTGCTGCAGCACAATTAAACATAAACCTGTGTTTCCTGAAAGACTAACAAAATTTTATTATAGCATAAACCTGCGTGAATTCAAGCAAGTTTCCTCAGACAGAACTTTATGAAAATAAACATGCTAGAAGGGCAGAGTTAAATGTAATTATGTAAAATGTCAATCTAATCAAGCTACTTTACATCCTCTGATGCATTAAAAAGGAGGGGGGCTTCAAGGCCTGCTTTACATCCCCCATTGCTTCCTAGAAATTGCTGATGCAGAACTTATTCTGCATAGTTTCCCCCCTGCCCCCCCCCATCCCCTCTGTCCAGCCCTCTGTCTTGCTTGTATTTTACTGTCTCCTGAGTGGCTTCACCTGATCTGTTGCTCCCTCCCAAGACTTCATTTGAACTTTCTCTCCAGTGAAATCACAACAGCATCGCAATCACTACTTCATTTTCTGTAGGGTGCCTGTCCTGTCCCCACACTATGGCCTTGGTTGAATTCGCACCCAACACATTTTTAAAAAATATACTGGGGCATGCATTCATGGACCTTTCATTGCCATGCTTGGTCAGTTATCAGTAGTAATAGAGAAAAAATATGAAGTTTTAAGGGAAATATTACATACTTTCTGAAAATGGAATCTAAGAAGTAGCAGGCACTCCTAACGTTCCATTCATCTTTGTGGTAATTCTCACATGGATAGAGAGAGTTGCACTCGTAAAGTTTTCTGTGGAAAACAATTTGCTATCTGGATGCTCAAATAATGGCTCTTCTTCAATTATTGAAAAGCAGCCATCGCTGGGTTGAAAGACTGAAAGGGTAGCATCTCTATCATGTTTTAGAACAGATAAGAAAAAATTGATAGAAACTGAGGTATTCAAGCAGGTGGACAGAAATTAACAAAAATAGCATAGCCCCAAGATTGAGCCTGAAGGCTTTGGGTGGGGGGAAGCAGCCATTTTAATTATAAGAGGAATGAATACTTCAGTTTTATCTGGAAACAAGACCCATTTTGGCAGCATAGCACAGTAACCCTCCAGTAGCAAAATACGGTACTGCTTATATCTTTCTCCTTCACCCTTTTCCAGAATGCCTCTCCTGCTAGTGAAAATGGATCCTAACGATTTCCACAGCAACTGAATGAGATGTCACAAACAAAGGATTATCTTCAGGCTGAGATTAATCAGAAGCCAGTGAAATTAATCTCATAACAAGCCGATGACGCCTCATGGAAAAATGTGGCAGGCTCAATGCGCAGACAGACAAGTTGGCATTCTCTGCCAGAATATCTAGTACATGATTTCTAAAAAGAGAAAAAGCGGTGCTCAGGTTAAGGTCTACCTGGGAACTGTGCCATTACTCAGAGTTAAGGTATGATTTTGTCGACAGGCTACAGATGTTTGGTGACATAGGGAAAGATTTCAGTACATGCTCAAAGGCATTCCATTATCTCATATGTTCTAAGATTCGGCTGTAGCACTCAAATCAAATTCTTGGCTGGTCACAAATTTAAATGATCAGTGTCCCGATCTGGGATTTTACTAACCCAGATATTGACTGAATGCTTGAACACAGCTGTTCTTGTGTTTGTACAAACTATGAGCATTCTTATCAATTAATGCTTTCAATCCTAATGTAAATATCCTGGCTAATATAGCTGCACACAAAAGCCTCTTTATAATCTGAATGCAGGCTATTCTAGGGCAAAAAAAGAAAAGAAAGTCTCACTCCTGCAAGGATCTTGTCCCAAGCACAAACAGAAGGTGATCACTTGAGTGAGAGTAGACGGGAACATCAAGTATCTACATATATAACTTGGTAATAATTCACATTTTATTTTGCATTAATGGCATTTGAATATTAGTCTCATGTACTGAGAGGCTGTCAACCACACATATTAGGAGTGCACGCTGCCCACAATCCTCCCAATGCACATGGTTGCCCTGTTTTCTGAAAGGGCAACACAGAGAATTTGTACCCAAGTGCAGCCTCTGTACACACAACATGAAACCATGATTTCTCAGGATTCTGGTCCACATGTACCACAGATTAAAATCCATTTTACCCCCTTCAGAAACCATGGCAGCTGCGCATATCAGAAGGATGTATGTCAGGTTGCTGATCTCCCAGTTCATATGGTCCCTCTCCGCCCACACAAGGTGACTCAGGTTTGACTCGTGTCTGAGGAAATCGTTACCTGAGCTCGACTCCTTCGTTTCTCCGCACAGCAGCTGACTCGTGTCTCCGGAGCCGAGTTCAGAGGGCGGGATTACCTCCTCGTGTCTTCCGCTCCTCATTCCTGATTGGTTGCCATTCTATAATGAGTGCACGTCCCTTTTTCCCCCATTTACCGACGTAGGAGCTACGTAGGAGGATTTTTTTTAAGGCGCACATCTCACTGCTGCCATGAGTCTCCCGTTCTGTGCATGGCCGAAAATATTGCACTGTGATTGGCTGGCTGGCAGAGTCGAGGCAAGGGAGATTCCGCACTCCGCCGGCTTCGGCTTGAGTGCAACCCGAGTTCACCAGGAAGTTGCACCTCCCAGTCGAGCTCGAAAATTTAACGGTGAGAGGGGGATGAGCCGAGACAGACATGAGTCCAACACTACAGATGTGCGGAGTACCCGGGTCGGACCTACGTTGAACTAAGGTCGAATCCTACAGTGCGGAGGGGCCCATGGGCTGTAATATCTGGAAAAGGTTTGTAAGCTTCCGAGGTGGGAGAAACTGGATCTAGGCTGTGGCACTGAGGAAGGGAAGGTTTTAGCTGTCTCCTGCCACCATTTCCCTAAGTGAAAATGGACCCCAGTTCTGCTTTTAGCTCTGGCAGGGAAAAAGATAGGTGCCCATATCTTACCTGTGTGTTTACCCTTCTGGGGTTTAAAGCAGCCTGAAGATTGCATGTTCAATTGGGGAGTGGCTTAAAAAGAAAAATTAATTTCCCCTTCCCTAGATTTACCCCCAAGCTATTTTGAAGGCTGAACATTACACGGCTGGTGCTCTATCCATGGAACTTCAGCATCAAGTTGTTGGGCCTTTTTTTAAAGCTTTTCCTTGTAGGCTGATTGGTTACAGTCCAGCCAGGTGCACCTTCAATGATTCCCTTTAATGGAATTGCACTCACTCTGTCTTCCTGTCCCCTGCATGAAAAATCATGAAAGGCTTAAGATGCAGTAGATTGATCAGACTGCATGATGTTGACACCACATGGATGCCACATCACGTTGCTGCTGCAACTCAAAAGCTACAATGATGCAGATGTTGGGGTCCCTACCAGCAGGTGAGTCCTGGAGATCTCCAAGAATTACAAATGGTCTCCAGATTATAGAAATCAGTTTCCCTGGAGAAAATGGCTACCTTGATAGATGGATTGTGTGCCACCTCCCCAAGCTGCAGGCTCCATCACCAAATCTTGAAGAATTTCCCAACCTTGAGGCAGCTTGAGGTAGTTGTTTTCTGAATATTTTTAGTCACAGTAAGCCAGTCCTTGAACTGGGAAAGGTCAGGATATTAAATATAATAAAATTAAAATCAAGTAAATACAAATTAAATCTGAAGAGGAAACCTCAGTTCCTGTAGTCCTCTGGAGCAAGACTTGGGAACACAGATGGTATGGAAAGGGTTAATACAATCTCATAACCAGGAGTCCTGACCATAGATTCAAACTAGTGGATTCAAATGCACATCAGCAGGGCAGCAACAAGCTGCATAAGCAATGTTTGCTCTGTACGGATAGCAAGGCGTGGGGAGAAGAGGATGGAATGCTGACCCCCCCCCTCCTTCCCCACATTGGGCAATAGAAGAAGAGGAGGAGGAAGAAGAAGAAAAGAAAGAGGAGTTTGGATTTATATTCCACTTTTCTCTCCCTTGAAAGAGTCTGAAAGCTGCTTACATACTCCTTCCCTTCCCCTCCTTCCAACAGATTCCTTGTGAGGTCAGTGGGGCTGAGAGAGTTCTGAGAGAACTGTGACTAGCCCAAGGGAACCCAGCAGGCTTCATGTATAAGAGCAGGGAAACAAATCTGGTTCACCAGATTAGAGTTCGCTACTCATGTGAAAGAGTGGGGACTCAAACCTGGTTCTGCAGATTAGAGTTCACTACTCTTAACCACTACACCAGATCATTCACAATCTGAGATACCTCCATGTCCAAGAAGGAACTATTTATGTGTAAAGGCTATCTGGAAGGTTTGAGGTCAAAACAAGATAACTGAAATCAAACAGCATTATTGATATCAAGCCTTCCATGACCAATCAAAGTGCAGGGTTGCCTCAGCCAATCAGGTGGCTTCCCTGTTCTCAGGCCTCTATGCCTCACTCTGGCCCCTTCCGCACATGCAGAATAAAGCATTTTCAATCCACTTTCACAATTATTTGAAAGAGGATTTTGCTATTTTGCACAGTAAAATCCAGCTGTAAAGTGCATTGAAAGTGCATTAAAAGTGCATTATTCTGCCTGTGAGGAAGGGGCCTCTGTGTGTAAACAATAATGGCTCCTGACAGATGTGCATTTATTTAAAACACAGTTTTCTTTGCAGTCCGTCACAACAGGTCATGTTATGATCTCAACAGCTGTTTGAGCAGTGTTGCCAACTCTGCCTTGAAACATTTCTGGAGATTTGGGGCAGTTCCTGGGGAAAGTTGGGTTTGGAGAAGGTAGGGAACTCAGCAGGGATGTGATGCCATAGAGTTTGTCCTCTGAACCTGCCATTTCTCCCAGGGGAGCTAAGTTCTGAAATCTGTTGTAATACTAGCAGAACTTAAGGTGGCCAATCCTAGGTTAGGAAATTCCTGGGGATTTCAAGGTGGAGTCTGCGGAAGGAAGGGTTTAGGGGAGTTTAGCAGGATATAATGCCACATATTCTACCATCCAAAGCAGCCATTTTCTCCACAGGAATAGTTCTCTATGGTTTGAAAATCAGTTGTAATTTCAAGAGATCTCCAGTCCCCACCTGGAGGTTGGCAACCCTAGGAGAATTTCAAGCTCACCTGGTAATTCTATCTGTTTGAGGTAGGTTTGACTGAATGAATGATTTTTCCAAGTCAATCCAATGAGCTGCATAGCTAAATAGTAATTGGAACAGTAGTCTTTTCACCCTAACTATTTCTAACACGACTACTATTTCTAACTATTTCTAACATGACATCACAGTAGTTCTCTGCTTAAAAGTTATGAAACTCTTCGGCAGCACAAGAAAGAGACTGTTCTTCTACACATACTCTAGAGATGTTAACCCAGAGACACATACTCTAGAGATGTTAACCCAAATTGGTTTTTAAGCAATAGCAGCAACAAAGAAGGTGCACAGGATTGTGAATGAGATGTGAACTGTGGCACAGGAAACCAGGGAGGGGTACACTTTTCCTTTTGCACCATTTTTGTGACCTGAAAAATAGACCTGTAGAGCTGCTATTTGCTCCAACAGAGCAAACCTCAGCTCTATACAGCTATTTCGGGTCAAGAATTCAACATGGCGAAGAAGATTTAACCCCATATAGCTGTCAATCTAAATCAGGATTTCACTTCCTTTCTATTCCATAAACCACTTGCGTACACAGAACTCCCAGTGTCTCATCAGGTTTTGGCCTCTAGGGTGATCTAACTAATTATGTTAGTCTTCTAACCATGTAAAGGAAATTGAATCCCCATATAGCCTGACCTGTACTTCTATACTTAAAAATATATCCTGAAGGACCCAAAACAGAGAGAAGCTTCCTTCTGAATGGATATGTTTAACACTGAGGATTTGTCAACAATATCAGTGAGGTAGAACCACACCCTTTGGTACTGTGCCCATATTTCTGTGAGGGATAAACTCAGCCTCAAAGTTTTGGTTGGTTTTCTAAATGGTGTTTTCTATTCTAGGTCCATCCTTCCTCCTAAACACAGCTGTAGTTACTATTCCTGTTTCTGAAGGAGATTCAAAGAAAGCAAACGAGGTAGAGAATCATCAGCTTGGAGGAGAGCTAGTGAGCTGTCCATTGTAGTCATCTGCCTTGGCACTAGGATTCAAAACATCTGCAAGAGATGTTTCCTCCTCTCTCACATATTTTAAAGATGTACCATGAACTTCAGGGGCAATTCCTCTGAATCCTACTGTAAACTTTGATTTGAATTTGGTGAGGTGCTGTTGAAGTATCTAACCCAGGTCTTGGTCTTGACTCCTAGTTTGGCTGCTATAGTCCCTTCTGTTAAGCTTCCATTTTGATCTGCCTTCAAATCCATCCCTGCATCCTGTCACTTCATATGTTTGTGTCTAAACAATTTCCTTCCAAATGTCTTATATCTACATTCCAGGCTCTGGTGTGACCACACACTATCCCTGTTTAACACAATGGACTGATGATAAATAATATTGATGACTTATGGTGTTTTTACTTGGAAGCCTCCTCTGTCAAAACTCTGGAGAGATGGCTTCTAAATTACTTAAATAAACTAATAAATAAGAAAATGGTAATTTCTTGCCTCTCTTGGAATATTGCTGTCTTCGTTTTTTACATGTTTTTCTTCTGTACCTGTCTGCACAGCCTCAGTTCTCTCTCTCTCTCTCTCTCCCTCTCCCCCTCTCTCCCCCCCTCTCTCTCACACACACACTCTGTCTGCTTTTCTTTCCTATCCAGACACAGAGCCAACCACTTGTGTGGTCTGAGTTCCATAAGTAGAACACCCTACATATCATTTGACTTTAAATATGGGAATTGTGGATCAGGGCTGCAGCACCAGGGAAGAAGGGTTCACCTGGCCTGGACCATTATCCCAGTCAAGTGCACCCCCTGCATGGGTGGTTTAAGCTGCAGGGAGAAAGACAGTCACAATATAAGTACTATCCTTATTCTCTATGAGAGTCTAAAAGCAGCCTCAGGAGGTCTTGGAGCTGCCAACCTTCAGGTGAGAGCTGGAGATCGCCTAGTTATAATTGATCTTCAGATTGCATAAATTGCTTGTTTATTATTTATTTATTTATTCCCCTTTCCTGGAGACAACGGCTGCTTTGGAAGATGAACAGCCTGGCATTATGCCCTACCAGGGTCCCCCCTCCCCCCCAACCCACTTACCCAGGCTCCATCCCAAAATCTCCAGATATTTACTAATCTGGAATATGCAACCACAGAAAGGTCATTTCTGTTTGGATAAATTATGCAACTGGAAGACTTAGCCTCACTTTTCTGATGACTTGGCCCCTATCTTGTTTCGAAGGCGAATCATAACAGGGCAAAAGTGGATCCAAAAGTCACTGCAACAGTTTAGACTGATGAATACATGTAGGAAGGGTACTTGTTTGGCAGAGAAACAAATGTAGAAAGGAGGGCAATAGAGTTGAGCTGAGGGCTAAGGCCAAACAAAAAATTGGGATGTCCAGTCACAGCCCTCAGTTCAACTTTAATGCCCTCCTTTCCACTACTAATTCTTTGCCAAACAAGTAACCCTTCTAAATGTACTCATCAATTCAAATGTTTGCTGGAGTGTTTGAATCAATTTGTGCCCCATTATGCTGAAGAAGGTATTCTGCCACTGCCACTACTGCCATTCAAATTCAGCAGAGAACATTAGTCAAAAAAAAATCCAGGACTTTTTCTGTCTTTTGTGTGTGTGGTGGAGTGGGGGGGGGGGGCGCAGCAGAGGATATAAAAATAGAAAAACAAATAAAAAATACACCCAGCACTTCCAAGATGTGACTTTCACCTACTGTTACGCTGCAGGTAGGCAGAATGATGGCATCTGACTGACAAGGAGGGATTCAAGTGGATTCACAAAAACTTTTGAGCCTTTGACATTTTCAGTGTCATATCCTAGTTGTAAATATGCCCAAAGCTGGTCCACACCCAGTGCACACCACTGGCTTAGCAGTTGAATAAGAGGTACCAAAAGCACCAGCCCTCCCATCTGAAACAATATTTGAACTTCACATTCGTGGCAGTGTCTTTATCTTGTAATTCACCTTTCTCTATTCAAGGACTTCTGCCTTTTTTCATCATGTCACAGAAAATGACCGCCAGATCCTATGATTCATGCACTGCCAGCAAATTTCTATTTTTTCCCCCAAGCCAAATATGTTATACAAGTAGAGATGGGCCCCTTGCATCAAGAAAGTGCCAAAAACACCATCTGCTGAATGCTTCAGATAATCTATCTGCCACAATAAGTTCAACTCGCTGCCCCTGTAACTCTTAGTCCCTTCCCATGTCTTCTTCGGGGTGCAGAAGGCTTTGCTTCCTTTCCGTCTCCCCCCTCCCTCTTATTTACCTGTCGATGTTCCTGCCTGTTGTGGTAGGGTCAGAGTCCCTGATCCTGCCCAGCATTTCTCCTCCATCCCGCCCCTGCTGCCACCTGAAGAGGGATCACTTCTTTGAGAATCATCTCACTCACCCTCAACAGCTGTTTCCTCTGCTCACTCGCGGCTTTCTCTTCATGTCTGACGGACAGAGACGGCGTGGGCCGACGATCCTCCTCGCAGCACACCAGGCTCACCGTACATCCCATCCAACCTGGTTCCCATGCGCTGCCCTCAGTGGGTGAAGGAGGCTTGAAGGATGCAGGCAGACGGGGATCCCGCTGGATTGCAGAGGAGCAGTTCAGGACATCCCCCACCCACCCCCCACCCCGGTCGAGTGCTCAAGCCGAGGGCTGCAAGCCGGGCACCTCCAGGGGAGAGTTGCTTGGGAGTCAGAGGCTGCCCGGTTTTCCCCCTCCGCTCCTCCTCCTCCCCTCCCCTCTTTGCTGCTGCCTGAGGCTGGATGGAGGTGCCTTGTCCCACTCTTGTGCCTTCCTGCTCCCTGCTCTTGTGCCTTTCTCCAAAAGGAAAGAAGAACTGAAGCAAAAGCTGCCAAAGCTGGACCTTAGACAAGGGGCAAAGGAGGGCAGGGAAGCCCACAGCTCACAGGCAGGGGAGTCTGTGGAGTCAGTTGGCAGGATGCCCAGAGAGGAGAGGCTGAGTGGCCTGTGAGAGGCAGACAGACACTGAGATGAAGGAGACCCATTTTCTACCAGTGTCCCAGAAAGGAGAGGGAGAGGCCATGAAAACTGGCACACAGCAGTATTCTTGTTTGAAAGCAACAAAGAGAAATTGTGCTGCGCTGAGAGAAAGGAAGAGTGCAGAGCAGAGCACTCTGACATTGGTGCAGGAGAAGGAAGGACACCGGCAAAGTGGGGAAGTAACAAGTGTAAACAACCACGCCTCACCTGCCTCAAGGACCTCAGCAACTACATAGGAAATCCTATCAATCATTCTTCTGGCCAATTCTTCCTCCAGCTAATTCAGGGCAGTGCATGCAAGTCCATCCTCTCTCAATTGTACAATGACTCCTAAGGTGAGTTAGACTCTGGGGAGTGACTGGCCCAACATCACACAATGAGCAACACAGATGAGCAAGAATTTGAACCTGGGTCTCTCCAGCACTGTAATCACTACACCATCTTGGTATGCCTGCACTGATGGTTTACTGTGGAGTATCTGTCTCCACCAGTGTGGAGTGTCTGTCTCATGTTATCATCAGCGCACTGAAAAATGTAATCACAGATACAGTATTGTTCTGCTTCTTGGATAAGGCTATGGTTCTTGAGATATGAGAAGCTCTGGGTTAAATATACCAAACAAATCTGGCGATAAGCACTTTAGCACAGTAGTTTGGGCACATGGCATCTGAGGGTGCAGGCATCCCCAACTCCCAATAGAGCTGGAAAAGATCTTCACCAAAAAGCTCTCACCAAGTAGAGCAGACAATAAAAGTTTTATACTTTTATAAGGGAGCAGCAATGGCGTAGTGGTTAAGAGCAGGTGCACTCTAATCTGGAGGAATCAGGTTTGATTCCCAGCTCTGCCACCTGAGCTGTGGAGGCTTATCTGGGGAATTCAGATTAGCCTGTGCACTCCCACACACACCAGCTGGGTGACCTTGGGCTAGTCCAGGGGTCTGCAACCTGCGGCTCTCTAGATGTTCATGGACTACAATTCCCATCAGCCAATGCCAATTGGCCATGGTGTCAGGGGCTGATGGGAATTGTAGTCCATGAACATCTGGAGAGCTGCAGGTTGCAGACCCCTGGGCTAGTCACAGCTTTTCGAAGCTCTCTCAGCCCCATCCACCTCACAGGGTGTTTGTTGTGCCGGGAGAAGGACAAGGAGATTGTAAGCTCCTTTGAGTCTCCTACAGGAGAGAAAGGAGGGATATAAATCCAAACTCCTCCTCCTCCTCCTCCTCCTCCTCCTCCTCCTCCTCCTCCTCCTCCTCTTCTTCTTCTTCTTCTTCTTCTTCTTCTTCTTCTTCTTCTTCTTCTTTACTGCCACAATAAAAAGCAGCCTCAAACACACATTTCTAAGTAAATGGCACATAGTATGTCCCTGCTCTGATTTATTTGTTTGGATTGCAGTTACATTGTATCCTTGTGTATTCTTTCAAGTGCAAACACGGAACTCCCAGCACACATCTCATCAGAGGCAAGATGATGGGCATGTAGATGACATCAGGAGTCTGCAACATGACAAGGATCTTGACCAGAAGCACTCAGTGGCACTACGGCTGGACATTAATTTGAACTCAAGTCCATTATCCTGGACTTATTGACTGTGAGTGGGACCTGTCTGTCTGTCTATCCATCTGTCCCCCCCTCCCTCCCTTGTATATTTGCAAATGATCAAGTTTAGGAATGGAGTGGATTTTTAAAAGTTACATCACACACAAAGGCACAGCTCGGTTAGACAATTTTTTCTCCGTCTCCATGGTGAGAAATAACATAAGAAATGACAGATATATTTACAAGCAGGTATAATTTCATTCTGTGTGGGAAGTTTATTCACAATTCTCACCAGAGATTTATTTAAAGAGAGAGAGAGAGAGAGAGAGAGAGAGAGAGAGAGAGAGAGAGAGAGAGAGAGAGAGAGAGAGAGAGAGTTTGCCAGGGTTGATCCCTCCCTGATCATGAACATTGGGATGTTGCCTAAAAATATATATTAAAGACAACGTATAGTACTTTCCCTCAGCCGTAACTATATACCACATATATTACGAGGGATGGGGCAAAGGGGGGGACAATATTCACAAACATGGTGTAGAAACTTTGTGTTTGGGTCAGAATATTATGGCACTCCTGAAGCCTGATTTGGGGTGATAAGACATCTGCTTTAAGGTCCCTCCCAAGTGTAATGCCTGACACCATCAGAATAGAGAATCGTTCACAATATTCCAGTAATATATATTTAAAGTTGGGTCATTACTCACTTGCAATACAGCTTATAAGCCTCTCAAGAAGTTCTTATTAACAATATTTAGCTCCTGTTCTCCTGCAAGGAGACATACAGATTGGTATCAGTTGCTCTATTAAAACAAGAAGTTTGTCTATTTAAGCAATGTTTAATCCCTGCTTTCCTATGAATAAACATTCCAGTTGGTATCACTGCTGCTTCATTAACACAATAGTGCACAGAGAGTCTTTCTATTGTAGCAATGTTAAACTCCTGTTTTCATACTAATACACGCAAGTTGGTATCTTAACTACTCTATTAACATAATAATACACAGACAGTCTTTTGTTGAATCAAAGCATAATAACCAGGACAGCAAAACGCTGCATTCTCTCTTGCTTCACATCTGTCCTCAAAGGGAGCTAAATATTGTTAATATAGAACTTATTGAGAGGCTTATAAGTTGTATTGCAAGTGAGTAATGACCCAACTTTAAATATATATTATTGGAACATTGTGAATGATTCTCTGTTCTAATGATATTCTTTGACATTTAGGTAATCGGGCCAAGCTGAAGGATTTCCAAAGTCAAACTTACTGGAGTTTGGTTAGCCCGCATAAAAATTATATTGTGAAGGTGTAAAGAATAAATTTAGAAAAATTTAAAGTGACACAGTCACAATTGTGTAAGCAGTTTGCTACTTCTGAGTTCAAATACAAAGCTGCATAGTTGTGTTAGCTAATACTTGTTAGACAAGTTGTACTTTAAATATATATTATCGGAATATTGTGAATAAAGCTGGATAGCGGATTTTTGTTTGTCAAAGTCTGTTAGGCCGTTTCTGAACGGCACAATAATACCAGGTTACAATTGGTATCTAACAATCCAGGTCTATTTTATCCCGGTTTCTCCCTTCACATGGCTGCCCGTTTCTGTGAAGGAAGGGAAGAAATACTCCAGTTTGTTTCACGTGAGCTGGGGTCTTTTGTATTTATACCCAGTGGTGGGATCCAAACATTTTAGTAACAGGTTCCCATGGTGGTGGGATTCAAACTGTGGCGTAGCGCCAATGGGTATGGGTGGGGCACAACGGGGGCGTGGCCAGGCATTCCAGGGGTGGGGCATTCCTGGGCGGGGCTGTGGCAAGGATGCAGCCGGTGCGCCGGTCCTTGGGCGGGAAACGAATGCACGCAGGCACAGGCTGCCACGCACACCGGTGAACCTCCTGCTAGACTGCTTCAAGTTCTGCGCGATACTGCTGAGAGGAGAGGCGTAACTAAGGCAAAAATCACATGGCAAAATCACCAATTAGTAACCCCCTCTCGGCACACACAAATAATTAGTAACCTACTCTCGGGAACCTGTGAGAACCTGCTGGATCCCACCTCCGTTTATACCACAAGCGTATCCACACATGTGCAAACATCCCCAGTGTCCATCTTGAATGAATGTCTCTGCCCTGCCTTTTGAATTGAATTGCTGGCACCTGCCTTTACATCTACCCCTCAGTTTTCGGGTAGGAGCACGTTTTGTAAGCCAGGAGATCTGAACCTATTGGGCATGAATCTGGATCCAGAAGTGTCACAGCTGCTGGGTGTGTTTGAGGCACTGGTGGTGCACCTCCTCAGCCACATGCATGGTGCCCTTGCTGTGTGTGCCCACTACCAGGAAGAGATTGCCCAGGCATCTCTTCAGTCTTCTGAGCTGAGGAGAAGTCACAGGAGGACATTCTTTGCCCTGGCAACTGCCCCCCAGCGCCATTGTTACTGGGTTTATCCACACAGGAGCAGGGACTGGTGGCACAACTGTGTCATTTATTTATTTATTTATCATATTTATATACCGCCCTCCCCCAAAGGCTCAGGCTTATTGGGGCAACGAGGAATGGCTAAGAAACTTCCGCATGACCAGGAAGACCTTCATGAGGATTGTGGACAGCCTTAGACCCCATCTGCAGCACCAGGACACAAACACGTGGGCTGTATTCCCAGTGGAGATGATAGTCAGCAAACTGTGTAGTTTGTTTGCCCATACCCAACCTTTCATATTCATTTTAACATATTTATTTTAAAAAGCCATTTTAGTAACATTTCTGTTGTCTCATATTGAAAACTGTGTAAGTTGACTCAATAACCTTGTGACAAAGAGTAGGAGGAAGACAGCACAGAGTATGCATGGGACCCTCTCACACACATATACCACCAGCAATATAGCAATTTAGCCTGCCTGCTTAACTATTGCAATACTGATTTTTGCTCCAAGAGCCTAGGTGGAAATGGGAGAGGAGACAAAGAAACATGGATGTTCTGATCTGGTTTGACATGATCTTAATGTCTTTCAAATGTTTGGAGAAAGGCTCTGTTCTACCAAGAATGCAGCCATCGGAGGGACTTCCCATCTAACCCACATGGACTCTGACCTTATGCTCCCCGCACAAGCTCCCTCCCACCATTACACATCAATTTCCTTTATACAGTGACAGTCCAGGTCAGTCCTCTGGAGGAGGGGGGAAGGTACACATTTTTGCTATTTCTCAGTTAATTGAAATCAGGAGTCAACTGCCACCAAAGGACATGAGAATGGTAGAGAGATCCACCTTTCAGAATACAAGTAGGGTCTAGGGGTGCACATCTACGCAGCTGTGGGTTTATGGCTTGTTCAAGCACTCAAACATACCCAGCAAGGGAGTTGAGACAATTCCCCTGAGACCTGGCATGTAGCTTCTGGAATGTGCTGCAGTTCCAGACACCCTATTCTGAGAAACACCTCACTTGCCTACCTGAATTCTGACAGTAGAGTTGCTTGGATGCCTCTACTGCCTTCTGTCAATATGCTGTTTAGTTGCAACATAAAAATAAGTAGGGTGACCAAGCAGTGGCTCTAGCAGAGCTATGATAAAGCCTACCTCCTTATACTTACAACAATGACCCTTTGCCTGGGCCAGTGAATCACAGACTGCAGGGATGGAACTTCATCAGCATAAGGCATCTAGTCTACCCTCTGTACAGGAGGGGGGAAAGTGCTGAGATTTAAGGATGGCACAATATATGCGCTCTTATTTAAACTATGCACACTGATTCACATATAAATCTGCTTTCAGTAATATACTGCTGCATATTAAAACACTGGCAAGTAATCTTTACCTTGAGTCCATCTTAACCTTGAAGGATGTTACTCAAAACAGATACAACAAATGTGGGGAATAAGAAAATGAACCCAAACACAGTGCAAATAATTCCTGGTCAACTTTCTCTAGACTATTTCTCTGCAGGGGTTCTAAAGTCTCATTAGGATTTTCCTTTACCTTTTCCTGTCCTTTTCTCCTTCTAATATTCTTCCCCAAAATGGGTTCAGCCCGTTATATTTCCCTCAACCCAGGTTTTACAAAAATCGTTACATTGGTGATTTTTTTTTTGGAGAAACCAAAGGAACCATAGCAACGTGGACTGTTTGTTTGCAGTCGCTTCCTGGAGAGGTGAAATCTCCAGTATGAAGGCAAACAGGGGAAACCAGGTTAATTAATAGCATGTTACACGTTATTAGTGTGCTGTGCAGAAACTACCATGGATGGGCCCCAAACAAGCAATGTAGGCTTCACAATTCAAAACCACGTTCCTCCCTGGCTCCTTTTTACATCCATGTTAGTCATTTAGTCTGCAATTGTCATAGGCCGTTTCCCACTCGCCTTTTGTTGAGCGCTACTCGCTCAAAGTAACACGGGGTCCAGCGGCACTCCCCACTACCGGAGTGGCGACAACACAGCCACCCCGATTCTGCCGCCCTCGCAACCCCTCAGCGAGCGTCATTTCTGCCCCTGTTCTAAGGTGACCAGATGGTCACCTTTCTGAACCGAGACGGGGGGGTAGGCAGCCGCGCGTGCGCATGTGTGCGCAGCCGCAGGAACGCACTGCCTTCTGGGGCTTGCCGTGTCCCGCCCTGTGACAGGGCAGGAAACGGCAAACCACAGAAGGCCGTGCTCCTGAGGCCGCGTGCACGGGAGGCTGCCGCACTGCCTTGCGCCCCAGAAGGCAGTGCGGCAGCCTCCCAAAAATCGGGACAATTTCAATAACCCATGGGATGCAGGACAAATTGTTTGAAGGCGGGACTGTCCCGCCAAAAGCGGGACGTCTGGTCAGCCTGCCCTGTTCAGAATGGTGGCTTTTGTAAAACCCCGCACAGAGTGCAGGCAGTGGTGAGCATGACTGCGCACTCAGAAACACCCGCGGTTAACGAAGCCCGGTAAGCCTCGCTTTTCTTTTCAAAGTGGGGAAACGGCCATAGTTCATTACTCGGTTAGTATGGAGCTTACAGAAGAGGGCATTGACAAAGAATTACATTCTGGAGTTTTCCAGGTTGGTTTATTTGTTTAAAAGCCTGGTTTGTAGTGATTTTTTCTGAATTCCAATGAAAATGTAGCACAAGCACATCCAGTATGGACTCTAAATATGTATCTAGTCAGGAGCATTAACTACCTAACAGAATAGCACTATCTACTCCTGTGAGAGAAAGCACATTTATCCACTGTTATTAGATAAAATGTTCTGTGCCTTCCCCCGCCCCCCCCCCCTTATTACTCTTATGCTGCAATGATATTTACTTTGTGTACGTGTGGGAGTTGGAGAAATGGAAGAGGAGAGAGGCAGAGAAAAGAAAAGATGACGTCAAAGTTACCATAGGAAGCAAATTGCCTAAATAGTGAACTGTACTGAGATATTTCCCCTCATTTAAACATTAACAGAAGCAGTTAATTAATACAATGTTCTGATCTGGAGTTTAGTACATCTGACTTCCCAGCACTAATCCTAACACTGGCAAGGTTTGTAGTTTTCATATGAGCATTTGGTAATGTCAGCATTCATGTGTAGTTGTTAAGAGTGTCAGAGTAGTTGAACACACACACACACACACACACACACACACACACACACTCGATCATGGAAGCTTGCTGGGTGACTTTGAGCCAGTAACATACTCTCTGCCTAACCTACTTTGCAGGGTTGTTGTGAGGATAAAATGGAAAAAAGAAGCATGATGTAATCCACTTTGTGTCCCCATTGGGGAGAATTGTGGGCTACATATGAAGTAAACAAATATATTAAAATAGTGTCAGAAAAAATTCCTGTCAGATTTTTTTCTCATGAGAGGTTTTTTCCCTATTACTCAGGGTGGATGCGTATATTGGAGAGAGATCTTTCTTTGTACTTCATCCGCATGCTTCCGAATCTATGTGGTGGCAAGAGGTTGGTATGGGTGATAGGAGGAATGGCCACAATATAAAATAATAACATACATTTTCAGATTTAAATTCATCCAACCAAGAAATTCCAAATCCAGTCAGTGTGATATAACAGAAGGACTTGAACCTACATTCCAAGTTCACTAAGCAATTCTGGGAAATAACTTTCTTGCCCATAGATTCATGGTTGAGACACAATGGGATTACCTCTTGGATGTCACAGGAGAGTGTGTAATGACAGCTATTTTACAGTCATGTGAACAGGAGGCTGTGGTGTGTAAAAAAAAAGAAATTTACTTGAACCATTCAGCTGTTCCAAGAATGATGTAAAACAATAGCTGGTGTCCCCCAGAACTGATTCCCTCCATACAACCATTCATACAATTTTGTGATTCCTATTAACAAACATGTGGTTACACCAAGTGGTTTACAAAGCTAACAAAGGAAAATAAAACAAATACAGCAAGAAAAAACCCAAACACATATACAATCAAATAGAATATGGATGCTAACATTAATACTAAACTAACATAAAGTAGCCAGCTTTCTTGTCTTGATCTGCAGAAATAGGAATCTATCATTCTGAATCACAGGCTCATATGAGCAATAAAAATACAAAATAGTGGGGAGATGCCAAGGGAAAAGAGGCAGCTGCCACTAGAATTTATCTTAGTGATAACTTCCTACAGTCTCAGCAATGATGGGAGTGATGGAACGAAATGGAATCTTTCTTTTAATCACACCTCAATCCTTTCATAGCTCATCCTCCAATTTTAAGGTGACGGCACACATTTAAAGCTTTTGGTTCTGGGCCCTCTGGCTACTTATTCAGGCTTCATGGGGAAAGTATTTGCCAGAGCATTAAAAATGGATGAACTAGCGGAAAGCCTTAGCCTGATTGTTAAGTGCCAGTGTCATCCTTGATGGAGAGATACTAATAGCTGCACAAGTATCACAGTTCCCAGAATCAATGCCTTTTAAGAGGTATTTGTCACTAATTAAATGATTTACAGTGTTTGCATGAAAGTGTGGTAGGCATGTTATCAGTGATTTAATCCCACCATAACTAAATCTATTGGGAAATTCAAGGGTCCCTGCAGAACGTATGCAGACAGTCTTGAAGTTCTCCCTGGCTAATTGATGCATGAAAGAACCCTAGAAACCTTACTTTTCATCAAGTTTTTAAAAACATAATTGTTATTTTCTCACACATGCAACAAACAAAGAAAATATGCAAACACAAAGAAAACACAACACTACACATCATATGCTGACTTCCAGCTATCTGATCTTTGATTAAAATTTATATCTAGGTTCATGCATATACAATTAAAACAATAATTCAATCGTTACTTCTTAACTATATTGTTTTCTTTAGATTTCCTCATGGATCCTCATGGCTATTAAAAGTTTGAAAATATAGTCGTAGATAGCATAATAATATCACCAGGTTATCCCATGGAATGTTCTGGCCTGATTCTTCTGAGCAGTTGCATCGTTCTGCAAGAAGAAATGACCAGAGGAAGTTCACAAGAATAATAAAGAACGCTATAAGCATCTTGAGAGCTGATTTTAAAAGCATGGAGCAAAGTTTGTGTTGGGTTCTTGGAGAGGTGGCATTAAAAAATTCCTAAACAAGATAATAAATCAATCAATGTAAAAGTGCATAATTTTTTGTCTTAAAGAGAAAGATTTTCCGATCCTTAATAATACCAAAGGAACAAACTGCAAGCAGTAATAATAAACTACTATAGGAAGCTGCAAATGGTAAACCATATATAAAACCATTTTAATTCTTATTAGAACGCAGGAAATGGCATAATATATATGACTCATAATATTACCTCATGAAGCCAGAAGTCCAAATAAATAAAATACAGTGCTATATTTGTGTCCTCTTTTCTCTACAACTTTTATACATGATCTTTGCAAAGTACATTATTTCTAAAATGAGAAATGCTGCTCAGAAATATTACAGTGTTGAATGTCTGAACCTTTGTATATTTAGCAGCATTGATTTGCAGCTGTAAGCAGTTACATTGAGGTAGGAATGCATTTCAATTGCCTAGATACAATCCCCCTGACATTCCACCCCCCTTAAGTCTCCCCCCACCCAGCCGGTAAGGATACGATTTGTGGAACACTTTTATTAGTCGGAGGGCCTTGACTTTGCTGGCATCTACTCATTCATTGAACCTGGGTGGAAAGTGGTTCCACTACACCAGGTACTAGAGCCGGCCTCTATAGCCCTGCAAATCCATGATAGAAGCCACTTCGTGATGCATATCTTTTCCAATCCACTCGGGAGGGGGCACAGCTAATCTTGGATGCCAATGATTTGCCTGGGGTGCCTATCAGTAAGCTGCATTGGAACATGCCATAACTCTTCGTAGCTCTGTCGGAGGTGGGGTATCTCTCCCGCTTGGCTCCTCCTGACGTACAGCCAGTCCCGGCATTCAATCTCCAGCATCTCTGCCCCCTTGACCTCCTCTGCTTGGAACTTCAGTATAGCCCCAGGCCACAAGGCCCGGTGGGAAGGAGTGTGTCTGATCCAGCAGGACAATCTCAATGGGGGCTCTTCCACTCGAGTCAGCACTGTGTCTTCTGGGGTACCTTCATGGCCCCCCTCTCCAAGGCCCTCGTGAACAGCCCACAAACCTGACCATCCACAATGCTGCTATCCGAACCACTGCCAGTAGCCTCCCCAGCAGCCCCATCCGTAGTAGTAGGAATGGAAGTAGGTGCGGAGGTCCAGGGGAACTGGCGTAATGTTAGGTCTCGAACCTTAAACCAATAATCGGACTCTGTAGTGTTGATCAGTAGCGTTTATTGATGAGGCACCGAAGCACCAAAGCTTGGCAAAGTCAGTTTTGACAAACCTGGCCTTTGCCATCCCCTTTATCCCATTGTAAGTCCCCCCTCCCGCTTTCCCAACAGATTGTGAACAACAGTCCCCGGAGCTGAGGCACCCCAACATCGGCGGCAGATAGTAAAAGAAAGCTACCTGGTTTCCTGCCCCCATGAGATAATGGATGCAACTCTGTTTCTCATGGGACCAGGGGGTCAGGGGAAGCCAAGTTACCTACAAAGCGTGTGAAGCCATAAAGAAAAGACCAAGGAAAGAATGCTCCAGATGGCAGTAGTAACATATAGCATGTTACATATATCTTTTAGTAGCATTGTAAGCAGTCACCTAGATACAATCCCCCTGACAGTGTGTTAACTTTACATGGGTGTATTTGTGTCCATCTGTGTGTGTGATTACAATTCTAAAGGTGGAATCACCCAGAAGATTGCAGAAGAGACTAGCTTCAAATGTGCCAGCCAGGGGATGGAAAGGAGTTCTTTCTGATTTACAGGCCTTGGTTACTTATTCTTTAGAAGCTGTTATGTGATAGAAAATGAATCATGTGCTCTTTGCAATCCCATCTTGAAAATATCCCGGGAAAAGCCTTTGATCCTCACTGTGAGCCTTACCCCATCCATGGAAACCTTTTGTTGTCTTTTTCTTCCCATTTCTGCCTACACAGGGCTGCCGATTCCAGGTTGGGAAATTCCTGGAGGTTTTGGATGTGGAACGTGAGGTGCGTGGAGAGGGGAGAGAACCCAGCAGGGGTGTAATTTCATGGAATCTAGTCTCAAAGTCTACCATTTTCTCCAGGGAAAATGATCTCTGTAATCTGCAGATCAGTTGTAATTCTGGGAAATCTCCAGGCCCCACCTGTAGATTGGCAACCCTACCACTGAAATCTAAAGTAATGCTGCTGCCTGGACAATGGCATCATGTTCTCCCTCACTGCAGTTGTGGGTGCCAACAGGCTAACACCATGCCCTTGGCTGGAAAATACTCACATTCTTGTATTTGATACCTTAAGTGTTGCTCATGTCAACCAGCAAACAAACAAATGGGAGTCTGGCCAAGGTTTCTCCTCTTTTCTCTCCCTCCCTCTCTCCCCACCAAACGGCCAATAAGAGGTTACTTGGCCAAGAGTGCCTGCTAGACTGGAAATATTTGCCTGAAAGAGTATCTGCACAAAAGAACCATCTAAAGTCAGTCAATTATTAATAAGAATGAATGGCTGTGGCCTGATTGGGCCGGAAGCATGTGTATCAAGGGTGGACTTGAACACAGTGGCAGTCCTGGTGGTGTTAGAGTCAGTGTTACCACCCTGGACATGGTATAATCATTGCTGTCCCAGCAGACAATTCTCTCCTAAGGGAGTTGTGCTGAATGAAGCCCTTGTCTCAGTGAAATATCTTTGGCTTTGCAGCAACTGGGCATTGTCCCATTTCTGATATTTTGCTGGCAGCCGCTGCTGTGTGACACGTTTTCACTTGTCAAGCAACAAGGGGTTGTGCTACAAAACCTGAGCCCAGGGGAGGGGGGGGGCATGTTTCAGGCACTGCTACCAGCTATTCTGTACATATTGGCTCAACAGTTAAAGGCAGATTGGCTGTGCTGATCCACCTGTGAAGCCAAAATGGGCAATCCATCCTGAAACAAATGTGTCCTGGGATAGGAATCTCGCTATTGTGTTGTGCACATGTATTTTCACATGGCCTTATGACAGGTGTAGGTCCCCACTTATTTTCCTTAATTTTCTGACCCAACCATCCATGAATTTGGGTAGAAAAATCTTGCCCACTATGCAGACACCAAAGCCCCTGCAAGGCAAGGAACACGAAGCTCCATCACCAAAGTTACTGCAGTCATGAAAGCCGCCTTTTGAGGCAGAGAGTGAACAGGTGAACATATAGCAGATCTGACTTGTGGATGATTACAGTTGTTTACCTACCAAACATTCTTGGCAGTGAGAATGGAAGCAGGAGATGGCATATAGTCTGGTTTTAATGTGATGGTTGCACTCTCCTCAGCTCCAAGTCCACATTTACACATTTGCTTGGCAAGTGTTGTCGGGGTGGGGGGGCGTGCTGAGACTTCTCTCTCAGCCCACGTGCCTGCATGTTGATGCAAACATGCTGATGGTGTAATAGCCATGCGTGTTATTCTGTTTGTGCCTGAAAACTGTAATCCTTGGTGCCAGCCATCATGCTCAACCTCTTGGCAGTTCAACTGGAGAAAAGAACAGGTTTTAACGCTGGGCGAGAGTCAATAACCACACACACTGTCTGTCAGAACAAGTGACAGGAGACCCAAATAGAGAAGAGATGCTTATAAACACAAGGCTGCTTGACCGGATGGCCTGGCAATCTTAACTGAGCAATCTGTGCTTCTATCACGTAACAGGAAATGATTTTTTGACTGTGTAGTACGGATCATACGAAGGCTCACAATCTGAAAATGAAAAAGAGGAAATATCTCTCTGAGAAAGGTTTGTCACCATTCCGTCTTCTGTGACTCTAGTAGATTGCCATCTCTTTTCCTGGCAAGGCTTCTATTTCTAAAATAGTCCCATTAGTTTAGTGCCCCTCCCCCATTTCTGATCCTCACATGGGACAGCCATACGAGGAGTCCAGGTTCCTCTGTATTATGAATCCCTTTTTTGTTCTGGCACTTCAGTTGCTGATTTTCACATAGAAAACCTGGTGCTTGATTAAGAAGCAATAAAATCTCCACCATTAATGTGAACAGAAGTCCTCTGTGGTTCCTTTTGTATGCCACTGTCTTGCTACTTCTCATTTTTATTGAAAACATTTCATTGTCTTTTTCACTAAAAGACAGGTAGGATTTATGACATTGCTGCCATCGACTCATTCACTTTTACTACTTCTTAATTTCATCAGCTAATATGATTTTGAGTGTAAACTCAGCCCAATTCAGTTTACAAATCCATCTCAGAGCCTTGTCCCCTATTTTGAAGCACATTTATTTTCTACCACTTCTAATTTATTAAGGACGACATGAGCACAGGTGCACATTTTAGGCCTGAGTTGTAAGCAATGTAAAAACACAAAGCTTGCTATTTTGAGTAGGAAACACTTCTGAACAGAAAATAGAGAAAGAGTCAAAAGAAAGTTCCCAGAGGTTCTCTTCATACCATCATGAGTCAGCTGCATGCTAGAAAAAGTGGAGACAGTGTTTTCCAGCATTGCTAAACAGAGCAGTGTAGGAAGTGAAGGACTTTGCTTTCTCTTTTAGTCTCAGACATAAGAGGGTGACTATAGAGAGTCAGAGAGAGAGAGAGAGAGAGAGGCCCCTTCCGCACATGCAAAATAATGTGTTTTCAAACCATTTTCACAACTGTTTGCAAGTGGATTTTGCTATTCCACACAGCTTTAAAGAGCACTGAAAGCAGTTTGAAAGTGCATTATTCTGCATGTGCGGAATGAGCCAGAGAGAGAGAGGTCAGAACCCTGAACATCTTTTCTTCCAGCTGACACCTTTTCTCCGCCCCACAGTTCTACATCTTGGCATGATGAGGCAGGACATGTCTCACACATCTCTATCCATCCTAGCTAGTTAGATTAGAATTGTATCTCTCCTCTATCCTGTCTAAAATGGAGTTCCTCACAATAAAGGACTTCTATTACTTTTGCAAAAATAAAGGGGCCCTGTGTTACATGCTTTGGGCTCCTGCTAACCTAATGATTTCTTCAAGATGCATCCATCTAAGCCAGAGGTGTCCAACTCTGGCGCTTCAGATGTTCACGAACCTGGTCTAAGCTCACTGTCTTCCATCTAGGGGATACATATAGATATTTTAAAGCATATAGATGTTAAAAAGAATTAAGCGTCTGGAAATGTATATGTGTGAAGATTCAAGAGATCCAAGTAATTTCAATCAGGATAATCGAAGAGGGGAAAGGGTTAAGCCACCCTCTTTCATTGCCCTAGTGCTGATCCAATTTGGGAGACCTAGGGCTGCTATTAAATGAAATTAAATACGTCTCATGATCTGAACACAAATAATCTCTTTTACTTATGCACTTACAGATACACTTGGCAGGGAGCAGGGTCTGATGGAAGCTCAGCATAACTGTTGCATGTGAAATAGCCTTTAAGAGACGTGGGTTGGACCAGGATGGGTTATCTCCTCTCCTTTTCACCTGCTCTACAACAAGCATGAATTCAGAACTTCTCTTTTGAAAAGATATGGTGCTGTTCCTATCCATGCCCAATAGATGGTGTGCACACATCACAAATGCCTCATACAGTGAGGGTGGGAAGTGCAAGCCCATTTTTAACTCCCTATTTATGTCAAAATGTCTCCACCATGTGTGTGTGTGGGGGGGGGGGGGTAATTTGTCGAATGCAATGTCTTATCAGGTAATTTATGGAAACAATTTTAAGAGTTTCCAGTTTAGAGGAATATTTGCAGTAGATGTTAAAAGCTTGGTTATGATAATGATTTGTAAGTAGCCAGAAGTAAATAAATGGAAAAAAGAGGCAAAGCGTATATTAAAAACACAATCTTTGCAGCAATGCCTTCTTCTAAAAGGAAAGGTTGGGATGGTGATGCAAAAGAAACAAGATTGAAATGAGGCATCAGCTACACCTTAGAGTGTCTTCCTTGTTTATAAAATAAATGACTCTTTTTCCCTTTCAAAAATGCAACCTCCAGGACTGCTTTGGTGAGGAGGAGAGTGGTCTCCTGTTATCTTCTCACCAGAAAAAGCACTCCCAAGTTGTTTTTATCCCCACTGTGGAAAAAAGTGTATTTTATGTTATCTGTCTATTTAGTATGTCATCAGTCATGACAGGCAATGGCTACTAGTATGACATGATTTGTTCAACATGACTATAAGACTTCATTAGTTTTTAAAAGGATCACAAAAAGCATTGAAGCTGGGTGACTGGTTGCTCTCAAGGTGATTTTTAGGAATTGTCTCCACATGCCAGATTAGATTGCTCCCCACAGCCCAGGGGATACAAACCAAAGGGTTCCAAAGGTCATTTTTGTTAGTAAACTGGACATCTGTGATCTGATATTCCCAGTGCTTTATAAAGAAAAATAGCCACCTGGTGGGGGAGGGGAGCTAGTTCTGTTTGGAGAAGAGAGGGGATTTAATCCTTGTCCTCCTCCCTCATACAGTGATTCTGCTGCCACCGTCCCGCCCCCCCCCCCCCCGCTCTCTTTGTCTGTCTTTCACTTTCTAGGACTAGTAACAGTGCTGAAGTCATTGCCAGTTTGGACAGACAGAACTGCACAAATCGGAAGGGTTAAAGTACCGTTCTCCACTCACTGTATCTCTTATATAAACTAGGACCCTGTCCAGCTGCTGTTTACAACTTTTAAAAAATGCTGCGATGTTTGTGGATCTCCTAACATCTCATCTAGTTTGGCACTTATGAACTTAAATTTATGCACCTTTGAAACTACACTGAGCAAGATTGACACATTGGGCCAGAGATGATGAACACATGTAGTGGCCTCATCCTGAGTCAGATAGCAGGTTTATCAAGGTCAGTGTTGTCAATTCTGACAGGTAGCAGCTCTCTTGGATCTCAGAAAGAGGTTTTTCACCTCACCTTCTACCTGCTCCTTTGAAGCCATTTCACCCACTGAACTATGGCCCTGCCCGGCTAGGGATGGGAATGCATGATTCGGAATGTCCCCAGCTTATTTTGTTGTGCTGAGGTGTGTAAACTTTAGTTCCTTATTCAAGCTTCCAGTAAAGTGCTGCTGCTGCTGTGTGAAGAACCAGGAACCAACTTCTGCCTCACCAGCAATCAAAATGTGTCTGAAACTGGGGGAAGGAGGTAAATTCTCACTACATCCTGTAGAAGGCAGGCCCTCATCCCTCAAGTGCTGCTTACCCTCTTAAGAGGAAGAACATCCTCAAGCTCAGCCCCTTTCTCCCTCCGCCCTACCCCCACCAATACATGAGAGTAGCATTTTTCTTCCTCTTGGGGGGAGAGAGAGACACTGCGGCCGTCAAAATCTTATGAGGAAATTATCTTGAGCCAAGCAAGGGGTTTTCCACAGAGATGCTTCCTGTTTTCAGTTTGCAGGAGCTGTTCGGGATGGTGGGAGAGGAGGTGCTTGCCATTTTCATACCACTAGGAGTGAAAGCTTGCAGGTGAGTCTATAAGCAAAGTGTGTGCAGTTTTCTTTTTTTACCCCATGTGCAGATCTTGTTGGTAACCAGAGTGGAAGAATGTGGTATCGGACATACCTAATATGTGTGATCTTTAACCTGTATTTTAACCTGCAAAGAGAAGGCTTGTAGGAAAGTTTTGGACATATATTCTCACCTGCCTTGGATCTTTACAATGACTTCAGTGAAGTGGGCAAGAAACTTCTCCTGAAACTGAGAATCTGTTTAGGCTTTACAGGCTGCTGAATGATTCCACACCCCTCATGCCATTTGTGCATAAGTGTAAAACCAAACCCCAGCCTTTTTTTTTTTTTAAAGTTGGTTGGGAGACTGCCAGACTGCTTGCAAACTGCATGTCATGTAATTACTTAAGAAACTTGGCTAACATGTCACAGAAAGGGCACTGCTTGAATTGAAGTTTGATCAGAAGGAGTCCTCAGTCTCTGGCAGAGATACCAGTAATACTGGGGCATTTTAGAAATGGTCATTTTCTAGCCTTGGGGATATATGATTTGGAGTGGGCTGAAGCTTTGGTGGAGGGCCTTAGGGGAGATTTCCGTAGAGTTGCCAGATCCAGGTTGGGAAATATCTGGACATTTTGGGAGTGCGGCCTGGGGAGGTCAGGGTTTGGGAAAGGAAGAACTTCATCGTAAGGTATAATCCCATAGAGCCCACCATCCAAAGCAGCCATTTCCCCCATGATTTCTGTCACCTGGAGAACAGTTGTAATCCCAGAAGATCTCCAGTCACCACCTGGAGGTTGGCAATCCTAGATTTTTCCACGTGACTGAACATGGTGCTTTGCCTGTGGGAGCAATGACTCCCAGAGGAAAGAGGAAACAGTTTGTGTAAAGTTGTTCATACATCAGTCTCAGCCCAAACTGGAAAAACTGGTGCAGTCCAAGAGTCAGCATTTCCCAGCAGGCAGCCAACATCCGGCTTCTTGTATCAAGTACATGTTACAGTTTTAGGTTACAGAACCATCTCCTGAGCACATTTCAGTTCTGGGCCTTGTTCAAGGTGGGCCTCAAAACTGGGGAAATAGTGCCCAGGCCATATGAAACCAAGCCTCATTCACCTGAGCCCACCCAGCTGCTCCATGCATGCTTGCAGAGCTTTCTGACTGTATCTCATATTCCTTATTCTTGAACATTAAATTTGTTCATAAGGAGAAAGTCAGTGAAGTTGCTGTATGATGTTAGTTCTCTGCATCATGGAGGTTGTAGGCTGGAGGGAAACATGTATACAGGAAAAGGGAGACTGTCAAGATTAGTACAAGGTTGACTGGTAATATATGAGTGAGAACCAAGAACCTCTTGCATGTACAAGGCACAGGGATATATTTAATTCTGCATTTGACTACTGTATGCAAATAAATGTGAGGCCAGGCCAGGCTTGCTCAATGCTGCACTGGTGTTCTTGCTTTTGGGAGGGTAACCCATAGCAGTTATTGTAATGGCTGGGGAGTCACGAGCAAAAGAACATGAATGGGACAATGAGCTGGGGGGCTGGGGAGGGGCAGGTTTTTTCCTTTCCCAGTTCACTTCCACCCTGGCCTCCAGTGGGGGAGGGGGTTAGGATTGCCAGTTCCACATCGGGAAACTCCAGGGGATTTGGGGATGGAACCTGGGGAGGACAGGGACCTCACTGGTGTAAAATGCCATAGAGTCCACCTTCCCAAGTATCCTTTTTCTCCAGGGGAACTGATGTCTGTAGTCTGAAGATAAACTGAAATTCTGGGGGATCCCCAGTCTCACCTGGAGGCTGGCATCTCAACTTCCATATCCGTTGTTGGGCCTGGCTCCTATGCACATGTGAAGTTGCCTCAGTCCCTCACAAATTCCATACAGCCTTGTGAGAGTGTTGTGCAACGCCCAGCTATTCTGGGCCTTTTCTGTAATCTAAATCTGCTTTACTGTGGTGTCTTCAGAAAGACTGTAGCAAAACTGGGGTGGCTGCTTTGTGGATGGATCTTTCCTAGTCCTGCCTCTAATAGCACCTGTTACAGTTGCCCAGAGTGATTACACACTCTACCCCCAGAGGGCTTTTCAGGATGCTTTTAAAAGGGTAGTTGATGAATTGCTATAGCCTTCAATCCCATTCTGACTTTTGAAAAATTAAGAAAAGAGCTCGGGGGAGGTGGGGGAATGGCCACCATGGAGGATTTAGGCCAGAAGCTCCATTGTCATTGGGCTTAATTGATAGCAACACTACGACACAAAACGTCCAGCAGATTGATGCCATTTGAAAGTCACCCTGGTATAGTCACTGCCCCTAGCAGGGTGGCTGCTGTCTGTTCTTTTCCTCAGCAGAGTATGTAGGAGAAGGCTTTTTTCCCTTTTCTATTTGTTTAGATAAATAAATAATGGGACATCAGATATGCCTGAGTTCACAGCTGCCTGAGGTGAGAAACTGCTGAGGAGCACGTCAGCTGTATTGCTTCTCTCTAGGAAGCAAGAAGAAGGTGCTTCTGAGTGATTAGAAAGGGTACAGAAGCAGCCATAGGTTGGTATGGTATGAAAGTTCTCCTCAGAATTCTCCAAGAATCTGGTGACTCTGGCTGAGGATTCCAAACTGCTTATTTGGCAAAATTGGCCTAATGTGGTAGACTTGGTGGAAAATCTGGATGGAAGGACACATAGGAGAAAGGCTTAGCCACTGAGAAACAGCAAGCAGTAGAAAACTGGAAAATGAGGCAGAGTGTACAGCAGGAGTTGTGCAGGAGGTATTATAGCCATGAGGCTTGCATGGGTGGTGGTGCATAGACTGGCTACAGTAAGGGGCTTCTGCTCAGAGGTGGGATGCAGCCTATTTGCACCTATTCGGTAGAACCGGTTACTAAAATGTTCTCAGTTTGGAGAATCGATTATTAATGATAAACTCCATTAGGGACAAGGGGGTAATCTCTGTCCCTGGGTACAACAAATCTCATCAAGTGGGGAATGCAAAATCGCCCCCCAGGCCCCCCTGCAGCCCCCCTGCCCCTATGGCACCCCCCCCCCCACGTGTGTATGAACTGTATGAAATAATACAATACATAGTAATTCTATTTTTTTGTTCATTGGTATAAAGGTTGGGAAAGTATTATAGGCAAAGATTTTTCATTTTCTTTTTTCCCCTGAAATTTATATTGGAAAGAGAGAAGTTTAAACTACTTTTAGATTAAGGATTTTGGATCTCTCCCTCTGTTAGTTTTCTTTCAATAGATAAAGTAGTTATAGGAATCTGAAGGGGAAGTGGAAAGTAGGGAGGGAGGGAAATATGGGAAGGAGAGAGGCAATATAAGATGTTTTAGTGGGAGGAGGTTGAGAGAGATAGAGATAGATTAGATATGTTTGTAATATGTTAACAATTGAAAACAGTTTTTGGTTTCTCTCCTTACTTATGTTATTATTTAAAATCAATCAATACAATTATATAAAAAAGAAATAATACACTACCTTTCGATATATTGCTTTTTTAATACTTTAAACAGTAATTATTTGAATCTAGAGGCGGGGTGAAGAGGAACTGCACCTGGGGCGCACGCGCCCTGCGTCCTTGCCACAGCCCCGCCCAGGAATGCCCCGCCCCTGGAATGCCTGGCCATGCACCCATCGTGCCCCGCCCAGCCCCATTGGTGCTATGCCACTGTTTGAATCCCACCACCATTGGAACCTGTTACTAAATTTTTTGAATCCCACCACTGGGCTACTGTCTACAGCAGGGGTCCCCAGCCATGCTCCCATGGGTGGCATGGTGCCCATTGACACCTTTCCTGGTGCCCACCAAGTGCTTTTAGAAAATGGGTGAGGCCAGGTGGTGCTCTTGCCCAGCAAGGCTTCTGATTGACCACCGAAAATATTTTTGGTTCTGCAGATTTTTAAAGATGTTGACTTTGACAGCGGCTTCCATCACAACACAAGGATCTTCACTGTGTGACTAAAGGTAAGAGGTAAGCTGTGGCAACCATTTTGTGACTGGATACACCTTCTTCAGCAGGCATTTTGTGGCATCTATTTTGTGCTTATGCCCATGCTGTGCCAGGATTTCAAAGGTTCCCAAAGGCTTAAAAAGGTCAGGCATCCTGGTTGACACTTTCAGAAGGCCAGTTGTGAATGAACAGGTATGACAAAATAATACTTGGTGTGATTAGGCAATGGAATGATTGCTCAGAGTCCTGAGGTTTTTCTGGGCCAGACAAATAACCCAGGCTTTTCCATTAATTAAGCTCTAAGTCACGATCTCTTGTTAGTAGCAGCATGATATCCTTCTTCAGATGTCGGATTGGACAAGTGACGTCTTGCTACAAGCAGGGCTGTCTGGAGCCACCCGGGGCTCGTAGAGAAATATTACTTTGAGGACCACATTCTTCCCATGCAGATCTAACCCAAACATTGGTTAAAAACAAATCACATGAGCCCCTGGCATATGGAATTTTGTTTCCCTATTCTCTTGGAAGGTCTTAACCAACCATGGTCAAATACCATTGCCCCTATTTTCTCATAGCAGGAAAAAATCTATGCTCAATCATAGGGGGTGAAGAAGGAGGCCTTTAAAGAACACAATTTTAAAAGGAGGGGAAAGGGGCAGTCATGGCTGTGGGAAGAAAAAAACAGTTACCTGCATTCTCCACTTTAAATGAAAGGTAGGGGGTGTGTGGGGGTGTGGGGGTGTGTACACTCCATTGCTTGTTTCAGGGCAGGAAACTCTTCTAAATAATTTATTTACACATTTTAATTTTAAAAAACTTAACATGACTGAGGCACATGTTCAATCTGTCCTTCCTGAATTTGTCTAATCCCCTTTTAAAGCTAATTACAGCCATCTTCAGATATTTTATCCCCATGCCTGCATGGGAGGTATGTTAGGATTTCACCTCTGGCCTCACACCACCGCCCCTGAGCAGGACACTAACACCACAGCCTCACACTCTGGTGCTTTCTTGAGATTCTATATCACCTTCCCAGGAGGCTGCCTAAGTACTCTAGCTTCACTGGGCAATTCTGGCGGCCCTAGAGGAACAAAAAGGCTGTAGGGGAGTGTAGCTACTTTGCCACTTCTCATGTTATCTATGGGGAGAAGTTCAAAATCCCCTGCTTCATTGGTGCATGTGTGTGTTCATGTGTGATGAAGTGATTTACAATCCCATGTCAGATAAGCAAACAGACCAAACCCACAGCAACAAAGGCAATACAGTGAGTGACATATATCCCATTTCTTTAATGAATGCTAATTTCCTTCACAGGGAAACTGAGGCAGCACTATGGCAACTGACAGAGAACTTCTTCGTGTAATCCAGGACTTAAAGAGTAAGTGTACAGAGGACCTCTCTGGCCTCTCTCCTTTCCGTAGAGTTGAGTAATCTTATAGCTATGGATGGCATTAAGTTGTACTTTGAGGGTGGGCATACTTCTAAAGAATCTACTTTGTCCATGATATAGCTATTTTCAGCTTTTCTAGCATGCTTTACAAATCACTACTGATAACAGCAGAGTAGACTAATTCCCTGTCCTTCCTCTACCCTTAATCCCAGCCTCATTTCCAGATAGAGAAAGTACCTTATGCTGAATCAGCTCAGAGGTCTGCCTAGTTGAGTACTGTCCATTTAGTACTGTTCTGGAGCACTCCAGGGTTCAAATCTCCAAGGTTGCAGCCAGTTACCTTTCCCAACCATGTTACTTGAGATCCCTTCACTAGACATACCAGAGACAGAACCTGGCACAATTTACATGGAAAGTATTAGACTGCCACTGAGGCGTGGCTCCTTTAGAGTGGGTAGCATTATTCACTATAGGTTTGAAGTCAGGTGTCAAGTGGTTTAATCTTGGTGAGGTTGATGAAAACAGTGGTGCCTCCAGCCCAGTAGCCTCTGTAACAGGAGGGATGACCAATAGGCAAAAAAAAAAGGAAAAGAGTAACATTCAAATACAACCCCCAGACCCTCTAATCATCAATAACCAAACACAAGAAGAAGTTAAAGTAGAAGTAAGGTTTAATTCAACAAAGAGGGGTGGGGAATCAAAGCAGGACACACAAAAATAAAATTCAAACTTAGAAAACATGACTCAAAGCTGGAACCAAAGGAGTGATTGGAGTCTCTATGAGGCCTTCTGCAAGTCTCCAAGATACCTGTTGCGGGTTTTGTGATTGTGATTGCACCCCTCTTTGCAACTCCTTAAGGTAGAGAAAAGTGGAGAATAAAATCAACTCTTCCGTCAGCTGCAGCTTGACTTGGCTGGAAGTGATGGTGGTGGTGATGCTGCTCTTTAAGCTTTTGGAGTTGCTTTGGACAGAGGCGTACTGACCTAGGGACATGGGGATACCCATGTCCCCGGGCGCATGCCTTTCAGTCATGTGAGGGGACACTGCAGGGCCCTCCAAATGACCAAATACATGCGCCTGCAGCCAGCGCCCCACCCCGCTCCCTGCCGGCTTCTGCCTCCTGCTTCTGCAGGAGCCGGCCTCCAGGGAGGCGTGGGGGAGCTCTGTTCCACCACCCTGCCTCCAAGAGCCATTAAGTTTCCCACTCCCGCCCGCTTAAACCCAAACCCCCCCTCCCATGCACCCGCCCCTCCCTCCCTCCCTCCCTCCCTCCCTCCCTCCCTCCAGCTCCCTCCCTCCCTCCAGCTCCCCCTGGCTCCCTGTAGCCTAACTGCTGCTCTCCCAGAGTTTGGGGAGAGCAGTTGCCAGGCCGCCAGCGACATGCTTTTAAAAGCACTGAGGGCAGGGGGTGGGGCTTAGTGGTTGGGGTCTGGCGGGTGGGGCTGGCAACTGCTCTCTCTAGGCTCTGGGGGAGAGCAGCAACTGGGCTACAGGGAGCCCAGTGGGGGGTAGGGCTTGAGGGCCGGGCCCCACCCCTGAACCCTGCCCCCAAGCCCCACCCCAAGCCTCTGTGCTTTTAAAAGCACGTAGCTGGAGGCCGACAATTGCTCTCCCTAGGCTCTGGGGAAAGCAGCAGCCGGGCTGCAGGGAGCCTGTGGGGGCAGGGATTTGGGGCAGGACCCCCCTTGAGCCTGAGTGTGTGTGGGGAGGGAGTGCCCTGAGACAGAGTTGTCTCTGGGCGCCATTTTCCATCCGTACGCCTCTGGCTGCAGATCTCCTGATGCTGCAGCTCTGTTGAGGCTCCTTCTCACATTACTTTGTTCTGTGGCCCATGACCCTGGTGGCTTCTGTCTCCCTTTTTTCCCTTGAGAATTCGCTCCTTTTTTTTCTCTCAGAACTTTCTCCCACCCCCACCAAATCAGGAACAAAATACCTTCCCCCCCCCCTAATAAAGGGCCAAACCCACAGAGTTATCAAAGAAGCTTAGCTGCATAAGCGTCATTTATACATAGGTATTAATGATGCTTAAGCAGCTAAGCTTCTTTTGTTGCATTAGCAGGAGTCATAGACCAAATGCTATATTTCTCCACTTTGTCAGCCATTATCAAAAAGTCCTGGATTGCAGCATATTATAGTAACAAATCTGAGGACAGCTAGTGTGCAGGACTTTCAGTGCCCTCCTAAGCAGAATTACACCTTTCTAATTAAGTCTATGACCTTAGAATAGTGTGACTCTGCTTAGGATGGCATTGTCAGATTGGAGGAACCCAGCGTCAAATTTTCTGCTTAACAATCTCACTGGATGACTTCAGACTAATCATTCTCTCTTCCTCAACCTAACCTGCCTCATAGAATTATTGTAAGGGTAAAAAATCACTTCCCTGGTCTCCTTGGAGAAAGGGAGATAATCATATAACAGCAACAATAGGACTGTCAACCATCTGCATTTTAACTAGCTGATCAAATGCATGCCTAGAATACATTATGTGAGTTAAGGAGGATTGCATAAGTTGCATCCTGTACTTAATCCCACTCTTAATAATGCAGCGTGCAGAAATTTTAGAATTTCTTCAAGAATGGGAGGCAGAGAGCAAAAATGGGGTCCCCATGGGGTTTTCAAGCTAAGAGACTTTCGGAGGTGGTTTGCCATTGGTGGTTTGCCTCCACATCATGATCCTGGTATTTCTTGGAAATCTTCCCTCCAGGATTGAGGCTGCAAGTGTGTGACTGGCCCAATGTCACCCTGCAAGTTTCCATGGCAGAGAGGGGAATCAAAGCTGGGCTTCCCAGAACTTAGTTTGATACTTTAGCCTTTACACCATGCTACCTCTCTAGAAGGACAGGCAGCCCAATGCAGATGGGGAGGGGGTAAATATGCTGCGGGAGCAGCAGAGGACTATGCTAATACGCTTGCCCCCTCCATCAGTAAAAAGGGCAAGGGGTAGCTGACAAAAGGAGCTCCCAGGGCTGACTGTTTACTGGCCCCGCCCCCGGACCATGTGGAATTTGAGTGTGGGACCAGCCACCTCACCCTGATCTCAATGTGGAGTTCGGAGCAGCTCATTTGCTGCTGGCCTCAGCTGGCCAGGTCTGGCTTCCAGCCTGCAGTTTAAAGCTGGCCTCAAGCCTAGCTGCAGTTTAAAGCTGGCCTCATCAAAAGGCGCCATTTCAAAAGATGCCAGGAATTACGCGCGCTGAGGGGGCGCGAGAGAGGCAGCGTTGGGCGGCTGCATTCTCGCCGCCCCTGAAGTGGGGAGTGCAGCTGGACCCCGCGCTACTTGAGGAGAGTAGCGTGGGGCTTAAGGTAAGTGGGGAAAGGGCCTTTGTGGAGAGAGGATGCTTGGGGCAATTTTGTCAACAGCCTGGGTCATTTCCCTGTTCCAGAGAGCAGTCAGGGTCTCCACAAAATCTTGGCAGCCTAAATGGGGAAATCTCCAAGCATCAATGGGAAAGCATCAGGATCCATTAGACTCCTGGGGTGGATCATCTTAATGGGTCAACCACCCCAGTGAAGGAAGGAGAAAAAAAATAAGTCTGAACTATATCAGGTAATGATATGGAAGTAAAAAAGTACGTTTTAATTCCCCAAACTCCAGATCACTCTCACCATCAGTGAAACAGACCAGATATAATGTGTGCCCTTCTAAATGTGTGGGACCAGTAATTACTTAACAGACTCATGATGATCATGGAGGCCATGAAATCCTGAGCCACTCCTAACATCCTGACATCATCATGGATGTCAACTAGTAGTCTTGGGTCCTCCATCAAAATGTCCAAGACCAGTTCACCCGACTCAGGAAGACAGACGACTGGGCAGCAGGGTGAGTGGTACACCAGCAGAATCAGTATCTGCAGGAGCACACATCCATAAGTTGCAGATTGTTGGAGGAGGCACCTTGATAGATGGAAAGAATCAAAAAGACCTCCATGGCCCCAGCTTCCTGTCCCCCCAGCCTTGCCTGTTGCTGTACAGAGTAATAAGGAGGGCCCTGTCAGAGTTACACATAAACAAGCAAACCTGTCTTTCTGGTTGTATGTCGCAAAGCTAGAAAAAAAAAAAAAGAAACCCTTCAAATTGCCAAGAGGAAAGTACAAAAGCACTGAAGGGTAGAAAATGTGGGTGGAATAAACATTCAATTGGATCATTTTGAGCCTACTAATTCATAAATGTATTCCAACAATATATACAATAAAGATTACAAAACCATTAATCACAATTAGTATAAGAGTGCACTATATGTTTGTTGACAGTGGAGAAAGAATTAAATGTATGACAGATACTAGACCAGACCTTGGCATTATACGGCCCGCGGGCTGTATCCGGCCCGCCAGATGACCCTGACCGGCCCCCCTGTCTTGCTGGGGAGCACAGGCGTTTTTGCCTAGGGACAGTACCTCTTGTCCCCAGGCGCATCCATTTTGGTCACGTGGGGGGCACCAAAACATCCCTGCACACAAGCTGATTCAGTAGGCCTTAGCAAGCCTGGCACTGAGGCCGCGACTGTTGCCAGTGCCTGTTGTAGCCCCGCCCACTCTGTACGGTGGCCTGGAGTGTCCAGGGGGCGGGGGAGAAATCCCACTGTGCTCCCAGGAGCAGGACTGGGGCGCTCCGCCTCCCCTCCCTCTGACCCAGTGTGCCTTATTCTCCCTTACTCACAAGCCTTCTCAGCAGACTGGCTCTGATAGGCACAGGAGAAGGTTCCGATAGGCACAGGAGAAGGGAAGCTGAGCTGGATCCCAGCAGCAACAGAACTGATGATGATGCTGGCATTTGTTTGGTAAACCTTCAGATGGGGGTGATTTGTGAGAGATTTATATGCTTAAAAGTAAATTTCCCCTTGCACTGGCTTGGAGCTGTTTCTCAGGCCAACCTACCTCACAGGGTTGGTGTAAGGACAAAATTAGGAAAGAGAGTTGGTGGGGAGAGAGCCATGTATGTTTTGCTGGGGGTGGGGGGTGTTTTGTGCAGTGGTGCAAAAAATCATTGTTTGGTCGTGGTGGGGAAGGGTGGCCGCCCATACGGGGTGGGGGGGGCCTCCAAATTCAGGTTTTGTCCCGGGCTCCAGTTTGCCTAGATACACCTGTGGTGGGGAGTGAGAGCCTTTGAAAGCCCCGCAGAAGCTGGTTGCCTTGGCTGCGGCTTCTGCGGGGCTTTCGCCTAAACTCCTGCCTACTGGCGAGGTGTCTTTGAAAGCCCGCAGAAGTCGGTTGCCTTGGCTGCGGCTTCTGTGGGAGCTTTCAAAACCACCTCGCCCCCGGCTTGCTGGGGCGAGGCGAAACCTTTGAAAGCCCCAGAAGCTGGTTGCCTTGGCTGCCCGGCTTCTGCTGGGCTCAAAACCACCTCGCCCCTGGCTTGCTGAGGGGCGAGGCGCTGAAAGCCCGCGCAGAAGCGGTTGCCTTGGCTGCTGGCTTCTGCGGGGCTTTCAAGTTCACCTCGCCCTGGCTTGCTGGGGAGCGAGGCGCCTTTGAAAGCCCCGCAGAAGCTGGTTGCCTTGGCTGCCGGCTTCTGCGGGGCTTTCAAAAGCGCCTCGCGCCCCTGCCTTGCTGGGCAGAAGCCGGTTGCCTTGGCTGCCGGCTTCTGTGGGCTTTCAAAACCACCTCGCCCCCCCTGCGTTTTGGCCTGGCCCTCCACAATATTTTCTGTTTCTTATGCGGCCCCATGGAAAAAATAATTGCCCACCCCTGTACTAGACTCTGTTTGTTTATGAAGGCACTGGGGACATGTTCCACCGTCTCCTATCCCATCCTTCTTAAGGACATTCCTCTCCTCCCTGTTCCCTATTGAAGGCAAACATGTTCATTAGTCATGTTGTAGTGACTGGGATGGAATTCTCCTTGTGCCTGATCAGTCTAACAAACAATGGCATTATATCCCACTGAGATCTCTTTCCAAACCCTGAACTTCCCAGGTTCCAACTTTAAATCTACAAGAATTTCTCAACCTGGAACGGACAACCTGTGGTAAACTATGGCAGAGATGTTCCATGCCATTGCAATTAATGATATTATTTTCTTTATCTAGGTGCAGTCACTGATTTAAACAAGAACTATCGAGAACAGGGACTACCAGTGACAGATGGTACTTGGGAGCTACATCAGTTCTGTGCCCAGCTGGAGTTCCTGCTGCAGGTAGGGTAGCTAAAGATTGATCCAGGGTAGTTAAAGACTGACCCAAGACCTTGGTTTTCAGTGTAGTCCCTAAGGGGTGTATTTACCTGTCATAGTACATCCCAAATGGCAAAACTTGGCACGTCCGTGATGATTTTGTAACAAAGCTTCCTTCATTTTTGAGCTCCTCTCTTGTATGGCTGAGAAGGCCGGATGCTACACAGGTATGTGTCTTTTGACCTTTGTTATAAGTGATTCAGATCCTGAAGTGAGGGTAATAGAGTTCAATCATTAGATGGAGTGCTGCAGGAAATAGTTGGAATTCCTCCATAGGAAGGAAAGCTGCTCTGTGTGCCCTCAAAGGGTCTGTTGCTTTTTAATAACTCACTAAATATTTCTGGACTTGGGCCTGGCGTTGAAAATAGGTTTCAAAACTGTGACCCCTGGCTTGAATTACTCTGTAAATTAGCATATGCCTGTCTGTTCTTATAACCCAGACACCAAATCACTGATAGCTGATGCTCCTGCGTTTTCTTTTTATAAGCCCAGGTTGCTTTTAATTCCTTCCCCTACATGTTTTTTTTTTCTTCCATGTGATTTAGTATGATCTGAAAGAGAAGAAAAGCCTCTTTGGGCAGAGGAAGGATTATTGGGACTTTCTATGCTGGGTCCTGACAAAGTTGCATGGTGGTGTACATGCAGGGGTGCAACACATCACCTCCCTTGACAAGGTAAAATAGGTTTGTATTATCACTGAGCACAGTGTGGAATATGGTACAGATTTAGGGAAGTGCTGTACTGTTGCAAAAATTATGTTTGTATCAACAAGAAAGGTAGCTCTGAGGCACACATACTTAATATACAGGAGTTCATGTTGTGTGTGTTATACATATATATTGGCAGAGTAGGACAGAAGAGACAGATTCTCGATTGCTTTCTTTCAAATGAGTTTACTAACTATAAGGGAGATAAAATCCCCAAAGCCTTTTCAGGTTGGGAAAACCGCGTGGAGGGATTCAAGCCCTCTCTTCCCATTCACATCAGTTGTGATCTGATTTGGGGGCCCCACATCTCAGAACTTTGGTTTCAACAGGGAACTTGCAGCACACATCTGCTTGACAGTACCTGTGGCAGACCTATAAATGTTATAATGTGTAGTTAGACCTAGTCTAGTCTCTTATATTTTTTGGTCTGTGAGGTGAGGCTGCCAGTTCTCCAGCTCCCACCAAACACTTTCTTCACTGAAACATTTCCTTGAGGGTATAATTGGATGTTATTCAGCCTTTATCCCCTTCGTCATTGAGGGTCAGCCTTTTTGTGAGTGAGGCAGACTGCCTCGGGCAGTGAATTGGAGAGGGTGGGAGGCATTAAAAGACTTCAATTTGTCTAGCTCATTCTAATATTTTATGCTGCAGCAAAGATCACTGCTTAAATTTTCTGTCTTAGATCAGAAATGTCATGAGCTGACTCTGACATAGTCAAGCATTCCCTTTTCCCAGGCCTTCTCCTCTGATACTTCTTGGCTTGACTGTACAGGAAAAGTTGATCATTATTCATTTCCAGTTAGAAGGAGCTGGCAATTTTCAACACAGGTCTCCAGTGCCTTTTCCTGCTGTATATAAGAGCATACCCATAGCTTCTCCCAGCAGAAAGCAGTGGGAAAGAATTGAACTTCTTCCTTTTGTATGGCTAAATAAAGGACAGGGTTTCTATCCTGTGAGTCAGGCCATCACAGCCCCATGAGAAGGCAGCCCTATGACCAAGGGAAACATGATCTTATTTGAGAACTGTGAGAAACAGAGGGGTGGCTTGCAAATAGGGTAGGGCAGAGCTAATGATGAATTCCTCCATTGGCAGCAAGTTGGAACCAAGAGATGGGAAGAAGCTAAACTGAAATGTTCCACTATGACAGGTGAATTGGAGATGGAGGTAAATAAGGAGTTTTACAGCACATAAAGCAATTGTAGAGGCCTTTTTGCCTTTCAAAGTGTAAATCTTTTTATCTTGGTAGCTGAAAACAGCCGTGGGGAAGGGCCGTGCATTCATTCGCTATTGCCTGGTCCATCAGCAGCTGGCTGAGACATTGCAGCTTTGCTTCTTGGAGCCAAAGGTCACCAGGTAAAGTAGAGGGGAGGGAAAGGAAGTAGTGTAGCTGAAGGAGACTGATTCCCAACTGAGAAATTAAGCCGGGTACACCCCAGTTTCAAAAGAAACAGCACCTTTTAATTGCGGTTTCTCCCTCCCTACTGCAGCGTGTGTCTAGTGAAGACTTCGATGTCTATCATGGTTTCAAGCAATGTAACACTCCCCACAAACATGTGATCTGCTCGGTGGGTCTATTCTTCCTCGCCCTGATTGGCTGTTGGGGCGGGGCGGGGCCCTTTAAGGTTTTTTTGTGTGCAACTACATAGCTGTGTAGATGCGTACATAGAATTTCCCTGCCTCTGCATTTGAGCAGGTTTCTTCTGATTGGCTGTTGAGTTGGAGCAGGAACACTACTCCGCCCTCGACTGAAAATTCATGTTATTCTTATTCTCGTTTTAACGTTCGAACGTAGCCACGCATAAACAATTTTATCAAAATAATTGTGCCGTAGCTCCATATTTACGTTTCTTTGTAGCCACGCCCAGCACACACAAAAAAGGCTGTGTGTGCTATGCGCACAGCCCACGGCACTCTGATTGGCTGGAAGGTTCGAAGGGTGGGAACAATAAGCCGCGTCTGTCCCCTGTTTCTCCCCACCAAACTGGCTAAGGCGCGTAATTCGAAAAAGGTGCACTTCAATGCAGGTTAAAAAAAAAACACTTTGTAAGGGCGGGGGGGGTGCACGCCAGAAGCGGGATGAAGCTGTGTTCGGCACTTAAGCCGTGGGGAGTCCATGCCCAAACTGTGATTTTTGCCATGAGTATCATGGGATAATTTGCCCGTGAGGAATCAACCTAAGCCAGAGAAGGCTGATCGTCTAGAATCGTGACACAAAGTAGAACAGTGAAAAAAACTTGGAGAAATCCATCATCCTAAGCAGTGAGAAGGTCAAGTCGTGGGTCCATCCAGAAGCGATGGCAATAGAGCACCAATGCTTGCTCTCTGATACTAGAATTGGGGAGTGGAGGCAGAAGAAAGCACATCCACTGAGCAAAAAGACAAACCATGGGCTATTCTGAAACTGAGGGCCCCAAACTAAATGAGACAGCGTCCTTGTGTCCATCTCAGGGATGATGCTGTCATTTTAAAGTGCTTTTAAAATGCTATGAAGGCCTAAATTCAACTTAGCCTGCAACAGAGTGAGCTTTTCCCCACCCCACACCATTCTTTTCTTCCCCACGCACCATTCCAAGTGCCAAAACAGACATGGAAGAATTAGAACTAATAAAAGGAAACACTTCTTCATGCAACGTGTGATTGGTGTTTGGAATATGCTGCCACAGGAGGTGGTGATGGCCACTAACCTGGATAGCTTTAAAAGGGGCTTGGACAGATTTATGGAGGAGAAGTCAATTTATGGCTACCAATCTTGATCCTCTTTGATCTGAGATTGCAAATGCCTTAACAGTCCAGGTGCTCGGGAGCAACAGCCGCAGAAGGCCATTGCTTTCACATCCTACATGTGAACTCCCAAAGGCACCTGGTGGGCCACTGCGAGTAGCAGAGAGCTGGACTAGATGGACTCTGGTCTGATCCAGCTGGCTTGTTCTTATGTTCTTATGTTCTTAAAATGCAGAAAGGGGCAACAGCCTCTCCACCTCCTGAGCTGTAGGTCCCCGTGGCATTTTAAAATCACTTTAAAATGGCAATGGTGTCCCCATGGTGGGCAGAAAGATGCTATCATGTCTAGGCCATGAGCTAGGAGGTATTAGATCATTTCCTAGTATAGTGCCAAGAGCTTGGTTGTGTCAGAGACAAGGGGAACTATTCTGAAAAACCACTCAAACCATTCAGATATTCTTGTAACCTTTTTAAAAATCCTCTTCCCCACTCCCTCCCCCCACCCCACTTCAGTTCTGAAGTCTTCCAGCCTAGGGCTGCCAACTTACCCTTCCTGCCTGTCTCTGTAGCCTTTTGACGGGGTAGCGGCCTTTTCCTGGAACTTCCTTGCCTTGGACTTCCTTGGACTACCCACCTAACACATAAGGGGGGTTGTGGTACTGCTGCTCCTGTCATCTGTAGGATGGTGTTTTCACTGCAAGGAGGAGAGTAGAGGTACATAGTGAATTAGCACATCAATATCCCTGTACCTTCAGTTTCCCAGCAAGGCAGGACGCCCTAGTCAGTAACATCTATGGATCTACCCAGTTTTTGCATCCCTTCCATTTAGCATCCATTTTGCTTGTTGCAGTGAGTGGTACTATGTACGCAGCCCATTCCTGAACCAAGAGCTGTGGCTGGACTTATTGGGCTCTCTCTATGAGCTAGATGGCATTACTTTCCATTTGGCACTCTGCAGAGCAGACCTGGATGCATCATGGCCTGTAGTCTTAGGGTAAGTATCAGGAGACAAAACTTTTCCCAGATCTGGGGAAGGTTGGTTTAAATTATAGCCTCTCCATCCACACATTTTTGAGAACAGCGTGGACCAAGGGTTGCTACAGATTTTGCATATTGTTTCTATGTACCATAGGGCTGTACCATAGGGCTGCTACCAAAAATACATTCTGTGTAAACATATGAACCTGCCTTATACTGAAACAGTCCACAGGTTTATCAAGGTCCATATTATCTAATCCAACTGGCAGTGGCTCTCTGGTTGAGTTGCCAGAGGGTTGGTAAACAGAGGGAGGGTGTGTGCGTGCGTGCGTGCGTGTGTGTGTGTGTGTTTGGAGCACCCAAACTTAGTAAATCCCCCCTCCCATTTTCCTAAGAAGTTGTGAAAGGCAGAAAAACAGTTCCTAGAGCTTAGGCGCCTCAAGGTCGGTGGCAGATAGTAACAGAGAGCCACCTGGCTTCCTGCCCCATGAGAGAACAGATGCAAGAGGGCCAGGTGAAGCCTAGTTATCTACAAAGCATGTGAAGCTGTAAAGTAAGGATCAAGGAAAGAACGTCCCAAATGGCGAGGGTTACATATCTCTTTTAGCAGCATTGGTTTGTTGTTTAAAATGGTTACAATGATTAAGGAATGCATCTCCATCACATAGATACTATCACCCTGACATTGTGTCATCATCAGTGTTACTATATCATTTCTGGGTACAACCTGGAAGTGACCGTTGGTAGTTCTAGATAAAACCATAGAGTTTCCAGATATTCCAAGGGCTACCCATTGTCCCTTTTGGATGGCATCTAGAAGTAAATTACTAGACTAGAGGCATGTGTCATTTTTTTAAAAAAACATCGCAATTGTGACAGTCAGCAGTAGGTCTCGCACCACAGTGGCAGTGGGAACTCTGCTCTCCAGTACCTCATGTGGTGGTCTTTCACAGCACCTATTACAGGATCTTTTTTTAACTGGCAGTTTCAGGGATTGAACCTGGAACCTTCTGCATTCAAAGCAGATGCTGTACCACTAAGCTACAGTTCCACTGCCTTTGTAAATCATCCATCTTGGAAACTTGTAACATAACTAGAGTTCTTTAGCTTAAGGCACAGTAAGCCTCTGTTCTTAGTAAGCACACTGAAGCTCACCTCTCTTCCCTTTCCTCCCCCACTCCCGCACTGTTCTTTCTTCCTCCCCATTTGTCCCCTTTCAGCGTGTTGGCTGATCTGTGTACCATCTCTGCAAGCTATTTCTGTAAGCCTCTGTATCCACCTCATCTCTGTGGGCCATTTGATACACATCATCATCCCATCTCCTCTAGCCTTCTCTTTCCTTTTATACCTCTCCTTAATTGCCTCCTAACAGTAAGATCTTTTTTCCTCCCCTTCTTTTTTCCTAGGGGTTTTTTCTTGTCTAGGTATCTACATCTGTTTCCATGTGAACTGAATCAAAATAAATTGTCCTGTGACATCCACAAGGAGCTCATAAAATAAATAAAAGGCCAATGAAATATAAGTGTCACCGGCATCCCTTACATATCCATAACTTTTGTCTCTTTTTAGGGTTTTACCACAATACCCCAAGGAAGCTGCTGCACAAAGGCAGGTGCAGAAGACACATACCTCCCAGGTACATAATCCTCGTTTTTTGTCTCGCCTACACCCTCTTCACAGAAAGATACTTTCCCTTTACCCTCAATGGTTTGAAATTACCAGTGTATTCTGAGATTTCCTTTCCATTGGTTAAAATGAGTCTGAAGCTTAAGCCCCATTGCACAACCACCACAGGACTGGGAGGAGGGCTGTGGTTTTACAATCTTCACCTCTGTGGATTCCCTCTTGAAATGGTTGCTGCCTCTCTTAATCTACATCTGTAAATAAGTGACTCCCGGTTCCCATGAGATGATTGGGGAAGAACAGAACCTTGACTGTGATGGATAGTAGCTTCTGACCTGACATAAACCTGCTCAAAAATAGTATTCCAAGCCTATTGGCACAGTGGAGGTTACCAAGACTTATCAGTGCCATTACAACATGCTCAGTTATTCAAGACAGGCAGAAACCTCATCAAAAGACGTATTCCTACATCTTCTTTGGTTTATAGCACCTGGCATAAATTCTAGCAAAATATTAAATGCATCAAACAGTCAGAGTTGACTTGGAGTGCTGTCTGTTACCCAAGTTGCTAACTGGATCTGTGACAGGTCTAGAAAGATTGGCAAACCTAAAGAAACACGTCCAACTTGGAAAGCTGGGAAGGTGCAGTCAGTGACAGTTTATCTACATGAAAAATGTACACTGCAATTTGTGTAATCAGTGCAATTTCTTATTCAGCTCTTAGAGGGAAGATGTACACAAACCCTAAACATGCAGGGTATTCACCTGTTGTACTAGCCTAGGTTTAGAATTTTATATATACCAGCAAGATGAAGGTTTACTTAGCCCTCATAATTCAGGCAGTCTATTCTTTGTAGATGAAGGAGTGCCTGCTCATTCATCATTCATGTTAACTTACATTTGGAAACAGTTATAACATTGCTGTGGGATTACACCTCAAGTTCCAGGCAATTGGCTCCCTCCAAAGCCAGTTTTTCCCCATTTCAGGGTCAAGGGACTAGTTTTTTACAGTTTGCCCCAGGAGAAGAAAGTATATGTTTGTGATGGGCATGTTTCCAAATATCCCATTAACTGCTCTACAAATGTATGACTGTTCTCACTGCTTGTGGAACCATATTTATTAGCTCTTGAGCAGGCAAATGTTAAGTTGTTCTTCAATATCACATTCATTTTTCCATTCATATCAGTGATATATTTTCCAAGGCAAGTTTTTTGTACATAAGCATTTACTCTCTTATAAACAATTTTGACTAACATCAACTATAATTTTGGAGGATTCTATATGATGACAGCACACTAAATCGTGTGCTTGTTTCTTGACCATAGGCTGGGAACTCAAATAGAGATCGTGAGAGCCATCAAGAAGCCAACAAAGATTGTGGGGATCGACCAGGAATAATGGAACACTATGCAATTCAGTCTCCTGCTGATAGCCTATTTAGACCTGAGTTGAAACATTCAATGGAAAACTGGATTGGGCTCTGGAGAAGCAGAAAGAACAGTCTACTGCAGATGAGTTCTCTCCTAAAACTGAATCCTTTCATGGAAAGAAATGCCCAGCGTTCAGGTTCTATTGAAGAGAAACTGGTGGAAGTGCAAAGGGCGAATAGTGACTTGCAGACGCAGATGGAAAAGGAGGAACCAAATAATATATCTTCCAACCAAGAACTTGATTCCCTGCTGCCAGAACTCTGCCTTTGTAGAAAGGCTGAGAGATCACACCAGGGAACCACTGAATGTGTCAGCCTGTGGAAACAGCAGGACTTGGGAATATTGATGTGGGAGCTTGGGGCTTTGCAACAGAAAATATCCCTGCAACAAAAAGAGAACACATGCATAAGACAAGCCTTTTCTGAGGAAAATGAGCCACTGAAAGAAGAGCTGGTAAAACTTAAAAGACAACACGGAGAGAAAATGGAAGAGAAGGAAAAACAGCAGCAGGAGTTTGCCGAGACCATAGGTTATCTCCGAGAGGCAGAACGTAAGATCGCTAATCTGTCCATTGAATGCCAGGAGGCTTGGGCCAAGAAAAAAGCTGCTGAGAAGTCTCTAGAGGAGGCTCAACAACGGCTGAGTGCTCAGGAGGTAGAGAGAAGAAAGCACCTGGCAGACATTGAGGCCCAAGAATTGAGGCGACAGCAACTGACATCTCGATGTCAAGGACTGCAGGAGAAACTGAAGGTGTATGAAGAGAGTCTGAAGAAATGGGAAGCTGAAGCAGTGGCCCTACAAAGTCAACATGGCCAACTGGAAACAACTGAGGAACAACCACAAGAGCTGACCTGTATAGTAACAGAAAGGGAAGAAAATTCATCTATATTGGAGAAGGGTCTCCTAAGGGAGAAGTTAGCGAGAAGTCTTGGTGAAATAGAGGTCCTTGAGAAGGAGAAGGAGACTCTTATTGAAACTCTAGTCTCTCAGGAACAGAGTCTGGTGTTTTCAAAACTAGAAATTCAGGATCTTCGGAAAGAGCTATCAGCATCTCAAGAGCTTGTTGTCAACCTTCAGAATTCTTTGATGGAGCAGGAGAAGGTCCTGAGGAATAGGGAAGACATAGCTCAGAGCTTGCAGGGAGACCTAAATTACCAATTAGCTGAGCTACAGAAGGCCCTGGAGAAAAACACAACACTGAGAAGGGAGCTGGAGGAAATAGCCAGCACGAACTCTCAACTAGAAGCACAAGTTATCCAAAAGCAAGCCAGGTGGGAAAGAAATTTGCAGGAACTTAGGAGCCAACAGGGAACTTTAGAAAAGGAGGTGACCAAGCTGCAAGACGAAAGACAGAATCTCCTGGTCACACTACAACAAGCCCTGGAAAAAAAAGAGGCCTTGGAGAAGCAAGTTCGAAGTACTACTGCCACCATGGAGACACGGACACAGGAGGCCACACAACTTAGAAATGAACTGGAGAACCTGATGACCACCAGTCAAACACTACAGAAAGCCTTGCAGGAAAAAAATGAGATTGTGGTCTCAGACCTAAAACAGGAGTGTCTGACGTTGTCAAACCAAGTAGAGCAACTGGAGCTTGAGAAAATGCGAGCCATTAACATAGCAGAGACGCTAAGTAAAGAGCTGGAACAATCCTGGGAGTTGTCAACAGAAGAAGTAGCTTCAGTCACTGTGCTCAATGTACCATTTGAGACCAGAGGAGAGGAAGTCAAGAGCATAGCCAAGAAGGACACCAGTACTAAGTCCAGAATGGACATTCATGAGAAGGTAGGAGCCCATTGTTCCATATGCAATATGTCAGTGGTAGCTGAGAAATAAAATGCAACTGATCCTGAACACATCTGCATCCCTGGCATCCCATTTTTTTATTGGGAGGAGAATTGGAGGAAGTTTATATCACAACAAGCAGAGACTCCCATACTGCCCTTAGGAGCTCTGGTCATTGTATTTTTGTGATGGTTCCACATAGATATAAAGCCCTGTGGTGCAGAGTGGTAAGTTGCAGTACTACAGTCAAAGCTCTACTCATGACTTGAGTTCGATCCCAACAGAAGTTGGTTTCAGGCAGCTAGTTCAAAGTTGACTCAGCCCTCCATCCTTCCAAGGTCAATAAAGTGCTGGGGTAAAGTATAGACAACTAGGGAAGGCAATGACAAACCATCCCATAAATGTTGTCTGTCTAGTAAACATGATGTGATGTCACCCTATGCATCAGTAATGACCTAGTGCTTACACAGGGTCTACTTTTGCCACTACCTCCCACAAAGATAATGAAGATAATTTGGTGTGTCCTCAGATAGTGGCCAAAATTCTCTTGGTGAATACTGGAACTGGAGAAAGAAGGGTTGCTTAAGCATCATCCGCAGGGAAAGAAGACTATTTTGGCAGAAAGAATTAATAATAATATTTAGTATTTTTATAGTGATTTCTGTGTTCAATGTACTTCAGACATGATCTTGCTATTCAGAACTGTTTTCCTTTACAAATAAGGACCCGAGGCTGAACATGGGTTGCTAATAACTACATCTTGAGTTCATGGCCTAGGTGAGATTTGAACCAGAGAGTTCTCAGAGCACAGCTCATTCATTTGACCATCACTCTCGCTCCCAAAGTAGGCTCACACCTCTATGAAGGAAGGAGTTGTCAGGTCCTGAGATCCAGCCTTCATGTACATCAGGATTAGAGACAAAAATTATAAGTGAGCATTCAGCTCAACTTAGAGTCAATTTTGCATATTTTTAATTGGAATGCAAAAATTTAACTTTGAAATTGGAGTTTTCCAGATTGTGAACTCTGAATTTAGGGGAAATCTAGTTTTTCTGGTTGATCACAAATTTTCGTCAAGAGGTTCTAATGTTCAGTGATATTCATTCATTCATTACCTTTACTAGGCATAGTTCAGTGATATTTGAAAACTGATTTTTTTAAAAAAAACTTCACTTTTAATTTTTGTACAATGTTAACAGTCATTAAGGTTTGAGATCACAACATTCAGATCAAAAATTCAGTGCTGCCTATGAAAACTCATGATTAATCTTGGATTTGGCACAAACATATACAAAAATATGTTCTTAGTATCTTGGGGATTCCATGAACCTCACCTGTTTCATTCCTGTCTTCTTAACAATACTTTGAGGAAATGCAGCATACTTTAGCAGAATATACTGTCCAAATTAAAATGTTACATCTTCTTGTTGGGAAACATAATCAGTAGGTCCCTGAAGGGTCTATACTGGGATTGGTGCTGTTTAACATTCATAAATGATATATCATCAGGTGAGCAGGGTAGATAACGATTATTCAGGATGACAAAAATCCAAGCAGACTACAAAGAGCTTAAAGTAAACTTATCAAAACTGCAAATGACTAATAAAAACACAAATGGCGAGTGAATGTAGAATGATGTACAGAGCCATGACACGTACCGAGACAATTGCCTAGGGTGCCAGAGCTAGAGGGGTGCCACAAAGACTTGGTCAAAGGAGCCAGAACAGTGCTCTTGGATAGTCTCTTCTGCACTGCCTCCTCCTGTGTCTTTAAGGATGACGCTGGGGGAAGCATGAATTGAGACCTTTTGTGAGCTACTAGCACAGTGTTTCCCAACATTTTTGATGTCAAGGTACCCTTGACCTCACTCTTCATATCTCACGGTACCCCTGCCATTCCCCCCACCTTTCCCTCCCAGTGCTCTTGCTTGCCACACACACATCCTGCACCTTCTCCTCCCAGGGTGAAGGGAAGCACTGTGGGGCGGGATGTGGCTGCTAACCTTGTGGCAGGTCCTGCCCCCTGGGCCAGCTCCATGTCCTTGCTGGCACTAGCGGAGGACACAGCAAAAGTGAGGGGGGCTGGTAGCGTTGCCGCAGTGCTCCTGGGACATGCTCACGGCACCCCAGGGTACCACGGAACCCTGGTTGGGAATCACTGTACTAGCACACAGCATGGCAGGGTGCTCCTTGCCTTCCCAAGAGCCCTGCCAAACCCCACACCCCAGTCCCACCTGGGCCAGTAACGTTACCCACTTACCAAGCTTCGGCTGGCCATGGATCTCATCCTCCTTCTTCCCTAAGTCCCTTCCCTTTTCCCAGGGTTTTATTTAATCATTCATTTTATATCTATTCTGCCATTTCCTGACCAAGGTCAGGGCAGCTAACAACAAATTTTAACAGTTTACAAGCAACACATACAAATTATACTTAAATTATACCTAAAGCCCTGGGTTCTGTTAAAAATTCCATGTGGCCCCTGGCATGACTCCTTCGCATCTACCCACCTTTCTCATTCTGCTTCTGCTGTCATATTCTGCTTTCCCTTGGGGAGAAGTGGGAGGGGAGATGGCAGTCGTGGGTGGGTATTGTTCTCTCCCTCATCTGTCCTTCCCTCTTGCCCAGATCTTTCGGGTGTCGGGCTGGAAAATGCATTTATGCCCCACTGTTTCTCCCTACTGAATAGGTGTAAAAAAAGCTTGGGGCAGCCCTGTCAATCTGATGAAGTCAGAACTAGTGGCGAACTTACTGGGAAATAATTCTTGGGGTTGTGGTAGGTAGCTCAAAGATAATGTCAACTACTCAGGCAGTCGTAGTGTTAAAAGGCAGGTTCTATGGTAGGAATTATTAGGGAAAGGATTGAAAATAAAGCAGCCAGCAGCAGCATCATGCCTTTGTATACATTTATACTGTGGCTACAGTTGAAAAAATGTGTACAACCTAGTTGTCTGAAAAGGCATAGAACACATCCATTATTATATTATTAATTATTATATTAAGTTATATTAAGCACATCATCATCATGTGTCCATCAATGGTTAGTAGTGAGAGCTTCCAAGCAACCTGTTGGGGTGGGGCATCCCCTGGCCCCTGCTCCCATTGCTTGGATAGGAAATAAAATTTTAAAACCTGTGATGCCAGTTGTGACATCATGTTACTTCCAATAAAAAAAAACAAGGGGCATGGGGTTGCTCTAGGAATTGCTGGGAATGCTACACTTTTGCCATACAGCAATTCCTAGACCTACCCCACATAATTTCCATTTTTACTAGAGGTGACATGATGGTATCACAGCCTCACCCATACACCTGCCTATAGACCTCTGCTCTATATACCCCTATAATACTTGCCATGAGAGTGAGGTTCAAAGAGAGGTGGGGATGGGGGAGAGGACAAAAGGCAAAGTGAGCGTTATTGCCTTTGTATTCTGTTTCTTGGCTTCCCTCTGTGTGAAATAGGGTATTGAACTAGATGGACCTCGGATCTGATACAGCCGAGTTCTGACATGAGCAAGGTCCTAAATATTGCCAAAGGTGAAAGAATAAAGTTGGAGGGTAAGCGACAGGCAGTTATAAGCTGTAAAGCCTGGAAATCCAATGGCACTTTCTGAGGGTATTCTGATCTAATCATTATATATTTACACATCTGAAAGAGCTGCAGAATCTTAAGTTGTGGCGACTTCTCCCCATTTGCTCCTGATTAGGAGGAAAATGTCTGCTCTCTCACTCTCTTACTGTAAGCAACTGATCTACTGTGCGTTTTCCTTCCCCTGATTTCCTTCAGTGCCAGACTAGCCATTTGGACAAAATGATGGATGGTGTTCAGAAGGCAAAGCAAATACTGGTGGCCAAGGAGAAAGAGGTGAAGTACCTCAAGCAGCAGCTGAGCCAGTAAGTGCAGTAGCCTCCTTACTTCAAATTCACTGAGAGAATCTGAGTTAAGAACCACTCCATCACCTACTCTGTGCTCCTGTTTATATTATTTCCTAAGGCATTGTGGTGAGGGATTACATGATGATGATGTGCTTAATATAACTTAATATAATAATATGGCAAAATTATTCCATATTCTTTCCTTCATGGCAGTGCACATGGGGCCCTCCACCCTTTTATATTAATAGCAACACTGTGAGGTATTGTCATGAATTATGAGATATCCTCCTAGGTACAGTGTGTCAGTTTGCTTTGACCTGTATAATCCAGGCCAGCCTGTTCTCATCATCTCGGGAAGCTAAGCAGGCTCCGGCCTGGACAGTGTATGGATGAGAGACCACTAAGTCTGGGTTTACTAGGCAGAGGTAGGCAATGGCAACCCTCCTCTGAATGTCTCTTGCCTTGAAAACCCTACAGGGGTGCCATAAGTCAGATGCAACATGATAGGGAAAGAATAATAAAATAAAATTTTAAAGCGTGGCAGTGAATGTTGTTGAAAGGAAGGCCACTTCCTAGTTGATTCTTGAGCATATATAGATTCCACTTGACCACCTATAATTGAGCAAATACTGACACATGTACAGAGACCATCATGATGAATAGCAGTGATCAAATAGATTTTAGAGAAACTCCAGAGGTCAAAGATATCTCACACTATAAACTTAAACTGCTTAATAATCATTACCTTTACTAGACTTTTTTGGGAAGTACAATAGGGGGAGGACATGTTTCCTTCCTTGAACTACAGTTCCTTAAATTTTTTGAAGGAAGCTATTATAGTTAAAGTGATATAAACCAGAATTACCTCTGTAATGTTGATAGGAGTTTAGAAAAAAAATATTTCTTCTCCTTAGGTCTCAACAGGACAAGCAACAAGAACAACGGTTGCTGAAGAAAATCCAACAAGAATTGCAGGAAAAAGAAAAGAAATACCAAGGGGAGCTGTCAGAACAGAAGGATTTAATCTGCAGCATGAAGGGAAGGCTGGTGGAGCTACTGCGGTGAATAAAGGGAGTCCAAGGGGAGCTGGGGGAAAGAGGAGGCATATCTATGTGGGTGACTTTGAAAATGTGGTACTTGGATAGCACAAAACCCAAAGCACACTAAATAAGGGAGAGCTCACCAAGAATCACATATTCCCTGCTTGCCCCTCAATTCCAATCTATATCTTGTCTGCTATTCCTGCCATAGGCTTCTCAGAAACTTTGCTGGAAAAAATTTACACTAGCTTTTGTTAAAGATTTTTAGTAAATGGATTTAAACCCTAGCAACTTCTGAATCAATTCAAAGAATATGGCTAGACTGGGTTGCCTTTCATATTTCTGGGATCCCAAGAGGAAGAATGAGGTTTAGCATTGTTTCAAGTTAGTCCCCAGTAATTCTCAGTCAAGCAAAGAGTGAGAATAGTGACTGATGAGTTTCTCTGTTTCCCCTTGCCTTCCTCAGGGAAAAGGATGCCCTGTGGCAGAAGACTGAAGGCATCGATTCCCATACTCAGATCTCAGGGATGTGTGCTCACTGCAAAAAGGATTTCAGGCTCTTGTCATGCCGATACCAATGCAGGTGATGAATCCAGTAGTTTTATTGTTGGTGAGAGGAACTTAAAGGGTAAATATGTTTGTGAACCATTTGCTGACCCGTTAGCTCCACTCCATTCAGCTCTCCAAAGTGTCCAGGCACCTGGTAACTGCCCCAAGACTCCACTCAGTGCTGTTCCATTCTCCTGGCTCTCCTGACCTTCAGAGGACTTTCTCTTTTTCACTTCTCTTTCTGTACACTGCCAGCAACTGGTTTTTTTTAAAATAGGAATTACTTCCCAAGGGGGCTAGTACTTTCAGTTTCCTGTCCCATGTTGCTGCTGTAAGGCTCCTTCTAACGCTTGGATCTTCCACTACCCATGGTATTCAGACAGGGGGGTCATTTTAATTTCCAAAGCTCTGATGTTTGGTACATGGGCAATACTTGGGAGCAACTGTCTTCCACCTTCCTGGCTGTCTTTAGCCAGGAAGGAGAGATACTTTAAAACTGAATGTTGGGCGGGTTTTTTTAATCAAGCCCCAGATAAAATGCATTTCTCCACTTACAGGAGCAGAATATTTCTTGGGGGTCTCCATTTTAGGACTCCTTCTACATCTGCCTCCTATTCTTGATGCAGTCTGCATGTCAGAAAAGAGGCCTGATCAAGAAATTAGCCTTCTTCTTGTGCTGTGCAGAATGACAGTACTTGGACAAACAGGAGAATCATTTGCTGCCAATGAACACAGGTGTGTCCACCTTCTGCCCTCATTGGAGCCATGTGGCTTGGATTCTAGCAAAGAGACAGGTCTAGCAAGGCAAGGAGCAGGCCCCATGGCTGGATTGTTAAGGGCCCCAGGGAACTGTCCAATCAGGGCAAGAAGCAAGACAGCTGGAGCAATGGAGGAGCTGTCCAGTTAGTGTTGAAATAGAAGACAAAGAGCTATGCTGAAGGAATCTGCAGGAGCAACATCCAGACAATTTTATAGCTGGGGCTCCCTCTTCCTGGTGTGATTGTGAAGATAATCCTGGTCATGAGTCTGAGATTCTTCCTCATGAGTAGAACTGTTGAAAGTGTGTGTGGGGGGGGCTCACTCACTTTACTTTCTGATATGTCTTCAGCCACAGCTTGCTAACTTTGTTCTGGGAGTATTTATGATGATTACAGGGGATTCTGAGCTGGGAGGTTATTCTTTACACATTTGGCATAGTCCAAAGTTTCAGCAGGGTCCACTGATGCATTTTCTCAACAAGCTTCTCAGAGTCCTGTTCAGGTATGTTGACTCACCCCTCTGAGGTACTGGGGCCTACAGGGCATCCTCACTGGAATGCCTGGGTCCTCTTGTCTTGCTCACAGAGGAAGACCTTCCAGAGTCAGAGTCTGAGAGTTCATGGGATATTACACCATTGCAGCCAGCTGTGCATAGAGCTCATAGATTCAGTTCTGAATTCACATCACCGTCAAATCCCTGCATGATGTACTAGTCATGACCTTTTGCACATGAATATCTCTAGTTCAAACATGAAGCTTTCAGTAACATTAGAACTGTACATTATTCAGAGGCATAGTGAGGGGTAATGGGTCAGAGTATTGACCTATGAGCTGGGAGACCAAGCCACTTTCCCATGGAATCTTTCTGGGTGACCTTGGACCAGTCATGCTGTCTCAGCCTGACCTACCTCACAGGATTGCTTTGAACATAAAATGAAGGAAAGGAGAATAATGTAAACTGCTTTAGGTCCCCATTGGGGGAAAAGGCAAGGTATAAATGAAGTAAATTTAAGTAATTAAAAATGAAATGTACAGAACCATATAGGAATTAATTGGTATCCTATAAATGCATAGAGGCGAGCCAAGAACCAGGTTCATTCCCCTGCACAATGGTTTTTAGATTCTTTTCCACCCTGTCCTAACAGATCAGTGTATCTATTTCTCATTTTATCACAACATCAACTTGTAGGTTAGCCTGACAAGGATTTGACAGTGAAGGCCCAAAGCCATCCAGGGAGAATCACAGTTACAAAGGATTTTAACCTGGATGTCACATGTCCATGTCTGCCACTCTAAGCTGCTGCAACACGCTACTCCTGTAGCTGAAATTTAAGGTCCCCACCACCACTACCTTGGTAAACAACAGCTGCAGAAAAGGGAAGTCTTCACCCAAAATAAGATGTTGTGGTTTTTATAAACTCCAAGAGTGGTAAGGGCTGTTACCAGCGTCATAAGGTGGGAAACATCTTACGAAATACAAAATGAGCACCTTTTGTTTTCAGTAACTATAGTTGTTTTTCTTTTTCATATTTATGGCCAAAAAAGGGACAGAGAGAAGCCCTTCAGCTGCTTGCAGAGGTGTAAAGGTGGAAGGAATTGAGACTGCATTCTTAGCTTGCTGAAGGCTTATTGTTTTTTCATTGGTGAGGCCCATGTTTACATGTGCTAGGAATCTTTGGAAATGCTGAAAATTCACAAAATTCAGCTTCCTGAGAATCTCTGCTTTCATTTTAAAAAGCCACTCTAGTTCATGTGACTTTGAAGATATGCTTTGTGGGCAAAACCAGCTGAAAGCTCAGCAGTCAGATCAGCGACTAAGTAAAAGTTCAGATTATTGGGGCAAAGCCAGGATGCTCTTCCCAAGACTACAAGCATAACTTAAAACAGAAAAGAAGTGGAATAAAATATACAAAATAAAAATTATGTAGAAGTTGCCTGGTTTGCAGGGGTCTCATTTTTCAAATTTTCCTGACATGGGCTTAGATCATCACTAGTGTTTCCATTAGCCCAAGTCCTTATACTGGCAGAGAGCAAATGTTGCATCTTATCCATCCTGCAGTAGCCCACTATGCCCCTCCTGTTCTCTTTTCAGGGGAGAAGGTATGTTCAGGAACAGGATTTCAGAAGGCATATTAGGTAAAGGACTCATGGTCCGATTGCCCTAAACACAGAATTTTATTACTTGTCAGCAATCACATAATTCACTTGGAGAAGCTGGTTGCTACAGTTTTGTTCATGGTGTCAAGGTGTCAATCTGAAAGCACAATAAATTGGTTTAAGATTAATCAAGACTGTTTTTTCACTCTGGTTTATAATTCAGGTTAACTGACAGTACAATCCTAAACTGAGACAACCTTTCTAAACATATTGACTTTCAAATAATTTAGAAGGGTATACCCTCACACAGAACGGCACTGCATATGACTGTGTTCCAAAAGACATACCAAAGGAACGGCACAGACAGTTGAGGTTGTTCCATATCTTTGATCCCTACAGCTTTGAGAGCCAGTGATGCAATCTGCTTTCAAAACTCATCTGTATTGTCAGTTGTGCGAATTGTAGCTCAGAAAATCACAGTGAGAGCACTGATAGCGCCCCTTGGTTTCCTTTGACATGCAAAAGTGTTTCCTTTGACTTTTGGCCAGTAAGGTACAAAATGTCCTTTTTTCTTTTTCTTTTTCTTTTTTTCTATAGGTCCTTCTAGAATATAAATCATTTAATTTCTGTCATCTTTTGCCTTATATCAGTAAATATCTCATTCTAAACAAGGCGATAAAAAGTAAGATTAATAGATCCATAAGATGAAACTAGAGACAGATGGGAGGATTTCTCTATAAACTTAGTTTGCAGAAAAACCTGAAATCTAAAAAATAATTACACATCACAAAAAATTAAAATTCCTCAAATAAAAGCAACACCTGTAGCTTTAAGGAAAGAATGTCCATTAAGCTCTCAGTGGCTATTTTGGAGGCTGCTAGGCAACCACAACAATATTGCTGATCATTCCAAGCCTTGGTTTCTGTAAAACAGAGCCGTGTGGGAGGAGAGGTGTGAGTGATATTAGATTATTTCCTAACAACATTCGTGCCTGCAGGATTTTTGCTTATATACTTTGAATTAAAATGAAAAAGACAGTGACTCCACCAGTTTCCTCACTGCTCCGCCACCAAGTAAATCAGAAGAGCCCTGCCAGCTTCAATTGCAACTGCATTTTTTAAAAAATCAGAAAAATCCCTATAAACCAGATTTTCAAAAGGAGAGAAGGACAACAGGGTAAACACTGGAATATAACCATAATTGTCCAGATTCTCTTAATAACAGTAGAGTGTAATTGCTATGTCAGTTCTAGGGGAAAGCCTACAAAAAGCCTTTTTAGCATCACTTCTTGAAATACCCTTATTCTCAGTGTAAGGGATGAGTCTGTAATTTGTTTCAGATCAGATGGCTAAATCAGTAACAAAATGGATTCTGTGTCTCTGCAGGTTATGCCACAGTGCTGTGTGCCCTGCTTGTTCTGTGAACAGTGGACCTCGGGAGCGCTGCTGCCTTCTGTGCTACCAGAAGAAAAACAGCCAAGGCAACTGACATCAGGTTTTAAAGAGCTGGCATGTTCCCCCATCTGTGAGTTATCTAGGAAAGAGCCCCCACCCCAAGTGCCACCTGAGAATGGATGTGGCTTCCTTTGAAGCAGGCATGATTGTAGATGAATCAAGAGGACCATCATAGCAGTGAGGGAAGTGGCAGCGGTAATGTCAGGGGGATTGTATCTAGTTGATTGAGATGCATTCCTAGCTCAATGTAACTGCTACAAGATATATGTAACCAGCCTGCTGTCCTGGGACATTCTTTCCTTGATCTTTGCTTTATGGTTTCACACGCTGAGTAGATAACTAGGCTTTCCCCTGACACTTTGGTTTCACGGGAACTGGGATTGTTTCTGTTGTCCTGTGGGAGCAGGTTGCCAGGAGGCTCTATCTCTATCTATTGCTGACCTTGGGGCACCTTAGCTCTAAACTAACTCTCACATTCTTTGTCAAAATGGGAGGGGGAATTAACATTGGAATAAAATGGGTAGCAAAAGCCAGGTTCCCCAGAACTGGCTTTGCCCAGTTGAGTGCTTCAACGCCTATCAAACACTGCTGATCAACAATACAGAGTCCGTTCATTGCTTCAAGGTTCAAGACCTAACAGATAACAAGGGACAAATTAAAAATTAAATCAAAATCAGGGATGATCCTTCTGAATATCAAGGACATTTGAATGCCATTTCCACTCTTTCTCAGGCCAAATGCTACTGGTTGAATGTTTTTAGCTGACATTTCTGTGAGCAAGGTTGGCTGGCTTCCAATTGCAGTCCAAACCCACGGCCATGCAATTTGCTTTCAGTCCCTCTGGCTAACCATTTCTCAGAACTCCTTTCAGAGATACAATGCACCGGGAAAACCACCAGTTGGCTAGGAAGAGGGTGTATTTCCATCCAGTTTAAATTACAGAGAACAACTAGTCAGCCTTCTAATCTGTGGGAGTTACTGGAGATATGTATATGCACTGCTCAGAATATGAACTTCCAGTTCAGAATATAAATAGCACATCAATAAGATGGCAATTTCATGAGAACAGTCCTGTTCTCTTCCAAGCATGCTTATCTGCAGCAGCCCTAGCAGGGAGGGAAAGAAATTTTGCCAGTCAAAATTTAGTTCCTCAGCTAGGCCATGAAATATTTTTGTCTTACCTTAAAAGCCTTGCATAAAGCTGGTGTGAACCTCAAGACCATTTAGAAGATTGTAGGGATGAGGGAACAGTACTGACCATTGTTCTACTACCATTTTCTTATTATCAAGAACTGGGGAGGGCTATTGTAAACTGGGCGTCATAATTGTACCATCTAACTGCTATGAAAAATGATGATATTGTTATTTATTGGAACGTTATTTATGAAAATAAACATGTGTGTGTGAATGAAAATCATTTGTGTGGCTTTGATTTGGTTCTTTCCCTATCTTTTTGTAAAATAAAACTTATTTTGTGTTTCCCAACTAGTTCATTAGTTAAGAAATCTATAGTAGTATTTTATTTTTGATACATTTATGCCCCTGCAAATGATGGTATTAAAATGTAATTTGGTTAATTTGGAGGAAGGATGATTGCTCACAATAATTGTTGAATATGAAATGTAGCATTGTGTCCTCAACATTAAGGCCACGTTTTACTATTCTGACCTAACATTCAAGGAGATATGGAATCAGCACTCTTGTGAGGAAAGAAAGGCTGGCTATACATTTTATAGAATTAAAAAAGAAAATTAGAGCCAATCAGAAAAACTCAAACATGAGTTTAACCAAATCTTAGCTATGCTCAGCTAAATAAATTAAAACACGATAAGGCGAGTGGTATGGTTTAGGTGGGGATAAAAGTCTTCCTGCTGCTTTTAGGACTTTCAAACTACATCTCATCACATAGCCACCAGCATGTAAAACTAGGATCTGGGAGACCTAGTAATTTTCAAGAGTGATTTTATTTTTGCGGGAAGGTGGGACAAATAGGAAATTGCAAACACATGTTTTTAAGATGCCGTAAGGGGGATTAAAATGTGCTTCCAGGTGCCAAATTCTATGATGGGAGATTTGATGTGCTCTGTAGTGGGGTTAGAGAGCCTGAGGTTTCCTTGTTTCGGAAGGAATTGCCTAGCCTCTAGTGTGAGGGCCAAAGCAGTAATTAAAACTGGCCCATCCACTGCCACTGGCTTTCACAGGGGCACAGTCTTGCCACCATCCCTAAAGGTTACAGTGGGTGTGTTTGGCCTCATTAAGGTTTCCCTGTTTTATTTTCTGGTAGCTGGTGGTCCGTATGCCAGGTGTGGCCTATGAAATTGATTCTGTACTCATACACACTGTTCTAGATGATAAAATCAGTGTTGGGCTATGAATAGGGAGTTTTGCACAGCTAGCCCAAAGGAGGTCCTGCATGCATGTTTTTCATCCTGTATTCCGACCAGAACATGCAGGGCATCCATTTAGAACTTTCAGCCACAGCCAGTTTTTGTACCTGTAAAGTTAAAAATAAATCAGGGAGGTGGGTGAGGACTCAGATACTTTACTCGAATTCTGTGACCTGTGATTTAGGTAGACAAAAGAAAACATTGACAAAAAGTTGTTAAACATCTTTATTTTGATCTAGAATGCAGCGTGTTTCAGGTAGATACAGAATTCATCAAATACTCATGAAGATCAGTCAGTGACATATGTGGATGGTGCATCCATAAACCAGATGAACCAGCACAACACCATAAAATGGCATGTCAATCAGAGATGTCCCTTCTGCATAACTTACTGCATTGAGACAGTGCAGTATTTATACCCTTAATAGGATTTCTCCATGGGTGCTCTGGGTGATGCTATTTCCCACACACATACTTCCATCCAATGTACCAAGCATCTGTCTCAACTGCCATTCTAGGGATAGGGGATCTTTTGTCTCAACTGCCTTGCCTGAAATAAAGATTGTGCTGTCTGTCATTGCTAACCATTCTGCTGCCAATGGAAAACCCTAAAGGACAATGGCTGCCTTCTTTCTGGGCAATGGGGCAGAAAAGCAGAGGCACTCACATTTGCCAAAGGTGCCAGCAGATAGGCTACTTGGCACCCCAATGGCGGGTTTCCCATAGTCACTTTGTGTTCTATGACTCCCAGTTCTCATGCCACAACATCTCAATTGATGCCATTTTAAACAGGAGCTTGGGGTTAATCTGTCATTTGTAAGGTCCAGGAATGCATTGCCCTGCATTTTAGAAAGTAAGTTCCATTGAAACTATCAAAGGTTAATTCTGACAAAATATGCTCAGGAAATAAGAGATCTGCCTGTTTGACTGGAGAATAAATGGGCTACACTGCAGACAAAGTGAAACAGTTTTAGGTACCTTTGATTAACACATGGCGATATTCCTGTTGAAAAGACCTATACGTGCCTTCCTTTTGTCTGGATGCTATCCCATCAAAGTTTCTCACACTTCTTTGTGAGAAAGGAAGTTTAAAAGGTGTCACTGCCAGTGTGTATGTGTCATTCATTCATTAATGTATTGGTTTTATATGTCACCTTTCCCCTCATGTGGCTTCTAACATTTAAATAAAATACAATACTGGTTTAAAACAAAGTTTACATCCAACACCAGACATTTCTAAAACTAGATGATGTTTAAATTACAGTAAAAACAAGTATACAGGAGAGGAGGGAAAAAAGAGGGATGGAAAGAGGGAGGCCAAGATGGTAAAAACCATAGCTACCTTCACCATGAGCCTGGTGGAACAGCTCTATCTTACAGGTTCTGCGGAACTGCATCAGATCCCGCAGGGCCCAGGTCACACTCAACAGAGTGTTCCACCAGATTTGGCCCACAGCCAAAAGAGTCTGGGCCCTGGTTAAGGCAAGCTGAACAATTTTCGGGCTAGGGATCATCAGTAGATTTTCATTCATTGACCGGGGTGATCTTTGGGGACATAGCGGTAGAGATGGTCCCAATGGTATATGGCCCCAGACCATTAAGGACTTTGAAGGTTAACACCAAAACCTTGAACTTGACCTGGTACTCCACCCAGAGCCAGTGCAGTTGGCAGAGCACAGGTAAGGAATATGTGCCTGCCAAGGGGTCCGGATAAGGACCTGTGCTGCTGCATTCTGCTCCTGCTGGAGTTTCTGGAGCAGGCCCAAGGGTAGCCCTGCAGAGAGCGGATGGGTCACTGTGGCAAGGTTGGTCTAGGACAGATAGGGTGCCAATTCCCTCACTTCATGAAGATAGTGAAAAGCCAGGCAAGCCAACCAGGCAAGCCAACTGAATGACTTGAGCCTCCATTAATAAGGAAGAATCAGAGAGCACATCATGATTCCTGATGGTTGATGCAGGGGTCAGCTGCACACCATTAAGAGCTGGTAATTGGCATCTCCCATCAGCCCCCTCTGGCCTAACACAGGACCTCCATCTTAGTTGGATTTAGCTTCAGTCAATTCTTTTTTAACCATTTCGTCACTGCCTCCAAATAGCTGGCCAATACATCTGGCATGGCCTTGTCCATCAACAAGTATAACTGGGTATCATCAGCATATTGATGACAACCCAGCCCCAACCTCCGAATTATAGATGTTAAGATATAGATGTTAACATATAGATGTTAAACAATATCGGTGAGAGAACTGCCCCTTGCAAGACTTCAGTGAATGGTGTGTGGAGGTTCTCTTGCCAATCACTACCTTCTGACTGAGTGCAGCCACTACAAGGCTGAGCCACAAATCCCAGCATCAGTGAGACAGTTGGTCAAGATTTCATGATCAACTAAGTCGAACACTGCTGTCAGAGCTAACAACAGTACTAACCCACTTCAGTCCAGGTGTCTCCAGGGGTCATCTGTGAGGGTGGTCATCCCATGATCAGCACAGAAACCAAACTGAAATGGATCCAGGATAGATGTTTCCCCTAGAAAGGTCTGGAGTTGCTCCACTGCTGTGTGTGTGCTGCCAAGTCACTGCTGACTTATGGTGACCCCGTAGGTTTTCAAATACAAGACATTCAGGTGTAGTTTGCCATTGTCTACCTTTGCATGGGCTGAGAGAGTCCTGAGAGAACTGTGACTGGCCCAAGCTTACCCAGCAGGCTTCATGTGGAAAGGTGGGGAATTGAACTTGGTTCTTCACTACACCATGCTGCCACAGTACATCTAGAAAGGCAACCTGGTTAGCTATCCCCTGTTTGAACAAGAGCCGCTCAGAAGGCTACTTGTTTATTGTCTTTTTTAAAGAAATATTTTACTCCCACCTGATCAGAACCTAGCCAGCTTGTATGTTTTTTCCACAGCTTCCTCGCAGGATCATCAAAGGATGACAATATACCCAGAGGGCATATAGTTCTCATCTGTTACTGTATGTATATCAATTACATAACAAGAGAGGCTTGAATGGAGTGCACAGGTTGAGTCTGGTGTTCCCACCCAGTGTGCCACCCTTTGACTGTATCACGGCCAGCCACGGATTGGAATCCTAGCTCAGAGAAACTGCCTCAAAGCAGTTAGCCCTGGACAGCTGCTTTTGAAACAATGTATGTTAAAATCATCCTTTGTCCAGCCTTTTCTTAACTGACTATGTACTCTTAGGAAACTGGGTGCAATCCTGGGGAACCTAGATACCTATTAGCCAACCTTTTGTTCCCTTGTGAAGGTTTCCTGATGCTATTGCAGAAGTGTGTTACAGCAAGAATTTTTAAGCAAGAGCTTTCTCAGAGGTAATTGCAAAGCAAATGCTGAGGACCTGGAATAACAATGCAAGGGTAAGGTTTTGTGTAGATATTTTGTGTAGATATGGTATATCCTGCATCTAGGGTACACCATGGTGTGGTATCTCAGTTAAAATGCTGGCCTATAATCCCCACTCTGCCCTGAAGTTTTCTCAGCCTAACCTGTATCACATAGTTGTGGGAATAACATAATGGAGAAGAAAATGATATATGCCACCCTGGAGTTCCTCGGGGAAAAGTTAGGCTCAAAATGTAGTAAATAAAAATGTATATGAATAAAACCATAGTTCTTAATATAAAAGTGTTCAGAAAGAGTGGGGATTCAGACCTGGATCTTTCCAATCCTAATCTAACCATTACTCAATGCTGCTTGTAAAGTACTGAAGGTGCCTGAAACAGCTACATTCAAAAACTAATGTCTCAGTGAAGCACCAAACCAGATGGTAGGTCTACCACAAGTCACATTGGAATCATTCAGCCTAACTTTCAGACAGATGTTATGTCAGCAAACTAATGCTGTTTTTATTCTGTTGTTCACCACCCTGGCCTACAAACAAACAAACAAATGTTCCCAAACACACTGGGGCCCAATTTGCAGGTCTGGCTATGCATCTGAATGGGGAAGCCCAGCAGTTCTCCTCAGTTGTGCTGTTTTGAGGATTCCACGGTGACACTTGATTTCCTCGTACACGTTTCTCTGTCTCTTCTGCTGTAAAGATGATGTCATCAGTTTACAGTACATGCAGAGATGTGCAGGATGTAGGGGCTTTTGCAAAGGCCAGTTGGGTAACAATTGCTACAGCATCCCGAAAATAACAAGTGTTTGAAATGTCTTGTACCAACCCAATCTTTATGGAGTACTCGGAAATTCCGTTACGTGGATTGTAGCTGTCTCTGGGACAGAGGCCAATCAGAACAATAGCAAAGAGGGGGCAGAGAAGAATTAGGGGGAAAAACTTATTTTACTGAAACCCCTTACTCAGCAATCTCTAAAGTTTAAACCAATCTGGGCAGGGCCAGCCTGACCACCAGACAAACCTTGGTAATTGCCTAGGACGCTGACATGGCTTGCAAAAATAAAAAAAAGGTAAAAGTAGTCCTCTGTACAAGCACCAGGTACAAGCATTACTGACCCATGGTGCGACATCACATCACAACATTTACTATGAAGGCAATGTTTACCTCCAGAAAAGGGGTTGCTTCCAGGCCTAGGGTTGCCAACTTCCAGATGGGACCTAGAGATTCCCCAGAATTATGACTGAACTCTAGAAAACAGAGATCTGTTCCCCATAGAGAAAATAGTTGCTTTGGAGGGTGGACTCTATGGCATTATGACCTGATGAGGCTTCTTGCCTGCCCTGCCCAAACTCTGCCATCCTCAACTTTACCACAAAATCTCCAGGAATTTCCCAACCTGGAGCTGACAACCCTAGCCTAGCCTGGACCCATTGAGACCTTCCTTAAAGGCCAAAATAGATGTAGAAAGGGCTCTGCTCCCTCCCTCTTGCTTTAGTGACAGAACCATTCCTTGGAAACTGTGGTTGCCTAACAACAACTGCTTAGGGCCTCCATTGCTTAAAGCTACAGGCACTCCTTTTTATTATTTTTGTGTTTTTAAGCAGCCAAATGCTTTTTTTTTAATCAGATTTTTCTGCAAACCTTGCACTTTTTTGAGGTTTGTACAAAGATCTACGGTATCTTGCCCTTTCACAGCTCCATTCATTGGAATTAAGTATCCAGAGATTTGGCCATCTTTGCTATTAGGATATTAGGTAGATATATTACTGCAAAGTCACAGCTGACTTATGGCAACCCCATCGGGTTTTCAAGGAAATAGGCATTCATAGGTGGTTTGCCATTCCTTGGCCCTGTATCCCAACCCAAGACTTCCCTGGTGGTCTCCCATACAAATAAAAACCAGGTTTGACCATGCTTAGCTTCTGTAGTTTGATAAGATAGGGCTATCCAGATCATGGCTGGTGCATATATATGATTCCACTGTTTACTTCCAAAAACTACTACCGCTGTGGTGGGATTCAAACATTTTAACAACAGACTCCGATGGTGGTGGGATTCAAATAATGACTGTTTAAAAGTATGTAAAATATTTTTAATATCACTTTTTTATTTTAAGTATTAAAATAATAAAAAATATTTTAAGTATTTAAAAAGTGATATTTTAAATTTGAACAACAGGTTCTACGGAACCTTCAGAACTCCCTGAATCCCACCTCTGTACTACCGGTATTGCCTGACCAGCCCTTCATCACCAACTGCTATTAAAATGACAGCACAAAATGAAGACACATGCAGTCAGAAACAGAGGTTCTATCTGAAATGCTAAAAAGCTATTTTCAGAGTTATGCATAACCTTACTCCCTGACCTGCTGTGGTTGGCTCCATGTCCTGTGGAAGCCATTTTGTGGTTGCACCCACCACCCTCTGTCAGCATTCCGCAAGCTGAAAAAGGTCAAGGACCCCTGTTCTAGCTAAACATGCCTAGAAAAAAATGAATACCAGTATATATCTCTCCATGTTTTAGGGGAGAACTGGATTGGGAAAGAACCATAAGGACACTAGGAACCATATCAATGGGCTCCATCCGTAGCACCCATGGGCACTACAATGGAGATCACTGCTCCACATACAGAAATTTTAAAAATATGAAATAGATAATGAAAGTTTCTTTATTTGGCCAATATGTTGTCCAATGAGATACCACTTTACTTACTGTGTATCAGTGAGAATACATGTTTACCTAGTCACTGCCTTCTCTTCTAGTTTGTAGTTCTGGCGGAATTGGATACAATACAACAGTGTTCGTGGGTGGGGGGAAAGAATCTCAAATATCTTGTACATGGGACAATCTGCATCAACACTGTACAGATTGCAGAGGTCAGCCTGTCCGGTCTCTATCTGCCCTGTGGATGTTTGTTTAATGTATTTATCACATGTCTGCAGCAGTTTTCAAATAAGATACAATACAAGAAAACAAATAGAGCAATGTGAAAATATTAAAACAGCAGAAACAGTACTAAAAGTACAACACAAAATAAGAACAGCACAAATAAAATCAGAAGAAAAAATTAAATACTTGAATTAACAATGCAATCCTAAGAATACTTTCCTGAGAGTAAGCCCTGGTGAATAAATCTGAGTAGGAGACTGAATAAGATGGCACCGGAAAAGATTGAAGATCCCTGAATATCAACAATTTACAAATGACTCGGAAAATAAAAAGGTTTTCACCAGAAAGTTAATAGGTTTAGCATCAGGTAAAGGAATAAGGGGCAGACTTTCCACACTTCAATGGAATAGGATGTCTTTCATGGCCACCTGCCAGAAGGCAGAAGCACAGATACGTGGGAAACGGATATATGGAAAACCAGGCCAGACAGATGTTTAGCACATATGAACTATGAAAATTATGAGTGCATCAAACTTGAAATGTTTTTCCCCCTTTAGTTCCCACATGGAAAATAAACCACCTGTACAAAAATAAAGTTGCACAATAAATTCATATATCCATCCAAATTTTAATACAAAGATATTCTGTTAAAAATATACACAAAACAGACTATGGAGAAGAAAATATTGGGGGGGGGGATCAGGATAAAGGGGAAACTACAGTTGCCAGTTGGGATTTGTAATAGTACTCAGATAAAAGTGATGGCTGCCTTCATTTCAAATTTCATCACTGGTTGCTTGGACAGAAGTAGTTGAACAGATGGGAGATCATTTAGGTACCCTTCTGTCACCAGCTTGCTGCCGCCATGTCACAAGATTGAGACTGAGGGCTCTGGCCTTGTCTCACGTCTTCCTAAGGCCCCCTATTTATAGTGTAATCCTAAACAGAATTATACCCTACTAAGTCCTCTGAGCTCAATGTGTTCAAAAGGGTAACTTTTTAGGGCTGATTCCGCATGGGCCAAAAACAGCGGTGTGAAAACAGTGTGAAAACAGTATAAACCCTTTTACACCGTTTTAAACCCTTTTACACTGTTTTCACACTGCTGTTTTTGGCCCATGCGGAATCAGCCTAGGATTATATAGTATAGTTCTCTGCTTTGGATTAAAAACAGCCAACTTTTTCATTGCAAAACAGTTTCCTGTTGATTTGGGAACTTCTGTGATATGTAATTGTGAATATTCAGATTACTGCAATGGAAACTCTTTGTGGATGCAGAAAAGCATATTGACTTTTATGGCAAGCAGGCAGAACTTTCTCATGGCATTAACTACCATTATCAAATAAAGGCTATTATTGGCAACTGCTATTCCAGAGTTATCTTTGTGACATCACTAATTTATTCAAGCCTTAGTATCTGAATCTTGCAGCCTACTACTTCAATGTAACAGTTATAGAACACTGTGCAGGGACGATGTCCACCATCCTCCAGTGACTGCTGTTAGAGGGTTGTCGAAGTAATACCAGAGGTAGACGAAGCTGATCCCTTCCTGTACCGTAACAGGACAGATTTACTGATGATACCTCGTATGGTCAAGATTTTAAGGAAGTTGTTCCGGAACTTTTGTCCTATAAAAGCATATAAGATAGGGTTTATGCAGCTGTGAGCAAATCCGAGGGTTTCAGTGCTTGAAATAGCAACATCAATGCTTTTACGTCGCTCACATGTTTCCTTAATAACTTGAATCCTCATCAGGGAGTCAACAAAAAGGGAGATATTGTAGGGCAGCCAACAAATCAGGAAGACCACTACTACAGCTATAATGACTTTCATTGCTTTAGTCTTTTGGCTGTTCTTGGTCTGGAGGAGTTTGTGTATTGTCACACCATAGCAAAAGAACATGATTATCAATGGGATGATAAAGCCAAATGTTTGTGGCAGAATTCTTAATACCACCCTCCAGTCAGATGTGTGTTCGCCTTGGATATCCTCATAACAAACCATTGTCGATGACATGTTATATAGGTAAGCTTTTCGGAAGACAACCATGGGGAAGGAAATAAGGAGAGAGAAAAACCAGATGCCAACACAGACAAATTTGACCCAGTGCCTCTTCTCAGTAACTGCCCGTGTAGCATAAACGATTGCCAGGTAACGGTCAATGCTGATAAAGGCCAACAGGAGGACACCACTGTAGAAGTTGACTTCTCTCAGGACTGAAGTAGCTTTACACATGATGTTGCCAAAAATCCACTCATGAGCTCGGGAGATAGCCCAGATTGGCAAAGTGACTGAAAAGAGCAAATCAGCAATGGCTAGGTGCAGGAGATATATATCCGTAACAGAGCGGTTTCCTTTGTTGTAGGCGACCACCAGCACCACTAAGGAGTTGCCCACCAGGCTCAGAAGACATACCAGGACATAGAAGAATGCCACAAAGTAATCTAGCACAGCTGAGGTACTGTCGAGTCTGCAGGGTGCTGCATCAGGGCTAAGGTCACCAATGTCGTCACTATAATTACTGTAATTAAGTAGGTCATACAAACTTTCACCACTCAAACTCAGGGCTTCCATTTTGAGCGTTCTGTTCTGTGCCTGTGAAGAATGTAAAGACACAAACAACTGATACATGAACATGATCACTGGGATTATATCTCAGTTATACAAAAAACGTCAATGATCTGGAGGTTGTTCAAAAAACCATTGTCCTTATAAAACTCCACCTGCTCTGCTTAAAGCTAGAGCTGGTCTCCCTTACATTACACCAATACACAAGGGTACGATTTTGTAAAATTTCATTAATTTAGAGTCTATGCTCTTGGGGAAGATAGAGATTGTTTTAGAAAGTCTATTGACTGGAATCTGGTGGAGTTTTATCCAATACAACAGCATCATCTGCAAGTTAGCACAAAAGATAAGCACATTTATGTGCAATGTTTTACATACACCAGGAGTTTTCACAAGACTTAGGTATCAGACCATGCCCAAAGTCTATTTGGATGGGAAACAGTCTAAAATTCCAGTAGATGAACGCCTTTATATGGGTTGAAGATATCACATATGATGTCTTATATTGCTCCCTAGTGTCCAGAGCCACATCTTGATAACTATTCAAAATCTAGTAGCATAACTAAGATTTTTGTTTCCTACCCTGTATGTTACTTTCCTGTATGTCACTTTCCTACCCTGTATGTTACTTTCAGAATATCACTGTTTGATCTGGAAACAGATACGATTCATTACAACTTTGTTCAGACCATTGTTGTTGTCTGCTATAAAGACCAGCTAGAATAGCCAGTAGTGTGATGTGTTTATATATAAAACTCTGTTAGAAGTTGAAGCTGAATGTTCTAAATGTGGCCCTTGTCTATTTTGTCCACTAGTGGGCCATTAATTTGTGATAACCATATGTTTTAATGAGCAAAAATGACACCTTGAGTGAATGTGCCAAGAAATAAGGTAAAGTTGCAGCACATTAAATTCTGAGGTTGGGAAGAGCTTTCAAATATATAAAATAAACCCTGTAGTGCCAGATCCATTCCATCCAGTAATTTCTGCTCACTATACCCTCTTTACAGAAGATTCATGCTGTCAATTATTCCAATTGTCTTATCGTTTATTTATAACTGGTTCTGAAGGCAAAGGTTTCATCTTACCAATTGGCAAAGCCATATAATTCCAGAGTGTTTTTCCTTTAAGGTTCTTTAACAAAGAACTGTTCAGGAAGGCAATTTAATAAAGCAAGTAGGGATGTGATAAAACAGAACTGTTCAAGTGGGCACTTTCATTAAATGGAATAACATTATACTTTTAATTGTTTGTGAAAAGTTTTAGGCAATTCACTCCCCCTTTTCCATATTGCATTGTTTACTGGATGTATTTACATTTCAATGTTCTTGGATTGTGAAATCCAGTTGTATCACATAGTTTATTGTATGTATTATACTGGTCTTTATTGAATTGCTTTATAATTCCATAATTCAGCTTTAGTCTCAACAAGAAAAGCAGATAATAAATGAAGAAAAACTGCATCTCTGTTTTGATGACTGGAAATGTGCATGATTTCTTTTAATCTTTTAATTGGCTGATTTTATTGGAAACCAGTTTAAACTTTTTGAAACCACAGGGCAAAACTTTCCAAAGAAATAATACTGGTCAAAATTACATCTAATTACTAAATATTTTTGTAATGTGATTTGGGGGGGGGGGGATGGGGGGTTACTTTACATTGTTTGTTGAATGTATTACATTATTAATAGCATCGTTTCCAATTCTGTGATATGCCTTGAGTCTCAACATGAAAGTCGAAGTGTAAATGAATATAATAACATGATCCATTAATATAATTTATGCATTTGGAACCGAAAACTTCATCAAAGAATGTTTTTTATAGCTCTACAGAACTGTAGACCTTCAAGGAATGAATCACTAGATTAAATCCATTTTCTAAAAAGAGCAGTTTCTGAAGCCCAGGACATAATGTATACCGTACAAGGAATTCTGCCACATGGTTCTAACCTAAGCAGTGCCTTGAACAGAGGGGCCAGTGCCGACTCTGTAATTACTACCTCCATGGGCTTGGCCTTCAAAACAAGTAAAGGAGGAGGTCCAGGTTTGACAGGAGCTGTGGTACTGGAGAGGAGTTATTAAACTCTTCCTCCATATAAAATTTCCCCTACCTAACCCTCCTTACCCCTGAAGCTGCTGCTAGATTTGTAGGGAGTAAAGTACAGCAACATCTTGAAGCACAATTTAGAACTGAAAAACTGCACATAAGAGATAAACACCACCTCCCCCAACAATGCTATTTTGTGCACAAATCCATGTTAGAAAATGAAACAAAACAAAAAACCAGTAGATCCAGTCATGGATCTCTCACATATGTAGTTTGACTTGAACATGCTAAAGATGTTAAGTACTGAAAGGACAAAAGAAGATTGGAAGTAGCGAGGCTAAGAACTACTCTGTTTCTCCGAAAATAAGACATCCCCTGAGAATAAGACGTGGCAGAGGTTTTGCTGAAGTGCTAAATATAAAACATCCCCCGAAAGTAAGACGTAGCAAAGTTTTTGTTTGGAAGCATGCCTGTCGAACAGAACACCAGAGCATGAAGCTGTGGAGCGGGAAAATAAGACATCCCCTGAAAATAAGACATATCACATCTTTGGGAGCAAAAATTAATAAAAGACACTGTCTTATTTTTGGAGAAACACGGTAGGAAGGGGGACGAAGATGACTGGTGGTTATGGGATGGCGAACACAGAAGCAAGATGGATTAATTGCACCTATTGATTGATCAAGCTAATTTCCTTTTCTGGCAAACAGCAACTGCCTAGATGTGGACAGCAGATTCCAGAGAGATTCTGGAGAAGTGAGAAGAATGCTGCACATGGTATAGCTGTTTGCTCAGAATCACATGCACACACTTAGATAGATTCTGAGCAGACATATGTAGGATCTGAGGGCTGGCAAACAGAAGTTTAGGAAACTTGACTTTTAGACCATTAAGTAATATACTATGATGGCTACTTTACATTCAATAGCTTCCAATATAATCTAGCCAAGTTGGGGGGGGTACATCTGTGTACCCCACCATGTAAAAGCATTTCTTTGCCATGATGGTTTCTAACCATTCTGTCACAGCAAAATAGCCAGTCACCTGTTTTTCACACACAACCATATATGAAGAGGGGATATGTTAGCGAAAGGGGAAGGCCATGTATGATGTAGATCTCACTTTACAGTTGTTTTGGGGAAATCTCTGTCGATCTCTTTTTAGTCGGCTGATCTCTTTGTAAAAGGAAGTGTTGGGATAAATATGACTCTTTAAGCGGCAATAAAACACAGACACTCACTCAGATACATACGTAATGAAACATGTAAATGACCAACCCTCAAGAACTTTCCTTTTTCAGGTCTGTCTTTATCCACAGTGCTTTTGCCACTGTATTATTCAACTCATTAGAGCAGACCTTTTTCTTTTAGAAGGGGAGTTGGTTGTTTTAATTTGAATGTTGCCTGCGTATTTCCCAAGACTGTCCGTTAAGCGCACTTCCATTAGGGTACCTTGAAGAGACATGGCTTCCTTGTAGAGGCCTAGGAAGCTGTAATGTATCGGCATAGTATTCATTAATATTATTATTATTATTGTGGTAGATTTCACAACTGCCAGATCTTTAGCTGGTTGTTGGCCTTTCATTACACTTTGAGCCTCACCCAGAGGCCTAGGAAGTTATAATGTATCGGTGTAGTATTCGTGCGGATCCCAGCAGGGCTGCCATCTGAATTTGACAGATGTTAACTTTGTCAATTCGAAGATGTTTCAAGTGCTGCCCTAGTGTTTTCGGGATGGCGCCCAGCGTGCCTATTATTATTATTATTATTATTATTATTATTATTATTATTATTATTATTATTATTATTATTATTATTATTATTGGTAAACACCACAGATCTCTGTGGGAAGCGTGCTACATAAATGCATAAAAGTATACATCGATAACATACAAATTACAGTTGTGTAAATTAATAAAAACCCTTTTGTATATAACGAGTTTTTTAGGGAGATCATCACATATTCAGGACAATCTTCCTTCTGGGTGAATCAGTATTATCATTATGATCATCACTCTAATGATCATCACTCCCACTCTTATGATCACCACTTCCCACACCCTATTAAATTAGAACATCCACATACCTGCCTTCTCTGGAGAATGCTGGAGATTCAAAGTATCTTAAAGGAATTAGACGTTGCAAAACTTCCCTCCCCAGCATATAGAGCAGAACTACAAAGCACCCTTTTATAACCTCAGAGGCTCACAGAGGACGGACCGGTGGAGAAATATAACAGGAAACTGCTGACACCATCCTACGGGCAGCATTTAGCCTCCTCAGCTACTCCACCTTCTGTAGGGACAGCCTGCGTGGTGTGTAGTGGTTAAGAGTAGTATCAGACTCTCATCTGCAGAATTGGGTTGGATTCCCCATTCCTCCACATGAATCCTGCCAGGTGACCTTGGGCCAGTCACAGTTCTCTCAGAACTCTCTTAGCTCCAACTATCTCACAAGGTGTCTGTGTGGGGAGGGGAAGAGAAGGTGGTTGTAACTCACTTTGAGACTCTTTGAAGGTACAGAAAAATGGGGTATATAAACCAACTCTTCCCCAAATGTGGGAGTCATCAAGCTACATGACGGACTGGAACACTCTCAACTGTCTTTGTGGCCAGAGCTTTATCCCTGAAGAGAACTAGGTTGCTGAGATTTAGGGGTGAATGGGATTGTGAAGTTTACATAAGCTTGGGGTAAGCCTCTTGAGGAAGAGAACATGAACCAGAGTTAACTTCATTTTGCCATAATAAGAAATAGATCAAAATTGTTATAACTGAAAAAAGGACAGCATACCAGAAAAAAGAAAAACAGCTCTGAGTGACTTTCAGAGATAAATCTTCTCCATTAATGTTATTTATTATGAACAGGCAAAAATTTCAGTAGATCATAACCATAATTCAGTAAATTATACATTCTTATTTGCTACCCAGTTTAAAAATGATCTTGAGTTGAAAGAAAGGTAGAAACCCAAACTGTTGAAGTGCTTGCATTTTCCTCCTGTCAAATCACATCTGACCTATGGCACCACCTGGTAGGGTTTTCAAGCCAGGAGATATTCAGAGGTGGATTGCCATTGTCTTCATGTCACAACCCTGGTATTCCTTGGAGGTCTCCCATTCAAATATTTGGCAGAGTCAACCCCGTTTAGCTTCTGAGGTCTGACAAGTTCAAATGGACGCTTAAGTGCATTTGACCCCCCTGTTCCCATGGGCAGTACGCCCCTGTCCCAACTGTAGATCAGGCAACTGATGTTAAGAGACAGCACTTTGCTTAAGTCCACCGTTAGCACACACAGAGTTCCATATTCTAATAAAATGACAATTAAACATTTTTATGTTGCAAAATAAAATGGCAATGTTTCCTACAGCACTAGAGAAATGTACTAGACGCTGTCCATTATTTAAATATTATTACTGAGCTGGGATCGTGGGTCTGACTTAATCCTACCCACTCCTAATGGGAAGATGAGAACGCTGTGTGTGGTAACTGAAAAAGGAATTGTAGCACAAACTGAGAATTCTGAGAAATGACCATACAGGAATGTATCCATACCACCTTGGAAATTACATTATAGCAATATGCAATGGGATGTTCCTTGTAGACAAGCCGTTTCAACTGCAAATGATTGCTACAGCACAATGTGTGAATGCAGAGATTGAAGAATGTATATTGTGGTGGTGAAGATAGGCATTGTTAGAACATATGGGATAATGAAAAGACAACCAGAAAACCTCCCACCCCAACAGCCCACCCCCAGCCCTCAAAGCAGCAGCACCTGAGAACTTGCTGCTCCTGGAGTCCTCCTGGCCCCTTCCCCCCACCTCCAGCCCAATAGGGTGCCCACGGGCCATGGAGCAGCAGTATCTGGGCACCCGCTGCTTCCTGGTCCACCCAAACCTCTCCTACCCCCCTGTCCTCAATAACCCCAGCTGCTGGAGCAGTGGCACCTAAGCACCCGCTGTTCCACAGGTCTGGACCTCCCCTCCCCTCCCCTCCCCAACCCAAACCTCACCTTTCCATCCTCCTCCCACTCAAAACTTACCTTCCAACTCACCTTCCCACTCAACTCTGCCCATTCTACCTTCCTCCACCCAAGTCTCTCCATTCCACCCTCCCCCACCCTGTCTCACCTTGGCACCCTCCCCCACCCCACGCCTCACATTTCCACCCTCATCCACCCAAGCCACACCTTCCAACCCTTTCCCATCTAAGTTTCACCTTCCCCGTACCAAAACCTCCCCATTCACCCCTCCCCCATGGTAAGCCTCACCCTGGCATCCTCCCCTCCCCTCCCCTCACCCCACACACCTCACCTTTCCACCCTTCCCAGACCCAAATCCTCACTTTTCAGCGCTCCCCCCACTCCATGTCACGCCTTCCCACCCTCTCACCCCAATCCACTCCTTTCGACCCTCCCCCAATCCTCACTTTTTCACCTATCCCAAGCCAGACTTTTCTGACCTGCTCCCACCCCCCAGCCACAGACTCAGTATGTACTCCAGGCTCTAGCTATGATTAAGCCGGCAGTGAACATCCACAATTAAAAATAATATTTTGAAGTTTTTTCTTTCTTTTTTATAAAATTGTCTCTCAGGTTTGCAGAAACATCTCCTTGCATCCTGTCTGTACCTGGCCCTAGTCATTTCATACTGGGCACCATGTTCAGAGTGAGAAATGCTGGTGTCAAACTCTGCACAATCCACCCAGAAAAAAAAATCCACCCAGCAAAAACCGTACTTTACTGTGCACTTTGCTGCCAAAAGCTACTGTGACAGACAGGAGGCTGCTGCTCTTCGTTACATCCTTTTTTTTGTTATTTACATAGAGCTCCTGCCTCAGTCTCCTCAGTGATTCTGCTTGCCACCAAACTTACTTCACAGCACTGCAACCCTCAAAACATCTTGTGACTCAGGGGAAGGTTTACAGCTTAAAACAAAGCTGGTTCCCCAAAATCATAAGAGGCTGTGCTCATCCTCTCAGTAGAAAAGACGTATCAAAGTGACCTTTTCAGCTAACTATTTTTGCTTCATGGAAATTCTTTTTTTTTTCCAGTAGGGAAATTCAACAACATGGTCTTCTTTCACCTGTTGCATTCCTGCTTGTTGGATAGGCATTAAAGCTGGAGGAGAACCTGATGGCAGCACTTTTACCCATGTCATAGGTTCTGGGAAACACTAGAGGGAGACAGAGGAGCAGCAGACTTTGAATTTGTTAGATATATGCCCTTTGTTCCAGTTATCTTAGGAGGACTCTGATGTCTTTCATGGCCCAGGTTCAACTTTTCATAAGAGGATTGTGAGGGGGCTGCAGTATGGGAACAGTCTTGGGACAGAATTAATGGCCTCAGGAAACAGGAGCCAAATCTGAAAGAAGGCTTGCTCATTTATTTGCAGGTGGAGAACTTGTGGGAAGTGTACCTATTGGCTGTTGTGAGTTTTCTGGACAGTATGGCCATCCATAGATGTGGGCAAAACATTAGAAGCAAAAAGTACCAGACCATGGCCACACAGCCTAGAAAACCCACAACAGCTAGTTGATTCCAGCTATGAAAGCTTTTGGTTTTATTTATATCCCATCCTTTCCCAGCAAAAGCCAGGCTCAGGGAAACAACACAATTATATTCAACAATCAATACAAACAAGAACATAAAACATAAAAAGCATATACAAATCATTACCATTTAAAAAAAAGTGAAACCCAATCTAACTAAAAAGATGGTTCCCTAATATGGTTGCTTCTGACATACAATTTAAAATCAACAGTAAAGAGGGGGATCACTGTTAATATGCAATGACATTGGTCCTAGGAAGCAATGAGGGGGAGACCCAAAAATTAGATAAAAGCAGGGGCGTATCTGCCAGAGGGACATTGGTGGTCCCATGTCCCCGGGCACCACCTATCAGATCATGTGGGGGCACAAAATCACCCCACACCCTCCTGCAGAGAGGCGCCTCCGCCTGGCGCTCCCTCCTCTGCCACCTAAGACCGCCGTCTTCCTCCTCCACCAGCTGAAGGAGCAGCCTGGCCGGGTGCCTGCCATGGGCCTGCTGGCCACCCCTCAGCCCAGTCCGGCCAGGCCTGGCACCGCCCTCTTCCGCCAGCCATAGGGGGTGGGGGGTAGGAGCAGGTGTTGCCCCGGATGCCATTTTCTCCCAGTACACCTCTGGATGAAAGGATATAAAGATCTAATCAGGTCCAGCAAGGAAGTCAAAAAAGTGGAGGGAGAAGGCCAGTTGACATATCTGCTGTTGCTGCCCTCAGATGTTGGCCCAGTGGGACATCTTTGCCTTCTGCAGAACTGAGCCAAGTCCCACAGGCAGGGCTGGAGTGAGGGGGAACTGTGCCCAGGGTATGCCTGCGCCCCTCCTGCCATGCCCACACCTGCCCCGGAATGCCCCCACCATGCCCTCGTGCCAGCACGGACATGGTGCGTTGCACACCTGTTCCTCGCCCCCTTGGCACTATGCCACTGCCCACAGGACACGGTTTTCATTAGCTTGAGAGTTCTACCAGGGGCAAAAAAACCCCTGATCCTGGTTGAAAATAGCTGGATAATTTTTGGGCCAGGGACCACCAGGAAAATGCCTCCTAGCTGAGTGTAAGGCTCTTTGGGGATGTATTGAGAGAGGTAGTCTCACAGATGGGAGGGTTATGATGGGGAATGTGCTGAAGTTAAAAATGTAAAGATAAAGCAACTGGAAGTGCAGCTGATAAAAACAGAAGTACTAATGTTTTTCAGACACTTTTGAAACAGAAGTAAATAGTTGGGAGCAAAACAATGATAAACAACACTGGCCAACTTCAAAATGGCAGGGACCTGATAGCCTCAGGTTTTATATGGGTTCCCTAAACTATGCCAGAACCTGTTACCTTGTGGCAGGAAAAGTCATGCCTCCTAGAATACATCTTGTCATTCAGTTATTCAAAAATCAAGGGTTTCAATCTCTTATATGAAAAAATTCACTCCTTTATTTTGAGGTGGCATGAAGAGAAGGGGAAAGTTAGTGAATATTCCTTGAGTTTGGAGATGAACTTTTGGTACGTTCTTTCTGTTCCCATCAAAGTTGGTTTGTCTTTCTGTGACAAACACAAAGAAGAGAGCAAATATTGTTCTGGCTCCTCCTGTTAGCTCTGGGGCGTTTCCCTCCTTTTGGGAGTGTTGGTATTCCGTATGTAAAATGTCCGGGTGATCACAAACCTGTGTTTTCCCAGGGATCAAAAAAGACCTCAGGTGATATTAAAATATCCAATAACATGCAATAGATTGAGGTGGGAAATGCTGATGCTCTCTACCTTCAAATGGCACACTCCCATTCTTTTCATGCAGCAGAACATACACAGATGACATTCAGCAGATCCAAAGGGAAGCTTCACCCATACTTTTGATAACCGTTCCCATTACAGAAAGTAACTGACTCTCTTTGAATACAAAATTAACATGAGGGTGGGGAGGAATTATCATTATTGACTGCAATGTTTACTCCATATATATATTTATGCTCTATTCAAACTGAACTGGGCATTCTGCCTCAAACTGAGTCTATTGTTGGTATACTTTGACGGGCAGCGGCAGCTCTCCGGGGCCTCAGATAGTGGTCTTTCACCTCGTCTGCTACCTGATTCTTGTAATTGGAAATGTTGGGGATTGAACCCTGGATCTGCTGCAAAGCAGATCTATGCCCTTGCATTTCATTGCCCCCATGCACACACTGTTTGCCAGGGGCATATCTACAGAAAACTGCACCCAGGGCAAGCTTGCAAACTGCATGCCCAACTTCTGGGCAGAGCTTGGCACACACCTCCTGCCCCACAACATTAAGGGACATCCCCCCCCTCCAGGGTTATCTACACAGACCAACCCTGAAAATTTTTGCAAGAAATCTAGCCCCCATCAGTGAGACAGAACAATTGCTGCTTGCAACTGTAATGTTCTTCATGGCTTTGCATTGTTTATCTGGTGTCAATTCTGTTTAGAGAGCCGGTTTGTGTCCTCCTTTACACACCACAGATGCCCTTTTGAACCCAGAGGCCTAAGCTGCTGTGGAACTGAAAGACTTGCCCAAGGATGCCGAGTGAACTCATGGCAGAGGAGGGGGGGGATCTATCTGGTTCGCTGAACTTGGCCCACCCTGTGGGGAAACTGCAAAGGTGAATGCGTGGAAATTCTTTGCTTTCCAGCCGAGCAGTACTTGATGTAAAATGACAGTCTGGGCTGGGTGACAGTGAACAATGGACAATCACACATCAGCTGCCAGTCGACCTATGGCCAAGCAACTTTCTCTGTGGTGCTGCACCTGAACTGAGGCTCACGCTCAGTGATAATTTCGGTAGCTCCTGTCTCCTCCTTCTCCAATTAATGCAGCTTGCACGGAAAGCTTTTCTGCAGCACTTTTTAAGGTCAGCCAAGCAGGTTTCGGAGCCCAAAGAGTCAAACACGTTTCTCAGCCTGTGAGAGAGAGGATGGCGTGGTCTGTTACTGGGACCACAGAGGAGTGGGCAATAAAACTTGGGTGTGTGTGTTTCACATAGCAGGATGCTTTACCTAGGTAAAGGTCACAGTCTAACATTTGCAGAACATCTCTCTTAAAAGGATATTCCTGCAAGAATAGGGGAAAAAATTGGGAAGGGGGTGGGCGACAGAAACACTCAAAAAGTTTCCTCTGATTGCCACATTATTGCTCCAGCAGGAAATGCACACCCATGTGGAGTGAGTGGCAAGTGGGGAGGCTGTCGGAAATACACCCCCAGGAAGTGGCACCTGGGGCTCAAGCCCCTCGTGCCCCCCTATGTACGTCAGTGAAGTTTGCTAACTTTATACATGCCATGTGGAAGAGCCAACTAAGGACAACTTTTAATGCATGTTATGAAGAAGCTTTTGGTTTGTGAAACTTCTGTTATAAATATGTCAGCTCTTATGTGCCACAAGCCCTTTTGTTGTTTTTGCTACAATAAACTAAACAGAACCAGAATTTACTGCTGTAAACTACCTGCTTTCTCCCAAAAATGTTCTGACTCCATACTTATAGCATGACAGTTTAAAAGTTCGTGATTAAATGGAGTCTGAACTTTTTCTGGAATATTTTTATTTATTTATACAATATTTTAATGCCATTCTTTCAACCCAATTAAGGGTCCCCAAGATGGCAAACATTAAAACATTCCAAACATTGGACTATTTCAAACATTAAAAACGGCATTTTCATCCAAAACGTTCTATTGTCAACAACCCTCCTGAAAACTGAGGGCCATGGCTTCCTTTACAGAGTGTCTCATGCTTAGTCTTCCTCTTTTTCTTCTGCCTTCAACTTTTCCAAGCATTATTGTCATTTCTAGTATATATAAAATATTTGAAACAAAAATATTTAGAAACAAGCAGGGAGCAGGACTTATGAGGGTTAGTGAGGAATGTCACACAAAACAATAAGGTCTTCACAAATGGAGTTCTGTAACCAGTGCTGGGGAGCCATGCAGTAGCATGACTTCCGGTAGAGTTCCGAATCATTTTCAAGGTGTTGGTGTTGACCTTTAAGGCCTTATGTGGCTTGGGACCCTCGTACCTGCGAGACCGCATCACCCCATACGTCCCTACACGGCCTCTCCGTTTGGCTGAGGCCAATCTTTTGGTGGTCCCTGGCCCCTCAATGATGCGGCTGGCCTCCACACGGGCCAGGGCCTTTATGGCTCTGGCCCCGGCCTGGTGGAACACTCTTCCACCGGCCGGCCGGGCCCTGCGGGACCTTGGAGAGTTCCGCAGGGCCTGTAAAACGGAACTGTTCCGCCGGGCCTTTGGAGGGACCAGCCACTGAAGGTGCCCCCCGCCTCTTTCTTTAGCTCTTAACACCTGGGTCCTTCTATCTAATGGGACTCGCCGTTCCCTCCCTCTTAGGGGAGGATTTAAAATTAGGGTACTTGGACGCCTCTTATTACCCTACTGCTGTTTTTAAAGGTTTTAACCATATTTATTTGTACTGAGATTTATGTTGTACACCGCCCAGAGCCCCTTGGGGATGGGGCGGTATAAAAGTTTAAATAATAAATAAATAAATAAAAATGACACCCAGGCATCGTGGTGCCAGAACTCTTCTGGAGCACAACCAGCTTTAGATGACTTCCTGAGCCCTTTCATGCCAGGAACGCTCCCATTTGCCAGCGCACACCTATGACTGCAAAATCAGGGGTGTCCTTGCACAGGGAAAGAGGCTGAGTTGCCTTTTGCTCGCTAGCAATATGTGGCATAGCAATCCTCTGATGAGGATTGGCCACACCTTCCCTCAGGATTGCACTGCCTGCCCTACATCTTGAAAATTCTTCCTAAGGGAGGTCTTGAAAATCCATTTTGGTAGCAGTTAAAAAGTTCTTTCCAATGTTGGTTACCACCTCCCTCTCAGATTCTTTTGATTCACAGCAGTGAATTCCAGCTATGTTTGTAAATTCTAGAAAAAACAATAAAACGTCTTGTGGCGCTTAAGAAAACATGATCAAGTTTACATTGTGGAAATCAGGGTGGCAGTTCTAAATCACTGTGTTTAATACTAGCTGTTATTCTGATATTTAACATGTATCAGTTTGTAAACAAACAGGGATCCAACTGTACCACTTACAGTACCACCACCCAGGAACGCAGAAGATCATTTGTGAGAATGTTTTCAGAAGATCACATCAGTTGAACAAGCTTACGTTTTATTTTCTGTGTTTACAATTTACTATTATTCTCAATTAGTTAATTATGTAACCTTAGCATATGTATATTTAATATCAAAATTATTGTTAACAGGGCACTGAATGTTCTCAGAGGAATTTTATTTTTGTCTTCTGTATGGTATATCTAAGAATTACATAATACAAGCAATATAAGAACAATACAGAAACCAGAGACAAAGCTTCCACGGGGACATCTGGGGACAAATGCCCTGAGCGGCTGCCTCGTGCCCCAGCAGGCAGCCACCCATCTGCACCACCGTCATGCGACTCTGCAAGCCCTCAGTGCTTGAGTCAGCAGGTCAGGGAGAGGGGGGGCGGGCACAAGCCTCCCTTGCCCCCGGGCACCTTTCCTCTGCAGGATTCATGCCTCTGGGCTCTTTCCCCTCCCATTTGCTTGGAGGGGGGGTTGGAAAAGACTTTCAGGGACAGCAGCAGCCTGGGGGAGGCTGGCGGGTGTCTTCCTGTTGCCCTGCTCTGGGCCACCAGTGCCCCCCCCCCCTCACCACCACAATGCATGCCTGCCTGTCTGCCTGGTCCGTTGGGGTGGTGGGCGAGCACAGTGTGAAGGCCTTTCTGGAGCCTACCCGCCCTCCCCTTCCTCCTTTTCTTCCTGCTCTTGGCGAGGCCAGCAGGCTGGGGGTGGGCGGCTGCAGCGGCTTCCCCTATTGTGCAAGAGATTGGCTTTCTCTTTCTTTCCCTCTTTTTCTATCCCTCTGTCCCTCTTTTTGTCTTTCTTTCTGCCTCTTTCTCCCCCCCCCTTTTCTCTTTCTCTCTCTCTCCCTTTTTCTGCCTCTTTCTCCTTGTGCAGTGGTGCAAAAACATGCTTGAAAAACTCAGAACCTCATGGCTCCTCATCATTTTCTCACTTGAGACATGTGGTTAAGGGGTTGAGCTGTGTTGTAATGATTTTTGGGTGACCCAATGGGAAAATCATGAGGATCCATGTTTTTCAAGCATGTTTTTGTGCCACTGCGGCACCACAGAGTGCAGGATGCATGATTGTTTTGGTGCTGCCTGTAGACTAAGACATGCTTTATAGTTTCACGGTGGTTTTGTTTCATTCGAACTAAAAAATCATATGAATGCATGAGGATCCATTTAGATCTGCCTTTTACCTTTATTTAATAACACTGGCAGGGCTATCCTATGCGGTTAATCCGGTGTATGTCCCTCCCTCCTTTCCTTCCTGGCTCTGTGCTGTGTTTCCAATGCTGGGCGGCAATTGGGGATGTTGGATATAACACCATGAAACGTTTTCACAGCAGTAATAAAACATTTTGAAAGTGTGTTATGTCATATGACACTTAAAACACTTTAAAGTGTTATAACATTTGTTTAACATTTTGTTAAACATTTTGAAAGCATTTTGAAAATGTCAAAATTTTTATTTCTGCTGTGTGACATGGACCATTGCTGTATTCAGATTTGTGAGTTGGGGCATGTTCTATAATGTAATGGTGACTTTGAGATTACGTGGTGCAAAAAAAATTGTTTGGTCGTGGTGGGGAAGGACAGCCACCCATGCTGGGGGGGCGGGGATTGGGGTGGAAAACTCAGATTTTGCACCAGGCTCCATTTTTCCTAGCTACGCCTCTGACAGAAACACAAACGAATCCTGTGGTGGCTTTTTACATCTCCTGGAGATTTTGGGGTGGAACATAGGGAAGGAAAGTTCATTAGTGGGGTTTAATGACTCAGGGGTGGAGGAGTGGGGAATCAAACCCGGTTCTACAGATTAGAATCCACCTTCTCTTAACTTCTACACCATGCTGGCTCTCAGAAAGTTGGGTGGGGGTAGTCTCAGATTACCTGTACCTTCAGTTTTATGCACATACTCTTGAAGCATGTATTAATTCATATTAATTGTGCTGCACCACTGAACACCTGGCAGGACAGGAACTTGCAAGCCACAGAACTGACCATGACTAGTTTTGACTTTGGGGAAACAGGCACTAGATTGGCTTTTTTTTCAGTAGAGGTTCAGGTACATGGGAATGGAATGCAAAAAGGTCACACCTTTATTTGTTTGGCTGCTTTCCTGGGCTGTTTTTTTGCTTTCAGTCACAGAAAGGGGCTGGCTTGGTTCCCATCTGATAGCTTTCAGCAGGGGGTTTAAAAGCTCTCTTTGCTTTAATGACTGTGATTTCACTTCCTTGTGCATTGCAGTAGTGCTAATAAAATGTAGACTAACAAATGAGATTTGAAAAGATTTAATTTATAGCATTTCATGGACATAAAATGTACACGTTACAACAGTTGGAACCTGCACAAACTTTCAAACTGGTTTCGAAAGGGTAACATTACGTTGGCATATTGGATCTGCCTACATGAGTGGTCCTCAGGTTTCCTGTCTTTGTTTTCTCATTCTCCTTTAATATTTATTTTGCGTGGGTTACTCCAATTTATACTACTGGTTACAAAATAACAATCTTTCCATCTAGATTGGAAGGAATGCATAAAATCTCATTAAGACAGACAATGAAAATTCTATTCTCAGAATCATTGACCTTATTTAGAATCCACTCCTGCTCAAAACCCAGATTACTGCTACCTGAGAACTTTTGGCCCTTGGGAGAAAAAAAAACCCAGCAAGGATTTTGCAGCAATAGAACTCAATAACCACTGAAAAAGCATAGAGTAAGTCCTCCCATTTGGGGACCTTTATTATGCCCTTTCACACATGCATAAGCAATCAAAGGAGAATGGAGGTGATTTCAGAAACGGTGATGCTGATGTGAACTAACCAAATAGTATAATGACCACATGATTGTTTCAATTCGACTCTAAACCATAAGTTCCTCAGACACACACTCAACCTAACCTCTTTTGCAGTGTTATAATGATAAAATGGAGGATAGAATGGTATCAACTTCGTTGGGTCCCCACTAGGGTGACAGGTGTAGCAAATAACAACAAACAAAATGGGAGCTCTTTTTTCACTAGCAAAGCAGCTAATGGGAGAGGGGAGTGTAAATACTTCTCCAGGATCACTACTGTTGACAGCAGCTTGTTGTCACTCCATCAGTTGACTTAGAGGGGTATAATTCTGCTTAGGGTGGCACTTTTGGTCTCATCCTTGCCACAGCGTTCAACAAAATCTCCTTTTTTTCTTCTTCAGTAGCTTCTGGAGGAAGAGGCTGAGTTCAGTGGGGGCCTCTCCTAAAACAACCATTCATCTGCCACTCTTCACAACTGTGAGCAGATCCATCCCATCTTTAGGAACTTGGCCAATTATGCTGTATCATATCATCGGCATCCCATCCCATAAGTTCGTGGGCTACAACCCAAGAAACAAATCTGTTAAAGGTTCATCGATTCTGTGATAGGAAATGTTAAAGGTAGCAAGCAAGAGGAGGATTTAATGTGAGATGAATGGACTCTATAAAAGAAGCCACGGTCCTCAGTTTGCAAGACCTGAGCAAGGCTGTTAATGATAGAATGTTTTAGAAGACATTGATTCATAGGGTCACCATGAACAGGAAGCAACTTATTGGCACTTAACACACAACACTCATTAGTTACCACTCACAGTGACCTTCACAGTCTTGAACCCATGTACCTGCAGGATTGCCTCTCTTTATGCTCCACCACGATAGCTTCATTCACCTCAGCAAAGCCTCCTGAAGAAGACACCCTGCGCCTGTAGATGTGCATTCTTTGCAGTTGAACACCTGAGAACATCAGGAAGTCCCCTAAATTTTTATTATGCATAACAGAAGTGTTTAGGAAGGTATTTATATAAGAGAACTGAAATGTACAAGAATAGAACAGTTCAGGAACGCACTTTAGAACAGAACAGGATTTTAGTCCATTGCAGTGTTTGTTGTATATACCTTCTTGCTCTTACTGCATTTGCTACCTATGTAATCAGTCCACTTTCTGCATTGCTATAGTATGTCATGGCTCAGACAGGCCTTTAAAAAAATTGTATCAACATAATTCTCAAGCTGGCCAAATAACATCCCATTAAGCTTCTATTGAAAGGGCACGACATTTTTTCTCCAGGCAGCTGAGAACCCTAGAAGTAGATTACCATGACTTGTCTGTATTAAAATGTTGAAACCAAAAGAGGGGGCTGACATTAGGCAAAATCTGTAGCACAAGAAAAGTTAACACTAGCACTTAAAAGTCCCTGACCACCATGTGCGTCCCCACTCAACAACAAACCTCACAGACTTGCAGCACAAATTATGTTTGAATATTTATGTGGTTGAAAGGGGAGGTGGGAGATACAGAGCTCCAATTCTCCCCTAGAATCTGTTGTTGAGAATCTGTCTTTTAATTATGCCTCAAATTTTATTTAATTGCATATTTGGGGAGTTTTGAAGGGGCTTATGCTCCACACTGCAAGCCTTTCTTCAGATCTCTGAATGAGATTTTATATTTTAATTATACATTTCTGTATTCATTTGACTATTGGGGGCTGGCAGCAGGGAGAGAACAGAGTTATACAGTTTTGTACTGTGCATCTCCTCTCTGGAATTCTGATATTCTCTCCCCTGCTCTATTCTATATTTTTCTCTCAGTTAATTCTTGCTCTGTTAAGTGAACTGTAGTCTTATCAGCAATAAGTTGAGAATCCATGCATGGTTTCATATACTACTTAGGTCAGATCAAATCCATCATAATTAATCTCTTTCCATTTTGGGGATTTCCTTTTTTTAAAGCGATATTAAGCAGTCAATTAGTAATCTTTTTCTAATTTAACTATACAGGTGAGGTACCTTGGTTTGTCACCTGGGGACACAGCTAAGGTCTGCATAAACAAAGATCGCCCAATCATTTTGGGCGATCCAGTGAGCAAATGGGCTGATGGAGGCAGAGCGCAGCTGTGTCAGCGCATTTGGCCCCTCCACCGGTGTTAGGTGCACCCCCAGCAGTGGAGTGAGCAGTGGCGTAGCACACACGGGGCGGGGGCGGCACTCCGGGTGGAGCAGCGGCGGAGGTGTGGCCGGGCCATTGAGGGAGCCTGGTGGGGGTGCGGTGACGGGGGCGTTCTTGAGCAGGGCAGGGGCAGGTGACGCCGCGGCAGAGGTTCACGGTGCATGTGCCCTGGGCATAGTTTCCTCTCAATCCGCCTCTGGGAGTGAGCAAAAGGCACTGGTGGCTGGGCTTCCCTCAGCTCTGAGGTGGCCAGAAGTGGGTACTGCTGAGGAGGAATGCTGGCATCCAATTCAACATCAGCAAGGGTAGGGGGTAGACCAGGGCATTCCGGGGTGGAGCCGGCATTAGTCAGCTTCTACCTAGGCTTTAGGGCCAGGAACACAGTGGCCTGGGCCCAGATTTATGCCTCCATTTAGCCCTATAGAGAACTTTCAGGTGGCCGGGGTTTAAAAAAAATTGTTTTAGCTGCCTCCCCATGCTGCCTGAAAGCCCTCTGGGGGCAGCACAATGAAGCAGTAGCGGCTCCGTCCCCAGCTGCTGGGGGCTTGTGGATTGGGCTGCCTCTTACATTAACATATTATCTTATCTCAATAAATAGAGATAAAAATCTAAATACAGTCTACATGTAGTCTATTTCAAAGTATTAAATTAAATGCAGGAGACAGAGTGGAGTTGGAATTCACAGAGTACATTGATTCATAATTTTGCAACCTGGTGGATGGATGTTAGGATTTTACAAGCACCTGCCTCATTCAGTCAAGCAAGAGTTAACTGTTGAAGTCACAGGACCAGAATCAGATGAGCTTCTGGAACAGAAACACAGATAGACTGAACAGATACCCAGACTGAGCACTTGCACAGATAGAGTTTGCTGTTCTTACATTTAGTGTAACTTCATTTGTTAACCAGTAAAGTTCTACAAAACAATTCACTCTCCTCTCTGCCTATTATTTGCCCTGCTAATTCATTGCAATACAACAATGGACTAATGTAATCTATTGATGAACTCTCCAAAAAGTTTCATATGCATGTTTAAAAGCATGGGGACAAAATAAACCCTTGAATAACTCCATAGCATAAGGGCTCAGAACTGAGCAATGGTCTTCCAGCATCACGTTCTAGAATCAATTTGTCAAAGAAAAATGAAATCACAAAAACATGGTGTCTTCAATTCCCTCCAACAGATGGTAAAGAAGGATATCACAGCTGATGGTACTGAATGCTGCCAAGTGATTTTGACAAGGGGTGTGCTCCCCTGTCGCCAGTCTGCACAACTAAAACAATTTCAGGAGTAGACCCAACCAGGAAACCAGACTGAAATGTGTCTGGATAATCAATGTCCTTTAGAACTGCCTGGCTTAGAGCCACTTTCAGAGATCATAGTGTGGCTATTATTTTGAATGGTAGAGCCACTGCTTTACTGAGCACTGTCATTAAATGAACAGCAAAGGTGGAAGTACTAACATGGTGGAAAACAATGTCTCCATATGCTTTACCATTTCCGAGCACAAGCGCTTAGCAGCAATAATTAACCTACATGCATTCTCCTATGCAGGTCAAATCACCACTCCCTATTGCCAAATGAAGCCAGCAAATTGCTGGAACTATAGTTTTAAAATGCTGTACTCACAGCCAAATCTTTGCATGGTTGAATTGAAAACCACAAGAATTTGATACAATGAAGATGATGATGGGTTCAGGCTCTAGCTTTACAGAACGTGTTCCAATATAATAATAACCAGGAAGTAAAAATCCGGTATGAGAGGCTAAATTCGTTAGGGCCAAGTTGGAGATTTTGAAGAGGAATAAGAATAAGCATGCTAAATTAATATCTTTATACCCACTTTTATGACACACTGTCAAAAGAAGTATGATTTCTGTACTTTTAAAAAAGTTAACTTGCTATCTTCTACATATATATAAATCTAACAGTGTGTTTGTCCCTGATGGTCTCCCTCAGAAGCTGCTGGACGGATCACCCCCAAATTTTCACAGGACGTCCCTCCCTGTTGCGGGCAGGTACTCGGCCCTTCAAACCACCGAAAGTCCATACCTGAGCCAAGTAAAACGTCTTTTTCCTGGCCCACCAGGCCATGAAGCTGCCTGTGTTTAACTGTCACCCTTAGAATGTTCGTGCAGCATGTCTGTGGCCTGAGGGCTTGGTATGAGGGCTTAGAATGTTCGTGCAGATGGGCAGAGATGAGCAGTGAAAACAGTAAATAGGTAATACTGGTAGGTAATACGAGTGGAAGTGAAACACATACATACATTGCCGTGTGAGACGTCAGGTGGGGTTTCCCCCCCTCACACGCAGGTAACTTTCACTCTGTGCCTCACTCACTGCTACCACACAACACACATACTCTCATACACATCCAGCTCATCCTCACACACCTCACTCTGCCCTCCCTCACATCCAACCACCACTTACCCACTTCCTCACCCATATTCGCCACAGCCCTCTTTTACTAAAAGCGAGTTGGAGTTTGCCTTTTTCTTCTAAGAAAATCCGCGGGGTGGGGGCAAACCTACACTACCTGCTCCGCTTCTTTTGCACATGGCCCTTTACGAACCCAGGGAGCTGGCCTCGATCTGAGTGCCTCACCACCCTGCCTCTGCTGCCTGACTGGGAGAGCCTCCTTGCCCCAGTTCTGCCTTACCCAAGCCAAGACTGTGCGTGTCAACCAGCCTCATGGACAGCGGGATTCACACTCTGGACAGTTCCATTGTGGAATGGGAAGGGTTACCTTATACTAAAAAAACAAGACAGCACCATATAACAATGTGCATTGAAAAGGGAAAGAGGGATTCCATTTGATCACCCCAAAAGGCTATGCTGGGGATCACTGGACCTGCATGGACATCTGTGTGGGTTGCGGACTGTGATGACAAGGACAATTGCCACAGCAACGCGTGGCTGGGCCCGCTAGTTTCATATATTTGACTTTCAGTTATAAGTGGGCAACAGAAAGAAATTACAGCAACAGTCTCCTTGTTATTTGTGTGTGTGACTTTGCCATCAATCACAGCTGCCTTATGGTGACCCAATTGGGTTTTCAAGGCAAGAGACATTCAGAGGTGGTTTACTATTGTGTGGGCTGAGAGAGTTCTGAGAGAACTGTGACTGGCCCATGGTCACTCAACAGGCTTCATGTGGAGGAGCGGGAAATCAAACTGGTTCTCCAGATCAAAATCTGCCACTTTTAACCACTACACCACACAGGCTCTTGTATTGTGTTATTTATAACAAGCAATATGGTCAAATATGCCATGATTGCATAGTTGCATTTCCTCACTTGTTACTGGTGAACAGCAAAGACTCTCAACATTTTTTTTCTGACTCCCAGGAGACTAACTTTTCCATTTGAGTGGTAGAAACATGCACTAAGTTCCTTGTAGCATGCATATATGGTACACATAAGCTTTAAAAATGTGTGTATGTGTGCATTAAGATCACATCTATCACGTACTTGTTAACAGTGTAAGACTGAGAAGCACACCCAACACCCATCCAAGGCAAACACCACATAAGAGCAGAGGCAATATGGTGAATTCATCTAGAGTCTAGACTCTCTGCTATCAGCATTTAATGCTAGACCTTTTAATGATAATTATGATTTAAGGTTTTATATTTTGATGGGTACTAACTTGAAAAGCAGAATATAAGTAAAATATAGAAACTGGGGTGCTGTGTGGTTTCCGGGCTGAATGGCCGTGTTCTAGAAACACGGAAACCACACAGCACCCCAGTGATTACGGCTGTGAAAGCCTTCGACAATACAAAATATAGAAAGCTATGTACAAAATATAGAAAGCTAAGGTGTTTCGCCCCTGCTGATTTCAGCTGTGTGGACAAAGCGACATTTCTGGAGCTGTTGACCCGGAAACGAAAATTCATATCTAAATCTCTCCACTCTGACCCACCCTAACGCTCAGCTATTATCTGTGTAAATATTTGTGGGTTAAAGCTGTTA